>NW_026944062.1:0-302925 GCF_033296635.1 Dichotomopilus funicola | reverse complement strand
CCTACCCCTAACCCTAACCCTGGGCGCAATGTATCTCGTCTCTGAATGATCCTGGGCGGTTTCCGTCACTCTGTCGGAAAACTTTGCGGGAATAGTGGTGGTATAGCCGATACGGCAAGGGATATACCAAAACAGAAAACCAGCCCCGTTATCTAAATCCACTGTCCTTTTCCCTTTACCACCCTTTGACAACCTTGCACCTTTGCATTTACACTGTAATAATACATAACCCTCCTAAACATTATGACTTTGGCAGGTCTGATACCTTGATATACCTAACATCATCCAGCTCCCCCTTGGAGTTATCGTGGATTAAGACATATTCCTCGTTTGACCTTATATTCCGTTTCCCAAACCAAATTGCACCCAATGCCGTGGTTGCCCCCAAAACACCGTACATCGTTCTGCGAGCATATTTCCTATCGAACTTGGTTAGCTGTTTGCACTTCTCGTCACTGACCCATGTCCAATCTCCTCACTTCCGGATCGGCATGCTGGCAGGGAAGCTTTCCTGTCCCCCGGGGCCGCCGAGGTCATTTGACCCCTTATTTGAAGCATTCCCGGCAACTGTCCCATAAGCCCGTCTCTGCAAAACAAATTTCCCTTCCCTCAGGGGCGAGACACTCCTAGCTGCGACCAGGTATCGCATCTGTCGCATTGTTCTGGCTCATAGCGACATATTATGTGGTCTTGGTATTTAGCACTGAGAAAAGGGAAGTGTAACTCTTCTTGCAGTTGGTGTGTTGTCGTTTAAATACTGGATGATGGATTTACCAATTGACATTACGTCAGACAACCGCTTCATCCTTCGTGTCGGGCGTCATGGACTTGTTCCGCGGGGAAATCTACTGCACGCACCAAGACAGGGACACCCCTCTGACACATCCTTCCCTGATCGACTGGAACTGCGTTGTGCCACCCGGTAAATCTTGATTATTTGTTACAAACCATGTGCTCGTCCATCCGACCCGCCGAGGGCCTGCGACCTAGGATTCAACACGACTCGTGTGATAATGATTCACAACGGACCGAATTGAAGTAAGCCTTCGTGTTTGAGGATAATGAGGGCGGAAACCCATCTATAGCGGGCGTTTTCTTGGGATAAATCTCGCCTTCACGCCAGTCAACATCGCCATGAAGTAGCACGGCATGTTGCACTCGTCAGGGAAGACAGTGATATCGACCTCGAACTCCTCAAACAGGCCTGTGACTACTTTTTTCAAGACCAATTCGGCCAGGTGCCTACCAGGGCATGTCCGCGAACCGCCCCCCCATGTCAAACTTGTCCTTTCCATCTCCCAAATCCTATTGAGCTCCTCGACTTGTAACCATCTTTCTGGTTTGTACTTCTCGGCATCCGATCCAAAGATTTGGGGGTTCCGATGAAGAGAAACCGGATTACACCCCACTACTGTACCTGCGGGGAGAAAGTACTTGTCCAATACTAAGCCACCGTTTGGAACCTTGCGTGGCAGCGACATGCTGATCACTGGATGCAGTCTTTGTGCCTCTTTAATACTGGCCATGGTGTAATCAAGGTTCCTTTTGGGTGATGGCCTGCGAACCTCTCGAGTCACCTTCTGTTGAGCATCGGGATGAGACCCAATCATCGCTATAGCGGCCGTCAATGCCGAACACATGGTCTCGTGGCCGGCGCCAAAATTCGTGACAGCGAGACGCCGAAGGTAAGTTTCAGTAAAGCCGTGGTGTTTCTCGTATAGGGTTATCAAGTCAAGGAGCAGGTCCTTACGTGACTCTGACTTGTTCTGTTTGTGGCCGTCCTGTAAGGCGGCGGTGATTCTTCGAGAGCTTTTCTGGTACACGGGCTATCGTGTATCATACCATTAGTCGGACAAACGTTTTAATAGTTCCAACTATGGCTTACTGTGAAAAATGGCTTGAACCCTTTAGGTGTCTTGAATGTCAGGTCCCAGGCGTTGGAAAACCTGCGACCAAGTCCCTTGGAAATAAATGACAGTTTCGTGACGACTGGAAACAAGCCAAAAACGCTCTTCCGCTTCCAGCCAAGGTAACTTTGTCTGCTGGTACCGCCGTCGGAGTGGTTGGCCAGATACCCAGGTGACCACGAAAGGACCACCGCGCCGAGGCACTCAACCGTTATCATGTGCATCCACTCCTTCAAATCCAACTCTGCACCGTCTAGCTTCCCAATTTCGGAGATGGCCACTTTCATGACCCTGTCCACCACGGGTTCAAACTTCTTCATGTTCAACGCCGAATAGACAGGCCCAATGAGGCGTCGCTGTCGTCTATAACGTCGAATATCGAATTCTGACAGAAGGTCCAACGTATCCGGGAAATGAGCCTTGAGCTGCCAATCAATTCGCGGTTTATTCAGCGCCGTTGCCACTATGTCGCATGTTAGAAACACGGAGGGTTATGGGAAGCTGATAATGAAGGCTTACGATAAAAGTCTGCTTTTTGCAGACCATTTGTGGGACCTGTATAGATGCCACGGGGGGTCCCGGCTCAGTATTTAGTTCTGAATCCGCAGGCAAATGTGGGTTGATGTAGTTGGTGACCATACTGTAAATTTTCTTGAACCCTTCAACGGAATTAACCCACACTTCATTCGGCCCGACCCTGACTACCGGGCCATACTGAGAATGGAGACATTTACCGAGTTCTCGAGAGCGACCATCTCTAATGTGTTGAGCGTGCCAGAGGTTAGAGATTGCAGCCAGCTTTGGTCCCGGAATGCGTGCCAGAGGGTGGAATGTCAGTCGGTAGCTGCAAACGGCGAGCAGTAGGAAAATCCCGGTGGAAAATAACATAATTAAGACGGCTCCTGTGGAGATACAGATTTCAACAACACTGTTGGCGTGCATGTTTGCAAGTTCATCGCATTGCCATGCTTCGGTGGTTTGTGGAGAACTCGTCAGTCATTGTCAAAATTTGGTTTGGTGAATCCAACGGCCCGCTTGGTCTCAGATTCAAGGGTTAGGGTCAACCGACAACAAACCGATTTTGGACACGTCATAATGAATCCTCTTATTACTCTTCGAGTGGCTAACTATTGGCATGGCATCCGGGCTGCCATCACTGGGGAGGTCCGAGGGTCAGGATGTCCAGTCCGTCCAGAAGCTGCGTCTTGCTCGGCATTTTGTGAAGCGACATCAACTGGGCGCTTTGGGCCATTGCCGGATCCTTGCCAATGCTTGCCATTGCAACAACCGTCTCACCCTTGGTGTAATACGCAACCCACTTCCCTTCCTCTGGATTTCCTTGGATCACCACGTCGTCCCAGCCGCTCGCCATAGTGTTCCCACAGTAGCGTAGCTGTGCCCCAAGGGCGCTCCAAAAGACCGGAGTGTAAAATTCGGGTGTGCGCTTCGGGTTGAGAATATGACTGGCAACTGACCGCCCTGCATTTTGCGCCACGTTCCAGTGCTCGATGCGCACAAACTTTCCTTCACCTCCTGGGCCGCGGTACGGGTGGGTTGCAATATCACCAATGGCGTACACATCTTCCAGACCGGCGACAGAGAAACTCTCATCAACCTTAAGGCTCCCGTCCTGCTCAAGACGCACCGCACTGTTGTTCTTGAGGTATGCAGTGGCCGGTGCGACCCCGACGCCGAGAATGACAAGGTCGGCATCCAACTTGGTTCCGTCCTTGAGGTAGACGGACCCAACGCGAGACGGGTTCGACGCAGCTGGTTCCGCCTTCTCGACACCCGCTGATAAATAGAACTTGACGCCTTTCCCTTCCACAAGAGTTCTCACGAAATTTCCAACCCGCTCACCCAGCACTCGCTCTAAAGGAGCTTTCTCCATACCAACAACGGTAACGTTATTCCCATTTGCAGTCGCCACGGCAATTTCCAAGCCAATAAACGACGACCCAATCACCACAATATTCTTTCCCTTGTCACCGATAGCGGCGACGATGCGCTTCGCATCGTGGACGTTCCGGAGTGTGAAGATGTTGTCTAAATCTTTGAACCCTGGTAGTGGAAGTTGCCGGGGCGAACCGCCCGTGGCGAGGACTAGCTTGTTGTACCCAAACTCCCCGCCCGATTTAGTTGTTGTGGTCTTCGCGGCAAAGTCCACGGAGGTAACCTCGTCGTTGACAATCTCGACGGTTCCGTCCCTGTACCATTTCTCACCTCGCCATTGTAGCTTGGCAAGATCCGTCAAGAGGGCCTTGCTGAGCTTCGGACGGTCAATCGGCAGATAACCCTCATTGGAAATCAGCGTAATGGCACCTTCGTACCCGCCACCGCGTAAGCCCTCCACAGTGCCGAGGGCACCAGAACCGCCTCCCACAATAAGAATCCTCTCGTCCTTGGTGGTGGCGCATGTGAAATTGGGCGTCCGATAGCCCTTCTTTATCGTGTCGGTTTCGCCAGTAATGTAGACAGCCCCATCACGTTCGGTCGCCTTGAAAACAGGAAGGGGGTTCAAAGCAGGCGCATCTTCCACGTCGCCAGTCTTGGCGTTAAAGCAGGCTACACGATGCGACGCCCTTTGGTTAGCGACAGAACCGTAAAAGGGAGGGGCCCCGCGACGAAATACTAACCTCCATGCCAGGGGCAAGTGATGGTTCCGTTGGTACCGAGAATCCCTTTCGCAAGGGGTGCGCCGTAATGAGTGCACCTGGGACCAATTGCTTGGACCTGCCCGCCGGCATTGACGAGAAGAACACGCGCATCAAGACCCTCTACCTCGACTTCATGTTTGTCACCCGGTTTGAGGTCGAGTGAAGTCACTCCTTTCAACTTGTATTCTTGCGCCATCTTCAGTGTAGCGACCGCAAACCAGCGCCGAGAGACGAGTGGTACGAAAGACGAGAGTCGCGGGGCTTGGTGCAAGATAAAATTGTGGCCGTTCTGGATCGCGAAAATGGCCAATGTCATCGAGTTGTTGAAGAAGAGGGGTAAATGGACGTGATTGTGGGACTTGGGAAGTGTCTGAACAATACGACCTCAGCTTGCGCTCTCCCGGTCTCCTTCTCGAAGCACTGTCAAATCGCACGCCGAGGAAGCCGCGCCGTTGAATACGCTGCGGCCTGGGCCTGGAGCTCCTGCAATCAGAAATAAAGCCAACCTGAGTGGTGGGATCCGAACACTGTCTGTCCACTGAAGAGCGCGAATGGTGGGGGCCGGGACTGGAACCTTTGTTAGCAGTGTCGTCATGACGGGGTCAGATATGAAGTGGGGGTGTATGGGGTGGAGTTGGGGAATGATGAGGGGAAACCACGGAAGCGGGCGGGGGCAGTCAGCTAGGCCGTGGTTGAGCCACCAGAAAACCCTCATATTTATCATGCTCTGCGGCGATTACCGTTGAACCTCAGTTGGACAGTCTGACGGTTCTATTGCATTGTGCTACCAACACTTCGTTGTTAACTCATCCGTATTGCCGATTTTCAGCACCCCGGATGCATGGTTCGACTCGGCGCTTCAATATTTAATTATCACGGCATGTGTAATCTTGAAGACCATCCCCAACTCCAATCGTTCTGACTTGATATTGCATCAAAGTCTGACTTCCAAGAACCTGCCCGTTCCACCCTAGGGCATGTGTCCATGTGCCCGGGGGTGCTCCCACTCCCCGATTTTACGTGAAACCTGCCACCGTAACCAATCTGTTTGGTTCTTCCCTGCGTCGTACTATGGACAAGCCCTAGGATCGGATACACGCTGAACCTATCAGAACCGGCAGTAGAATTGGACTCAAACTGACCTTCTAAGTCGGTCCGTCACGTCAGGTTGTCCTTTGATGTCGTGAATCCTTTGACCAACGATGTGCAGCCCTTGGGGAGCATTCAATGCCCCGTGCAAAGCGCAGATCACCACCAGGAATAACGGGCACAGATCAGGATAACACACCCGCCCGCCAAGGGCAGCCTCATGCTTGGCCAGCACATCAAACCAGTACATTGCGTTTAGATTAGTTGTATACCTGCCGTTTCGGGAACGTTGGGTCCGACACCAGCACCACAACGCCATCCACGCTGCCCACCAAAATGGCACTCTTACTCTCGATGCGCACAGGCTTAAAGAAAGCGATGAGCCGGCCGAGATATCGTTTTAAGATCCAACCTTTCTCAACTGTTATCGTTGACTCCCATCTCAACCAGCCTCCCGCACACATCGCAATATCCGCCCCTGCTACGCAGTGGTTTTAATTACTCATCGTCATAATTCCTTAGTCCCAGAATTTCCTGTCACGGGACCATTCATCATGGCCAGGCTCCAGACCATTGTCGGGTTGGCATCGATGGCTTTTCCTGTCGGGTTGGGGAGGGAAATCCCGGTCAACATGCAGCTTCAGGCCGAGCGGTACGCTTCCGGACTCGTGCACGAGGAAATCATGGCAACAAAGCAAGTGAGTGATTCCCCTTCCAGAGGATCGTCGCAGGAGCGCACTGTGAGCTACGCCAAGGAGTCGATAACTGACTGTGCTGCAGAGAATATGGACAGAGTTAAACGACCACGGTGTTTACGACTCCACGCAATACCGGTCTCTTGGAGAAGACGTCGACTACATTGCCTGCCAGGGCGGGATTGTCTCTCTCGTGCCGGATGACCCCGTCAATACGTTTCGCTGCCAAGATCTGGATTTATTTGACTTTAAAACCCACGCCCAACTCGGCAGCAGCTCAGGTAGGGGGGCTGGGTCTTGGGGTTGGACAAGCCCCGGCGGCCGTGAGTTTGTTGCTATAGCCCAAGAGGATGGTGCGGCCTTCGCGGAGGTCAGTTCAAAAGGCAAGTTGGTGTATCTGGGGCGCCTCCCGCAGTATGGCTCGGCACCGACTTCCCTTTGGCGTGAAATCAAAGGGTACAAAAGCTACATCGTCATCGGCAGTGAAGCCGTCCGGCACGGTGTTCAGATTTTTGATCTGAGGAAGCTGATCGACGTTAACCCTGCAAGCCCAGTTGTCTTCGACAACACCACGGATCTTACCGGATTCTGGGTCGACGGGCTGCCCCTCGGACGCTCGCATAACGTCGTCACCAACGAAGAGCTCAACTACGGCGTGGCGACCGGCTTTCAACCTAGGGACGGACCTCTCGGGGCGGGTCTGGTATTTTTTGACTTGACTGACCCGTCAAACCCCACGACATTGGGGGGTACCGGGGAGGATGGATACGTACACGATGCCCAATGCCTCGTATACCGCGGCCCGGATGAAAAGTACAGTGGTAAAGATATTTGTTATGGTTACGATGAGGACTCGTTGACGATGTAAGATGCCCAATTTCAACGCTTCCGGACCCTTACTAATTATTAACTCCTGTCGCAGATTCGACGTCACTGACAAACAAGATATCCGGGTCATTTCCAACACATCTTACGAAGGGTTCGTCTACACTCACCAGGGATGGGTTCTCGATCCTCAATGGCAGCAGTTCTTGATCACGGACGACGAGTACGACGAATACAACAGGTCTGGTCTCGCGGCGGATGGCTACCCGATCTCGTATATCTGGGATATTTCTTCGCTTGAGGCGCCGAAGCAGACGGGGCACTACAAAGGGCTCCGGAAAGGAATTGATCACAATCAGTTCGTCAGGGATGGCTTCACATACCAAAGTAACTACGCTTTGGGAATCAGCATTCTCGACTTACGCTCCGTGGCTTCTGACCCATCTGGGAAGGGGATCAAGGAGGTTGCGTACTTTGACACTCATCCCGAGGACGACCATCTCCCTGGTGGCGGGAATGTAACCTTCACCGGTTCATGGAGCCACTACCCTTTCTTCCCCAGCGGCTTCATTGTTATCAACACCATGGATCGAGGTGCGTTCGTCGTCAAGCGTTCAGCACAGCCGTGAGGTATTGCCGGGAAGCGGAAAGGCAAATATTGGAAGGTATGACGGTCGATTACCGTCAGAGAACATTATTCAGAGCGCTTCAGGGTTGGCCATGGCGGATGTTGATATCGGGCGACGGAATTTTTCTAAATCGCTTTCGAAAGTACAAGTGAATAATTGTATGCTAGCTTCGATCTCGTGCTGCGGGTCGATGTCTTGGCCGGGTGATGCGCGGCCAGTGGCTAGACAACTAATATGGCCTCATGTTTGCTCTGAAAGCGGCCTACACGGGCATTTCAGGCTCCCCGTCCACAACTATCATGCCGTGCTTTCCCTGATATGGAGAACATCTAGCCGGTTGCCATCCTGATCTTTGGAGAAAGTCTGAGTCGGCGAGGCGAAACACTTCTACTTTGAGCGGACGACAGGTCTTCACCATTTCTTTCTCGCTAGCGGCACCAAATCCCCATAATGATAAATCTCCGCCTGGGCATGTACCTAGCGTGTAATGTTAGATGAGTTCAAACATGAAAAAGCCCCGTGGGCAAGAGTTCGTGGTGAAATATACTCAGCCCAAAAAGAACATCCTGTTCAGCAAGGAACTCGAGATAATCCTCGCTATTTGCCGGGCAAGGGTTCATGAAATACCGGCCCTCAGCGTCCAACCCAGTGACCTGGAAGATGTTGATTACATCATGGATGTCAGACTCAGCCAGTCCAAACGGTAGGACAGCGCGAGTAAGGTTTGAGTGACAATGAAAATCATATTGGCCCCCGCTCAGAACCGCGTTGATGTACGGATCACATCGTGTACCGAGCAAATCGTGCACCCGACCTCCGTGCTCATCTTCCCCATACCAGGCCAAGCTGTCGGCAATGATTGTGACCAACGGCCGCATGTATGGGAGGCAAGACCATAATCTGTCATATGTCGACACATGAGTGGCGTGTAGTTGTCTTGTTCGCGAAGCCCAAAATCGCTCCCGGGGATTGTGCACATTCCAAATATTCAGGTCGCCAACTTGGGGGCCTTCCGGGGTGCTGATGCGAACGATGCTACCGGCCGGTGCCTTCCAAGCTCGGCCGGATCGAATGGGCAACACGAATTCCTCGACAAGCACACGGCGCGCTTTTTGGATGGAGGAGTAAAGAGCTTTATCGACCATCAACGGGGAATGGGCAGTCGGGAGATATGCCGGGACCGGGGTCCGGATCGGGTCCCTATCCCTAAGGCGGTCCGCGGTGTCTTCCCGAGATTCCATTCGGTAAGTATTGCGCTGTTGTCGTAATTAACGTCGGTAAACGGCGGGCTGTATTGAAAGCGGTTACCAGACACCAAATCCTCTGGGTTTGCTGTCTGCCGAAACTCTGGACACTCCATGTACCACACCAATTATTAATTCTGTGGTGAATCGGACAAGCAAGCGTTTCCCCGCATTAAAATGCGAGGAATAATTACCGGTAAACAAGTTCCGGCCCGGTGGACTTGCCGGGCCGGGCTCGGTCCGGGTTGTCCCGCCCAATCGGACTTGGATAAACCGACGACTTAAGCTTAGAAAAACTTGGGGTAAAGAACTGAACTGTGAACGTGGTTCTTTCCTAACTCACATTATTCAGGATCGACCCGGGTAGAGAAAGGGCGATGTATGCAAATTAACAGAGAGGAAACCGTCCCTTTCCGCAGTGTGTTCTTTCCTTTGGGCTTGCTGTACGCGGTGCCCGCATGCTGCAGTTTTATTTGAGAGGCAGCATCCCGTAGCCTCCAGTATATTCGGGTACCTACCAAAACCGGAATGCAGAGGCGCTCCCCACCACAACAGGTTGTTTGCTACCTAGGTACTTTTGGGCAGTTCTGCGGTTTAAGAACCCACATTCCTCCCGCGCCACTCCTTAATCCCTTTGCCCAAATTAAGAATTACTCGCCGTTACTAGTGCCATTCCCAGCATCTGCCAAGCTTGCAGTTTCACCATTTTCCACTCTCGGCCTTCCTAATTTCGGTGAAATGGACTCTAACCAGGACTCCTCAGATCTGGCCAAAACGGGTTCTCCGATGGTTGACAACAACGCCAGAGATTTGATTGAAGAGCATATCTTTCCAAAGTTAGATCCCGACTTCCTGGCGTACTTTTCTAGTCTCAAAACCCGGTCGCCGACAACATCGTACGCACCAATCGAACATGTTCGCGCAAACCCCGAGGCAACTCAATCGCCTTGTTCTCTCGATGCATCCAAGTATCCTGGCGTGAAGAGCTCTAGTTTTGCTTCAGAAGATGGGGCTCATATACCCGTGCAGCTGTACTATCCCGATTCAGACACACACGGCCTTGGGCCATACCCAGTGCATCTAAATTTCCATGGTCAGTGCCTCCGTGAAGAACTCTAGCCCAGAATACTTTGAAGCTAGCTGACCAAGGGTTGGAATTAGGTGGGGGTTTTGTGATTGGCGATCTCAAAACTGAGGCTACACTTTGTCTCAGCATGCGCGAGGCGGGAGTCGTGGTGGTGGATGTTGACTATCGCCTATGTCCAGGTAAAACAAACCCACTGATCAATTGCCACCGTTACTACAGAGGATTGACGTTTCCGAAAGAGAACGCATGGGGAACGGGTATTCAGGATGCATGGAATGCGCTCAGTTGGGTACGTACTACTTTCCCGATTCCTACATAATATGTTTAGCTAATCGACTGGCTCGCCCAAATTGCAGGTTCGAGAGTCGGCCGACACGTTAAACATCAACGCCCGCTCCATCTCAATTGGCGGAGTTTCAGCGGGTGGGCACATTTCCCTGGTGCTGCAACATATGGCCCGGGATGCCGATGTTCCCTTGAAGCTTTGCATGGCGTCTGTGACCCCAGCAACGAAAGGATTAAGCTACAGATACTACACCGAGTCGCCGTTCTCGTCCTTCCATGAGTTTTACCGTGGACCCGTGTTGCCGTGGGCACGGATCAAATACTTTGGATGCTTTTGCATGCCGCCGGAGAAGCTCCCCGAGCTCCAGAAGATGTGGCCCGGCTGGTGGTTTGAGCCACTAGACGCCCCAAATTGGAGTAACCTTTGTGATACCTTCATCAGAACCGCCGAAGTAGACCCCTTGAGAGATGAAGGAGAAGCTTACGGCATGAAACTTGTGGCCGGCGGCAACAAGGTTACAATCAAACGTTACCTCGGATGCCCGCATACCTTCATGTACATTTCCTCCATGAAGCGAAAACAAGAATATGACCGTGATGCGGTCGAGGCTCTGCGTGTTGCACATGGCTTGGCCTGACGTGGGATAACAACACGCTGGGTAGCGGGGGCAAGGCGGTTCGTCAAAACACTTTACTCGGGGAGGGTTTCAAAACTGGGTGTGAAAAGGTGGCATTGTATGTAGTTATTTTTATTTCCCGAAATTCGTGGTTCAAAATTCGGAAGGAATTATGGTTTTGTCCGTGAAGCGCGACGTGTATGTGGCCGTTCGGAAATGCCATGTCAGCACCAGGTGGGGGTGCGGGCCGGGCTCTTGGAACATCCTACCTACCCAGGTACATTCTCGAGTTGAGATTGTATTCATAGCTTGATTGGGGATAACATTGATTCCTGAAGCCGAGCCCATTAATTCATGATACAGCTCGCAATATTCAGTGATTAAAATACCCCAAACTTTGGTCGGTGATGAAATTCCCCGCCATTCTCTTCAACAGTTCAGTGACTGGTCAACGTGTGTGGCAGGATGATCAGCCGGGCCGAGGGCTGGGTCCGCCACGGGCACCGGGTTTAGTCTCAACCCAAAAGTGGCCGTCTTGGCTACTGTTATCTGTTTCGGTGGGTGCATCGCTCGTATCCAGAAACCCGCGTGATATTCACGTCGATATGGAGCGAAATTCGCACAGCCATTGTGAACATGCAAAACCCGGATGACAAGGAGTCCGGCTTTGGTATGAGGTGACTTAACTCTGTATATATTCAGTCCACTTACCCCCAAATGCGATTTTGGACCATTAACTATACTTTCCTTGCCCCTCCATTATTCAGCTGTACATTCGCACCCATCCTTTCATTACCGACATCACACAAACCCCTTAAGAAACACCGAGAACGATGCTGCGCTCCGTTTTTATTGTTGTACTCTCCGCCTGCTCTTCAGTCTTTGCAGACCAAAAATTCAGCAATGAGGGGACCTTGAAGGGTTGGGAAGAAACCCAGACTGAGCACAACGGCAAACTCGAAGAGGTTACGGACGTTTTTTTCGATAAACCTCCCGCGCTTCGTATGACGCAGACATTCGACGCCTCTTATACCGGCCGGTACCATTCCGAGGTACGAGCTTTGAACGGGTATAAGCATGGTGACGCGTTGTTTTATGGATTTGCCTTTCAGCTGCCGCCTGACTGGCAGTTTGATCCTGCTCAAAGTTATAACATCGCACAATTCATTGCCCCATTCGATAAATGCGACAGCTTCATGCCAAGCACCATGGTATGGATGGAAGGAACCAAGTTATTTACACGCCTTAAGACTGGTAGCGTTTGCAAGCAAGAAACAAAGGAACTTCCGTTGGACGTTGCGGTCACCGCTGGTCAGTGGCACAAGATCATTATCGGAGCCCAGTGGGCGAGCGACAACTCTGGATTCTTTCGCTTCTTCTTTGACGGAAAACAGGTGTTAGACGAAAGCAACGTCGCCACGACCGTGTCCGAGGATGTCACATTCCAATTTCGCGTGGGGTTGTACGCCAATGGATGGCACGACGACAAGGGAATGAAGGGGAGCCAGGGCGTCAGGCAGGTTTTCTTTGACAAGGTCGCGATTGCGACAACCCAAAATGAGGCCGACCCTGATCTCTGGTAATTAATCGACGGATGACCGGTCGCCATCCCGAGTACGAAAATGGGGCGGAAAGAAGAAGACGAAGACTATAAAACACACCAACTAGTTTCACACAATTATGCACTGGTTGTTTAATCGCACTCAAACAAAGATTCCCTGTTCACAATTTTTAAATATTGATCAGTTGTATCTGCCTCAAGACAAACCCAAGAATCCAGAATGAAGCCTCGCTACAAAAATCAGTTAATTCGACAGTTTGTGTATGACTTGGGCTTTGTTTCCTCGTTGGGTCGGCTCAGTCATGCCCCCTAACCGAGTGCCTTCATATCCGCCATCTAAACTGCTGGGTACTCCTCTCCCTGGTCCCACTGTGCCTCCGTTAATAACTAATTTTGAGTTTCTGGGCGAGTATGTGGAGCTTACATGCTCAGCGATGCAGCCAGCCTCCCAGCGGAAGCGGTCAACCACCTCTCCAAACCCCCCACTCTTGTAGTTAACCCAGGACATGTCTTCGGCAACGGTGGAACGAATGTAAGTAATTGAGGAACTATCCCAGAAAGGGCTGAGAATATCCCATGCTGATTGGGAACCATTCTGAGCGGCCGGATTATGGTTCTGGATGATCGAGCTGTCAGCAGTTCGTTGATTCCGGATCGTTCTGATGTTGGAGCTGGGAAGGGCCTACAATGTAGTCCTCGGCAATGTACTTGAATGCTTCAAACAAGCTCTTTGATGGCCCAACAAATGCATCAACAAACGCATTAAACCGGGCCACTGTTTCCTCCTGCGACGGAGGTGGATCAATCCGGACACAGGGAGTAGGGGCCCCGTTCGCTTGTCTGACAGCAACGTAGCCTAGTTGACGAGTGCGAGTAGCCACCGCAGTCAACGGGGCGACAAGGAGTGCAACGACGCAACAGGTGGAGGATAGCATCTTTGAGCAATTGAAGTTGAAACGGCGACACAAAAAGATTACCCTAGCCGGTAATTAGGACTTTGTTTTGTGAAAGAAAGAATACTGCCAAAAGTTGGAACCGGTGGCCCTGTTGTTATCCCCATTTATCTGCGTGGGTGTCAAAGCTTGCCGGGGCCTGGGCAATCTAAGACCGTCTCATCCCGTTCTATTTTACCAGGCTTGGGGTAGTTAGATTCGGCAATATTCACGGGCTATTAAAGAGCGGAGAATCTCAATGCGGAGAAAATGAGCACCCCGCACCGACAAGGCCGATTGTGTCAATAGTGGCAGGAACCAAACTAATATGATCCATAATTATGATTGAAGTCGGTGCCAGACTTCCAGGTCGGATGTGGTCCGTATGCCCGCCCTTGGAACAAGGAGCGGCATGGAGCAAGTGGAAGCAAGCCAACCGGTGGGCGAGTTCGAAACCGACCTCAGCATTGCAGGCTAGGTCGTTACGGGTGATAACCTTGTCCAATTGAGGATTTAGTTCTCGTGCAGAATTTGATCCTAGGTTTAAATTTCTACACAACAAGGACATTGTCTGTCGGAATGCGTCCCATAGAAATTCACTTCATCAATATACAGCCAGCACGCTCGCACCAAAAGGGCGCCAGCGCGGTCTATGATTATGTAGACGTGCGTTTGTTGTTCAGAGCTAGCTGACTTAATTACTTGTGGCGCATAATTACTTTGGTAAGTAAGGCAATTAGAGCTTCAATCGTACAAGCGCGGGACATTTTCTCCGAGATGATTACATCTGTAATACCGATGTAACGTCTCAGGGATCCAACTGGCAATCAAGCAGCCCAGCCATCCGAGCAGGGCAACTGAGACGTTCTGCCTCAAGATTCTCGAGGTCTCGACATCATTTTCAGGGCCTAGACGCCGGTCCCTAGTGCCCAAGTAAAAGCCAAGTCGTATATGAATATCCAAACGCCGGCAGACGACAACGGCAGGAGTTGAGCTTAGTTTAGCTAGCCCTAGCCAGCCCATTTGGCCGAGTTGCGTATTGTTCTAGGGCAAGTTTGATAAAAGAATCTCTGGATGGCTCGTTCATCACCAATAACAGGGGTGTTCGCAGGTTGAGCGGTTACGATTTCATGTCACTGTCGTCTGTGGGGACACTGCAATTGAATGCTCATCTGTCTCCTGTAGTAATTAATTTACAAGCCAAACTGAAGTTCTGTAATTATCAATCTCACTAATTAATGTTTCGGAAATGAACTACATCTTGGCTCGTTGCTATTGTTGGGACCAACGGGTACAAAATTGACGATTTATCGGATTACCATCCGAGGGTTAAGTTGAGAAGGTTGTTTGCTTACTCACCTTCCCTTTCCAGACAACGAAGAACAAAATCAGGGCCGTTTGATACGGTCTGATAGCTCCAGTCGTATTTTAAGTGGGTCCTGCGCTTCACGAAATCCTGACTTACTCTTGCGTCAATTGAATCATGTCTTGATGGAATTTTCACTTGCAGTAATTACAACTCACTTCCCGCACTTTTTTGTACTTTGTCTAACACGTTTATTGAACAGCGCGTGCTCTAGGTGTGCTTGAGAGAACTCGAATCTCTGATCAACGAGGTGTGCTGGCTGCCGGAGCGAGAATTGACCATGGCCTCGCAAGGCGGCCGTCCGTCGTCCGAGTTGAGCACAGACACACCGCCTCCAGGAGCTCCGGTTCGTCCCAACCCAGGAACTCTCAAAACCGATCTCGACATCGAAGCCGTCGCGCCGGAACAGCCCACATCCTCAACACATTTGAAAGCTGGCCCCGCAATCGACTACACGACGATTGTACATGGGGCTCAATTCGAAAATGAGACAGTCGCCGCCCCCACTACCGTCGAAGCAACGCACCTTCGCCGAGGGCTGGCACAGCGCCATCTTTCCATGGTTGCCATCGCTGGCTCCATTGGAACGGGCCTTTTCCTTGGACTTGGCGGGGCCGTGCAAGTTGGCGGCCCGCTAGGCGCGCTGCTTGGCTACGCGATTGTTGGCCTCGTGGTCTGCTCCGTCCAGTTCGCCCTCGGCGAGGTTGCCGCACTGATGCCCGTCACGGGATCCTTTGTACGCCATGCGGAGACTCTGGTAGATCCAGCATGGGGGTTTGCAATTGGTTGGAATATGGTGTATGGGAACCTGTTGAGCATCCCGAGCGAGGCAACGGCCGTGGTGGTGCTAGTGCGATTTTGGTGGGAGGATGTCAACGCGGCGTGGATTATTGTGGTGTTTATCGTGTTGACGGTCAGCGTGGGGCTGGCATTTGTGCGGGTTTTTGGCGAAGTGGAGTTTGTCTTCGCTTTGATCAAAATCTTGTTGGTCATATTCCTCATCATCTTGGGACTGGTCATCAACTTGGGGGGGATTCCAGGGACTGAGAGGATCGGATTCCGGTATTGGAGGGATCCTGGGCCCTTTGTTGAGTACATCGCGACTGGAAACTGGGGAAAGTTCTTGGGCTTTTGGGCGGTCATGACGGGTGCAGTCTTCTCATTTGCAGGAGTCGAATCCTTGGCAATGGCTGCTGCCGAAACCAAGAATCCGCGCAAGGCTATCCCCCGGGCTTGCAAACGAGTATTTGCACGGGTCGTCATCTTTTATATGCTGGCCGTCCTGGTCGTCGGCATGCTGGTTCGGAGCGACGACGACCGTCTTGATGGATCGGGCAGCAGCGTGGCTCAGAGCCCATTCGTGCTCGCTGCGTCGCAGGCGGGCATATATGCGATACCCTCAGTTGTCAACGCTGTTGTGATCACTTCGGCATGGTCGGCTTCGAATCAGGCACTGTTGGCAGGCACCCGCGTCTTGTATGGGCTGGCCGTGAAGGGACAGGCGCCCAAATTCTTTCTCAGGACAACGCCCTGGGGCACACCCTACGCCTGTGTGCTACTGTTCGGGGCTTTCATGTTTCTCAGCTTCATGAGCCTATCAGAAGCAGCTATCACGGTGTTCTGGTGGTTGGTGTCGTTGACAGCGGCGGGTGTGTTGGTTTCTTGGTCGTCCATCTTGCTTAACCACATACGCTTGCTCCAAGCTTTGAAGCGGCAACGCATCGAGCCAAGTCGCTTACCGTGGCACAATTGGTGGACACGTAAGTACCCCTGATGTCTCTGTGTGACCAACCTTTGCTAACCTTTCGGTAAGGGTATTCCTCGCCGGTCGGCTTGTTTATGTGCATTCTTATCCTTTTTACCGGGGGATTCGCCGTGTTCACCGCAGGCAATTGGGACCCTGCGCAATTTGTTTCGTCATATCTGTGAGTACCCCGTCTCTCTCTCCGGCCCTTTCAGTAGCTGCGGGACGTGCTGACACTGGCGGAACCAGGGACATCCCCATCGTGGTCACCGCATACCTCGGGTGGAAACTGATTAAGAAAACGAAAATTGTGTCGCTGGATGACGTTCCACTCCAAGAGGCTCTTGCACGAGCAGAGGAATATGACCCAGAAGAAGAAGTTCCCAAACAAAAGGGCTGGACAAGGGCAGTGAGCTGGATTTGGGATTAAGACGAGGCGGCTCAACTAAACGGACAACCCTATTGAATTCTCAGGCACCATGGGGAGTCAAGAATAAAACACGCTGTGTCGTCCCCTGGCGTCGTAGGGAAAATGATTGAGCTTTGAGGGCCGTCGACCAATCACTAAATTGATGTTGCCGTTCATGTGGGGACAAAATATTAGATTACCACTACACCACGGGGGGGCACACTAGTTCCCGGCGACCAGGAAATTTTTTGGAATTGCCCGGCGGCAAAGGGGCGCTAAACTTAAATTGAAATCTTGCGGGGAAATCTGGAGAGTTCCCCACAATGTTACCGTCACTTGCATGATGCATCTCACCCAACGTTTTATTAGAGACCATGATAATTAAGAGGAGGAAAGCCTGGCGCCGTCGGAGAGAAATATCTAGCTTACGGGGTATGCCAAAGGCGTAACAAGCTGGGGAATACCCAATGTCACGTTTTCGATGCCAGTTATATAAGAAGCTGGTTACGAAACCCGATCAAGCGAGCACAAAGCAACTCAGCTCGTGTTAAGAAATTTCGCCCCACGATCACCCACTAATCTCTTGCAGAAAAGTACCCAAATCAGGCCGTGTTCTCCTTAGTCTCAACAGTCCCACGCTTTTCGTTGAATCCGGCATCCTCGAAAGTCTCGTGTTGGACGGCTTTCTCTGCGGCGGCCACGGCCTCGTCCGCCAGACGCTTGTCCTCGAAAACTATCCAGTGTTAGAAGGAGACGCACGAATCTCGTTATGATGGGGGGAAAGAAACCTGAGACGTACTGAAGGCAAGTTCTTCCAGGGTGCGGCCGTGAGTCTCGGGGAACATGAAATAGACGAAGAGTACCTCGTATGCGAGCCAGCAGCAGTACGAGATAAGATATTTCCAGCCAACGCTGTCGAGACCGATTGGGTTAACGAAGGTTGTGAAGAAGCTGGCGAGGCGACCGAAGAGCTGGAACACGGCGATACCGCTGGAACGCTCGGCGTACGGCCAGATTTCCACCATGTAGGCTGTGTCGTGTTAGCACGCATGGAGGTGCACGCAGAAAGGGGGTGCCAAAGAGGACACGAATGGGGTGAACGGCGCGACTTACTGTAAGTGAGCGCATTGTAACCCATGTTATAGCAAGGCGAGTAGGCGTAGATGAAGAACAAGACCGCAATGTTGGCAGCTTGGTTCGGGACCCCGGCGGCGACAGCGGTTTGGGCACGCTCCATGGAGATCGTCCAAGCAATATAGCAGAGTAGCAGACTGATCGTGCAGACAAGGTACATCACACGGCGGCGGATCTTTACTACAAGAAGCGAGACGACAACGCCGCAGAACAGACTCCAGCAGGCAATTGAAACGTTGATCTTCTGGATGTAGGTCGAGTCTTGAAAACCAATGAGCTTGAGGAGGTCCCCAAGGTAATAGCTATTTGGAGAAACAAGTCAGCCGCTGATGGGTCAAGATGGCAGGAGCTGGGAGCGGAGCAAGCTTACGAGATCAAGGTGTTTCCGGACCACTGAGTGAAAAGGCCGAGCATAGTGGTGATTAGCAGACGACGGCGCATACCCGAGGTCTTGAAGAGATCCACCCAAGACTTCTTCGAGTTCTCGAGTTCGATACGGATGGTGGTTTGCATCTGCGCGAATTCGGCGGCGACGAACTCAGCGCCACGATCGGTCTCTCCGTGGTATTTGGCAAGAATAGCCTGCGCTTCCTGGGACCGGTCCTTTGTAATGAGCCAACGGGGGCTTTCAGGGAGAAAGCTAACGGAAGAAAAGGTTAGCAATGCGCTGTATAGTTCAAGATGGAAACGAGGAGCACATACAAGACAAAGGACAACTGGATAAGCGAGGGGCAGATCTGGAGGAGCGAGGGGATTCTCCAGGCCCAGTCACTCTTGATGCTGTTGGTTCCGAAGCAGATCGCGGCCGCAACAATTTGCCCCACAAAGTACGACACGTTGAAGAGAGACGTTAGGACGGGGCGCTCTTTGGGGTAAGCAAGCTCGCCGATGAGGGAAGATCCGGAAACGATGCAGGTTGGGATTCCGAAGCCGAGGATCATGCGAGCCACGATATACATGCCAACTGTGGGTGCCCACGTTAGATTCGCCCAAACGGCGATTAGGGGGAGATCCAAAGCTTACCGTGAACCGAAAAGCCCTGAATAAGAGCTCCAATGACCATGATGACGGAGCCACCAAAGATGGACCACCGGCGACCGAAACGGTCATTGATCCAGGGAATCAACGGCAGAGAAAGAATAGCACCCAAGGAGTATGCGGCAGCAATAATGCCCTTCAGCGCACCCGCGGGGTGACCAAAGTCTAGCAGCGCAGGTGTTAGTCCAATGTATCCTTGAGAGCCTTAAGCCGTGCTCTTCATATGGCCACTCTGTGGAAACAAGGGTATCTTACAGTTTTGCCATGGGTCAACAATCTGCAGGGCATTGATCATTTGCGAGTCAAAACCAGATGTCAACTCGATACCCATACAAGTCGGGAACAGCATCAAATAGAGGTAGAGCAAATTCGGCTTCTTGTAAAACGGCTTCTTGTCCTCGTTGGCTAGCCGGGTGATGATGGGGTCGGACTTGCCGACTTCGGCGTTGGTGGCGGAACCGACTGCCATGGTCGCGGTTTTCCCTTCGCAAGTCTTGACGGTGGGGGTGAAAAGGGTCCCTGGGGAAGGTGTCGACGTGAGTTTGGGATGAGGGGAGGAAAGACGAGAACGCAAGGGAAACGCGAATCGCGGAAGGCCTCGGTCTTTATTCCCAAGCTCGATCAACCACATTCACGGGTCCAATATACGGCAACTACAGGGGCAAGCCCGCAAGCATGGCATGGCGTCGCCTTTCCCACCGAATTCCGAGTTCCAGGAAACGGCCTTGGCTCTGCTGCTCTCCCTGCCGTGCCCTATTACCCCAGCCAGTGAGCGGGATGCGGGTTGCATGTCGCCCGGCGGACGGAGCTGACGGCAACATGGTTGGTCAGAGAAGACAGCTTCAGCGGAAATGCAAGGTTGTGGGAGCGAGCCGAAGGTTTGCTCTTGCGCTGGAGTTGTCACGCTGCGGCGTGATCCCCCAAATCTCCGAAAAACGAGGTCGAAACGCAGGGGTGGGAGCGCATGGGGGGAGCCCCACCTGCGCGCGTGGTGGTCTGGGGGAAGGGGGCGGGGGGGTTGACTTTCGTTTCTGGGGGTGGAGGTCGACGCTTTGATGCGCGAGCGACGACTTCACCTGACAACTCCGATTCCACCACGAGAGAGCACCTGATGTCGAAAGTTCCACCCGAACATCCAGACAGAACAAGCGAAAGGAAGCGAGGGTGTGACCCTGGGACACCACCGCCCAGGGCCAGCCAACCGTCGCGTTGTCGCCTTGATTAACTTGGCTCCATGGAGGCTCAGGGGTAGCAGGGTTGGCAGCTGTTGGCAGGCCAGAAACTTCTCTTGCCGCACTGAAGTGGTGGTGCCCAGGCTTGGCGTAAACTTGGCCGTTGGGGGGCGCCCCCCAGAAGCCCTGTTGCCACGCTGCTCAATTGGAGGAATTGGGGAAAACGTCGGCCGTCTTGTCCGGGTAAATGCCACGCTAAGAACACCAAGGCGGCTTCTTCGCAATTTTGTCCCGCTAGCGCGAAGCGAGACACCCCCCAATTCGTCGTGTGTGCGTCTGTCGAGGTCTGTTGGAGCAAGCGTCCCTCCAACAAATATGATAATTTTGCTGTGTCTGCGCCCTCATGGCACGGCATGCTGGGCACACCAACCTTTCATGTTTGCCGTCTGACGGATGGCTCTCTCGGCTTCTCTCCTGTAATCGGTCCGCAGGCCATCCAACAAGCTGGGCGAGCGACTTGGCAGGCGGAGAGCCAAGAACCTAAGCCAGATCGATCACCATCAAGCTCATCTTTGACCAACAAACACCGATCTAAGGAACCCGAGAGAAGTTGAGAAACCGCCCCTCAAACCAGACCAATAATTCTTCGGTGCGACAGGAAAGCCAACGGCAACATGGGCTGCACCGCGGCTGACACATGGCCGCGTGCCTTCACAGGGAGAGGCCCACTGAACCCGTGGTAATTCACCGTCCCCGCAATGTTTCCCCGCAACATTTCCCCGCCTCGTCTATAAATTGCATCCTGCCCTTGTTCCCTCATTCGGAACAGCGGGGCCATCTCCAATCAGCAGAGCATGGTCCATTGGTCTCGCATGGCAACAATGATTGACCCGCCCCAACAGCTCCAACAGCGTGGGAAGCGGGCTCGCTTCGGCGTCGCAATATAATTCAATTAATTAATTAATCAGGCATGAATTACCAGGGTGCCGTGGGGCTGATGGGACTTCACGAATGTTCAAGACTTCGAAGGCTAACCTCACCTCATCTCGACCCTTTGCACATTTGACATGCCCAAGAAACTGTGCGGTACTGCACATGCAAAGGTTCAGCTCGGCCCGGCAAATGGTTTCGGGTGCGTCGAGGCTCACTACCTGTACTTGTCAGTGCCGAACGCCCGGTAAGTGTCCCGGACCTGAAAAGGCCCAAGGCGCCATTCAAAACGCCATAAGTCACCCCCGCAACCCCGATAGCGCTAAGACTCGCCACCAACGACGACGCCGCGTTGCCGCTTTCCCTTGCGCGAACACTCGCTGTGCCAAGGCCATCCATCGTCCTTGGCCGCATCAAGCCTTCGGGCCATCCGATTTAGGCGATGTTGGAGGACGCAGCAAACAGTTCACAGAAACCAATGCCCACCACACCTTTGCGGAACACAGCCAAAAGAAGAAGAGGAGCGCATTAACCTTCCGCCTGGGCAACGGAATCTGTCCCTGAAGCGCCGAGGGTTGCAAACTGATCTGCCCTGATATCCCCCTCGTTGAGCAAGCGGACGTTGCGAACCGCTTCCTACCGCAACCTGCCCCGAAACATGCCCCCCATATCTAAGGTTTGAACAACAAGCCGATGTGGGACCCCTTCTCTTTAAGCCTTCTCCAAGTGCCTCCCTTCTTCTGGCCTCCCTCGGGGTTCAAGATCGCCGCCGGTTCCGAGCTTTCTGCCTGTTCCAAGATGTTTCCCACCTCTGACTTCTCCCGCAGCGTCAATGTGGATCGCAATCGACGAAGGTTCTCCTTAACCCAACCAAGCTTCGTGTTCTCGTCGGTGGCGTCAATTTGGGTCGCTCTCCTCTGCTTCTCCATTCCCATGTCGAGGACTCTGCTTTCATTAGACGGGCCGATGGCCTGAGAATCATCCTGATTCCGGGATTTCGCTTGGTCTATAGGCGACTTCGTCATCTCCTTGGCCTTCTGTCCCTTGTTGCTATTCTCGTCTTCAGGGTGCTGAAGTTGCAACTGCATCCTCTTCAACTCATCGGACATCTCACTGCCTGGCTTCGTTTCTGCGTTAGACGCTCCCTTGTCGTGCTTCGCTGCGTGACCGGATCCAGAGGGCGCATTCTAGTCGTCCTCCTCTCCTTCACTTTCGGATCGAGCTAACTCAATCTGTCGCTGATGCTGCTCATAGGCTATTTGGAGGGTGTGCTTCTTCCAGACCTCCCGTCCTTCAAAGTCCAGAATACCAAGCCTGCCAGCATCGTCGATCATATTGTCCCAGTCGGCGGGCATGAACGCGTCTTCGTCAGGAATGGGGGTTGTCGTATCGTCGTCAGGGGGTTGGCCATCAAAAATGTCTCTGAGAGCCCCCGCGGCTTGCTGGCCTGCAAAGAGCTTCTGGACAGCGTACCGGATTTCAAGAAAGCGAATCTCCGGGAGCCGCCGTTTTTCGTAATCAGATGTCGACAATTCGTAGACATCCCCATGGCAGAGGAATTCATTTCCAATCCTCCCGTCCACACTTTCCACCACTCTTCGGCCATCTGAGAGGTCCGCTTGTGTTTCACGGGTGCGCTTTTCACCAAGACCAATCTCAGCATTCCAGTCGTTAAACCAAACCACCTGCAAGTACATTTTGCTTTGCGGGTCTGTTTTGTGTGGAATGGGGCGGAGACCGAGGCTGTTGCGGTCCCATAGCCGATGCGCTGTAGGCTGTAGCGGCAGGATGTTCCTGTTCTCCTGTCCCGCTATCCCGAGTTGTTGTATTTCCTCCAAAGGCCACATCCGACGGAGCATTTCCCAAAAATTGACAGGCCTCGTCATGGCCTTCGTTGCTTGCACATCGATGATGTGCGCCGCATCAACTTCCTCAACTCCAGTGAGAGGGCATCGGCCATCATACCAATCTAGTACCTCCTTCTGCGCCTTGGTATTTGCAGAACTGCGAGGCGCCGATTCTTTAAGCTGTTTTTTGTTCGTCCAGATGCCGGTGCAAGATCCGGCGTTCGAGGTAAGTTCGGTTTTCACTAGTTGGATATAGCCAAACACCGAGGTTGCCGCGATTGTGCCCACCAGCTGTAAGCCAGCCGGCCTCGAAGAAGGGTCGTGGGCCACAGCCCGGGCTGCTGACAAGATCTTGATTTCTGCATTGATATCTGCCTGAGCGCTCTTGTTGGAAGCGCTATTGCGCTCCAATTTCAGGGCTTGAATCTTCGCGGCGATGGCCGTGGCGAGTTCTTGCCTCAACTCTTCGTATGCGGTCGGGGCTGGGATGTTTGTAGGCGGCGGGGCGACGGCGATGGTAGCCGGCGTGGGCTCATTTGGAGCCCAGTCGAGGCCGTGATGGCCCACGAATCGTCCTCTGATCGGTGGAGGTGGCGACGCCATGGTACGGGTGCTCTGGATTGTAGGGTGGCGGTGGGGGTTCTAGAAGGACAAAAGATTTGTGGAAAGACCAAAGGATTTGTGGAAGGACGAAGGAAGAAAATTTTTCACTCAGCGAGCGAGGGCGGTGAAGAATGACTTGAAGGATCGGAAATCTTTTCACCTAGGTTGGTAGAAGGAACAACCGTGCGATGCCCCAAAATTTTATCTCAGAAGCTCAACCACATCTTTTTATCTCAAAAGCTCAACCACAGCTTTAGGGCTTGACATCGTGCAGAAGTACCGGTAGGGTTAGGGTTAGGTCTAAGAGTGTTTTAGGCAAGATATGACAATGCAGCACCTTCATGAGAATGGAACATTGTGCACCACAGACGAGAGACGGAATATTATTATAGATCGAAGCAGCTATGATCTGGCTATTAGGGAATGAGGGCATTGAACTAGTAATGATGAGCAATACCGATATAGGCCTGCGGGGACTCGTGGACATACGATATTCGCCTATAAGGACAGACATTATCACATCTGTCGCACAGGATGAGTCGTCTTTTCTTGATACTCTGAGTGCATTTAATTGGCAGTAAATTCGGGATCACAGTAACAACTTTTCCCTCCTTTCTTGCTACGTTCCGTAACATCAATAACTCTCATCTCCACACACATAACATGGTATCAACAGGTACGTTAGTTGCTGCCTTCACACTATCATCACTTGACGGTTTCTTGCGAGGAAAGTACCAAAACAATTACTCTAACCTTTTTATGATTCATTATGGCTAACGTGCATTATAAGCGAGTGGGCCATATAAGCGAGTGGGCCACTTTTCCATATAACGCAACACCTATTCTCAATTACCACGCCGCAACATTAAGAACCAACTACAATTACATCGGAAACAGCTGAATCAGACCCTTCTACAACCTCCTGGCACATACAGGCATTATGGCCAGGCTTGCCGCATACACCACAGCACCGAACCTTCGTACGAGCCCCCCCTACACTACCACTATCCGGCTCCTTTTCTTGCGCCACCTCCCCAACCACGGCCTTCTAGTCCAGTAGATCCTTTATATCTTATACTACAAGTAATCCTCTAAGCTATATACGCGTTCTTTTAGCTCTCCGGCGCTTACTAAATGCCTCGTTGGCCTTATAGAGCGAAGAGACCTCAGAGTGTAGGAGAGCCACCTTATACATTATAGCTATCGTACCTTTGGTAAGCTAGTCTATAGTAGCCAACATCGAGGTTAGGGAGCTGTTTTAATAGTTAGTAATACAAGTCTTAATAAATATTAACTACAAATCGGCTTCTTAAGGGTTATAAGGTATCTAGAAGATTTAAGATTATACAGTACCAGGCTATAAGGTTAGTAATATTAGTATAGAAAGCTTGATATCTAGCTTAAAAAGTACCCTCTCTAAATCGTATAGAATAAGGCCTATACCTACGAAGCTACCTTAGATATTGCTCTTGGTAATAGAGGTAAAGAAGGCTGTACGAAAGGCATAGAAGAACTCAAGCTTACTTACGTAGTTGATATATATATATATCAAGTCCTCGATCTAGCAGCCATATACCTGCTTCAACAGCCTAAAGCAGCTAACATCAAGTAGCTAGAGGAGGTAGGAGGAATATAGAGGTATATAGAGTATAATAATATAGTTCTACTTATAATAGAGCTTAAATTCAGTAGAGTAGTAGCTTTCGTAGCTATCGAGGATTAATAACCGGTATTTACCTTTTCTACAAGGTACTATATAGAAGTCGAAGTGCTTGATCTAATCTAGGCCTACTATATTAGTAGTCTAGCCATTATCAGTGGTTATAATATACCAGTCAGCTAGGAGGTTATATTCGGTATACCAATTGGCGAGGTGGTACTATATAGCCAAGATGATAAAGGGGGGGATAGCCTAGCTAAGGGTATTAATACCCTATATCACTATTGCCCACTTACAGTTACCAGGCTAGGCTAGCTTTACCTTACTATAGCTATCTGAGGTTATAACTACTATACCTATAAAGATAATACCTATTATAAACCTAGTCTCGTCGAAGTTATAGATATCGTCCTCTATAATACTATACTTAGCCTTAACGTTCTGTACAAGGGCAAACCACTTACCAACGACCTTCGGGTCTTTATACTTTACCCTCTGGTAGTCGTATCTATATATATAACGCATTCGGAGCTCTAGTTGGCGTTTGACGAAGTTAGAGGCCCAGAGCTTACCAACAGGGGGTATATTGTATATCTGTAGTAGTTAGTTGGCCATATCTTCTACACCAGCAAGCCTTGGTGGAAATGCTCGTTTAGATAGCTTAATTACATATTGAACAATAGCCTTCTCTTCGGAATCGGTAAGCCGGCGTAAGTTGGGCGTAGTATTCTATCATACAAGTCGGCCAGCACGTCGTTGGGTTAAGGTCATACGGGGGACGTTATAGATCTTCGCTGCCTTTTATAGGCTTAGATTTTCGTCATTTTTAAGAGCCTCGAGGGCTAACAATACGCTGGCTTCATTTGAAGTACCAGGCATTTTAGGTTGTAGAGAAAATTGATGTTAAGTATGGAAGTGGCGCGTTACGTGGAAAAGTGGCCCACTCGCTTATATGGCCCACTCGCTTATAATGCACGTTATACGGGTTTCTTCAAGGGGTGCAAAAACAAATAATGGGTTTAGAAGCATGACATTGATAAGGTGTATTAATCGCCGAGGTTTTAGACTTAATTAGGGCTCGCCTAACTAATAACTACGAGTTAACAAGCAAACCAAGGCTGGCATTTCTGGTCGTCGCGGTGGCCAAATGCCATTTTCTCAGCACCCGAGTTACTTCAACCTGCTTCGGTGTAATTACTGGGTCTTCTCCAACGGCAGGATACGTGGTATCAAGGGACTATACACCTGTTTGCACGTATGTTTCTCGTCTCATACAAATGCAACTCCCAAGCTCCATTTTGCACCGACATTTGGCCTGGGGGTCGTCGCAGTACCTCTACACAAGAGCATCCGGAAAATTTCCCTCCCGTTCCGATGGCGACGAGACGGACTCGGATTTTCAGCGAAATATAAGTTATGATTTATAGTTCCAATGTCTTTGGTCCCTCCCGTCGTACAATAGCCATCCCCCCTGATTCATCAATTCCTGTCGACCGATGCTATCCATGTCATGTTCCCACTGCTTTCTCACTTCATCTAGCAGAGCCGGCTGAGTGAGGACATCAATCGCGGTCCCGGCTAAGGCTTTGCCAACTCTAAGAGCTCTCCTGAACGCTTCCCTTGTCCCAGCCGCCCCCTCAAAGTCTGGAGTGTGCGGTTGGCCGGCTTTAGGCCCGGGGGGGATGGCGAAGCTCACGTTGATGCTCGGCATTGCGTGACTAAGATTTCCCTGATCTGTACTGGAGGGCACCCAGGTGAACGATTCCTCGCCAGGCCCCGGTTCCGGGATTGGAGGTTGCGGTGGGTCAGGTATCAAATCCCAATACTTTGTGTACGAGGCCGCAAGGACGCGGTTTGGCATGTGGTCCTCGTATCCTGGCGTCCAAGTAATGTTTATCCCCGACCCGGTGGCCTCAGCACCAGCACGAAAACATGCGCGTACCTTTTGTTGCAGTTCCTCTAGGCGTAAGGCGGTCCTGGTATGCAGCATACACACGCAGGCAGCGTAGGAGTGGATGATATTGGTCGCCTTCCCCCCCCCGTTGGTGATGGCAATGCCAATCACGTCACCCGGCATAGTCTGCTGCCGTAGGGCAGCTACCGCATTGTACGAAATGACGAGGGCGTCGAGAGCGTTGATTCCTTTCCAAGGCTCCTTTCCTCCGTGGGCGGCACGCCCGAAGTATTCCACTTCCAAGCGCGCAAAAGCAGTAGTCCGGACTAAGGGGCTGTTGTGGAGGATACCAGGATGCGAAATGAGCGAGACGTCAACATTTTCGTATGCGCCTTTCTCGAGGAACAGGATTTTCCCTCCTTTATAACCTTCCTCTCCCGGAGTGCCGAACAAAATCACCTTGCCTGCCAACTTGTGGCGTTTCATGACTTCCGCGGTTGCGAGCCCAGCAGCCATCGATGCACTCGCAATAAGGTTATGCCCACAAGCGTGGCCAAGATCGGGAAGTGCATCTGAATCAGCACTCGGGTACATTAGTCCACATCCTCAATAGCTAGAAAGGGACATGATTCTTACCCATCTCAACGTTGAACGAGACAACTGGCCCTGCATGACCACTATCATACTCAGCCACCCAAGCTGTCTCCATGCCGTAGGCCGATGGCATGACCCGCCAGCATGGCCTGAGCTTCAAGAACTCGGTCAAAGCGTTGTGCGCCTTGAACTCACGAAACGCCAATTCTGGATTCTTGTGAATGAAGCTGTTCAGTTCCCATAATGGAACTTCGAGATTGTCGAGGCACTTCTCGACATCATGAAAATACTCGGAGGCCCTAGGGTTGTGGCTTGGATTTTGTTGGGGTTGCTGGATAATGTCTTCTATCTCAACAAAGACGAAACTGTCTTCCTCCATGCTTTGTTTGGGGTGAGCTGTTTCCTCAAACCTGACCTTAAGGCAGTTGTGATCAAATACGATGAGTATACACCTAGGAATGCGTATGGTGTAAAAACCGTCTCGCTCTCTCGTTTTCGGTCAAGCAGCTAAGATGCGGTGTAACCTCATTGATGGACCGGTCAATGTTGCGTGCGGAGCTCAATTGCTCCGAGGAACTTGTCTGGGTAGGATCTGCTAATCTGCCGTCATGCCCCGATATTAGGGTAGAGATGTCCGACGCTCTGAAACATACAATGATTTATTTGCATAAAGCAAGCAAGAAACGGAATCTAAGCCTATAATCAGGTCGTCTTGAACTTGTCAAACAAATCTCACACACTGGCCACGACGCATCTTGTCGTCGAGATGGAAACACACAAACACAATGTGGAAACGACACTCAACTATTGGGACGATCCCGGCGACGGCTCACGCCCGACACCGATCTTTATTGGCCGAGGCAAAGTTACCAACAAACGGCCTCATCGTCCCCACGACTTTGTGGTGGCAGACATCACCGGTGAGGAAGACCGATATTCTCTCGACACACACGGGTTCCAGTTTTGCAAACACGAGAGCAAGGAGGAACGATTCACCGACGATCAAACCATTCAAGCGGCCTACTACGAAGAATGTCGGCAACTGCTCATAGAGCTCACGGGAGCTCGTCGAGTGCACATCTTCAACCACAAGGTGCGCCGCGGACCGACGCAATGGCACCACCTGGGACTCCACGGAAACAATCTTGCCAACCGCGGCCCTGTTACCAGAACGCACGTCGATCAGTCATATGCGGGGGCGGAGCTCCGGCTGAGATGGGAATTCCCGGATGCCAAGGAAGCTGATGCATTGTTGAAAAGAAGGTATCAAATTATCAATATCTGGCGGCCCATCGAGACCGTCCTCAAGGACCCTATCGCGGTGGCCGACGCGAACTCGGTTCCGGACTCAGATCTAGTCGGTGCGGTGATGGTGGAGGAGGACTTTCATGGAGAATCGTGGGTGGTCCGGCACAATCCCAATCACCGGTGGCATTTCAAATACCGAATGACGCGGCAAGACGTCCTTCTCATCAAGTGCTTTGATTCCGAAACGTCCTTGGCACGGAGGGCTTTGCACTCGGCTTTTGAGGACCCGGAGTACCGCGATGAGGCGTCGCGGCAGAGCATCGAGGTCAGGTGCCTTGTTTTGTATTGAATTAGGAAGTCTGCGGTCTTGGCCTGCTTTGCCAGGTTACATGCATCGCCCATTCAGAGGCTGGGAGCCAGTTCTGAGTAGGCCAAGTCTTCTGATAATCAAAAATGGCATTCAATGTCACGCCAACTCCGTGTTCCGTTGCTTTGCGGTGATCAGAAACCGCAGTTTTGCCGGAAGGAATGTGCGGGGGTTCCCTTAACACCGGCACAATTCGGTCGTTAGGTTGCAGAGGATCCTATGATGGCCGTGCGATTACTGAAAGCAGGCAGTTGCCGACCACGTATCTGTATTGTCTGGGACAATGCAACACCCCTCACCCACCCGCTCTTCTTGAACGGGCCCTTCATACACGCGTTGCACAATATCTCTCGGCGTCTCGGGTTAATATCTGATCGTTCTCATCAATTGCCGAATTGAAAACGCCCGGCATAGAAAAAAGGGGTTAGGGTATAATATGGGACAAAGAAGCAGGTTGCAGCTCCCATGGTACCAATACAAGTCCTACTTAAACCGCCGTACCCCTCGGCTGATTCGGGTTTTGTATCGTAAGCCAGGTGTCTCTCGATTTTATTTTTATTATCTACCCAGGCCCCCCACCCGCGAACTTCAGCGACGCTACCCTCTTCGCAATGACTGACGCCCCGGAAACCGTCGAATGGCAGGGCAAGCAGGTCCCGGTCTGGTCCATGAAGACCATTGACTACGGCTTGCTGCTTTCTCAAGACCCGGCCGAGGTGGAGAAGGTTGTCAAGGCGTGTTTGGAGGAGGGTTACTTCCAGCTCGACCTCGATAGCATTGACGGCCGTGGAGTGCTTGACAACCGGGAGGAGGTTCTCAAGCTCATGAACCGCTTTTTTGCCGCGCCGATTGAGGCCAAGAATGAGTACGGGCTAATTGACTCCCACCTCGGCTACGAGCCGGTCGGCAGCCGGACGGGCGCTTTTGGTGCCGGAACCAAGGATGGATATGAGATGCTCAAGGTGTCTCGTGACGAAATCCAACTAGGCAGCCCCCGGGTTCCCTCTCCGATCAAAGACAGCGGCGAGCTGCGCATTCTGGAGCGCGCCATCGGTAGCTGCAACACCGTCACCAAGGTCATTCTTGCGGCTCTCTCCACGGGCATGGGCCTCACTGGTGCCGAGCGATTCGAAAACTCGCACCGCAACGACAAGCCATCGACCACCACGCTCTCCATGATGCATTATCTCCCTGCAGAGGAAACGGGACAACACAAGATCGGCCACCAAAAGCACACCGACATCAGTTCCTTGACCCTGCTCTTTAGCGACCAGTGGGGTCTCCAGATTCGTCCCCCGGGAGAGTGCGGTGCGCGTGAGATGGGCTTCGTGGCCCCCAAGCCAGGATGCGCCTTCGTGCATGTTGGTGACTCGCTACGGTTTGCGAGCGGTATGAAGTTCCAGTCGTGCATCCACCGCGTGGTCCCGTTCAACCCGACGGAACATCGTTACTCTATCGCCTATTTCCTTCGGGCGCAGGACGACACCATGTTTATGGACAGCGAAGGGCGGTACGTAACGGCTAAGGAGTGGCATGACGAGAAGTTCAAGGCGTTCACAGACCCGCCAGTTTGGCAAGCTATGGCGCCCCGGTCCATGATTTTAGGAGGCATGAAGGAGGATGGTGCTGACGACCGAGAACCCGTGGCTGCGTTTGCACCTGAAGCCATCAAGGCTACATCCGTCGGGGCATGAGCAGGTTTCATATTGGCTGTGTTTCTTCAAGCACTTAGCAGTAGCCTACCTTCCAAGTTTTCCATGGGCAGATATTATTGTCAGATCAAAAAGTCAGCTCACTTGTTCCGGGTTTCCTCAATAACCTTGCTCGAGGGTGTCACGGGTGCGTTGTGAAATATGAATGTTGAGACCACAAGCATTTACACCCATAATATAAGCGGTATCAATGGGAAAATAATATCCCGCAACCCAATCTTGACGGCTGCCTCCGGCCAAGAGAAAAAAGGCCAGGATATCGAAAACAGTGTCAACGATTCGACCAAAGGCGCCAAAGGGGGTTCCAGGAGAGGAGGTGAAGAGGCGAACCTCTAGCACTCGTCACCAAACGTATCCCACAGCGCATGGAGGTTCTGATCACTGGACAGGACTGCTCAACCCAGCGCAGGAGAAATGGCATTCGCCTAAATCAACATCAACAACAGCCGACTGCTCGCTCAGTGGTGTTAACGACGCCTAACCGATCCTGATAAGGTGTCCCCACATCCCCGCGCCGTTCCCCGCCGCTTATTATTATTCCGAAATTTAGCGGGGTTTCATACCACGTCTGTCCACACGTCCCACTGCGCAACGTCGTTTGGTGGGACTAAGACCGGGGCTGGGCAGCCGGGCTGGTCGAGCCGGCAGTGAGTTCAAGGTGTTAAGGCGAGAAGATTGGGATCTGGCTTTGTCAGGGGTTTGTCAATGTTGTAACCGGGTCGATCCTGATTCCATAACTTGTTCATTTTTTCTCCCACCGCGAAACACCAGGGGGGAAGTGTTCTTAGGTTCTTCCTCTTCTACTTGACAATTACCACTAAATCAAGAAAGTTTCGTTCATCGTTATTCTGCTTCTATCTTTCAAGAAAAATGACAGTCGACAACCTCATCAAAACCGATTTGTTGATTGTCGGAGCTGGCCCAGCTGGGGCCTCGCTTGCCTGTTTCCTTGCCGCTCATGGTATGTGAGGATGGGTGTTCACAAGTGATTGCCGGACCAACAGGCCAGGGCGTGAAGTGACTGTACCCAATAACCAATAAAAACTGAGTGCAACTTCGTTGACATGATCCGTCACTCGGGACGGAATGTTCATTGGGAGTCACAAACAAGCATAATTACCGCTAACATTGAGGCCACGGCAGGTAGAAATGGCATCCTAATTGCCAGCGCGCCGGGGACGGCAGAGACACCACGTGCCCATATCACTAACATGGCTGGATTAGGTAAGTGGTGACCGCGGGAAAGGGGGGGTATTCCCAAGCTCATGGTCATCACTATTCTGACTCCGACAGAATGCCTTAGGGATATTGGCCTCGAGCAAGAGTGTCTCGATATTGCCACGCCTAGCCACAACATGTCTCATACAAGGTGGTGTCGTAGTATGGCGGGAGACGAATTCGCAAGAGTCTATTCTTGGGGCTATGACCCGAAGTACAAGGCAAGTCCAGTAGCCATGCTAACCATGTCCAACGTGGACCATCCCTTCTTTGCTCGACGCGATGTATTTGTGGCGGGAACACTCTTGACGCACTGCACTCAAATACTAACAGCTAATTTCCAGGGGAGCTATGAAGCGGCCAGTCCCTGCGAACATGTAGACCTACCCCAGACACTGCTCGAGCCAATATTGACCAAGAGAGCAATCCACAAAGGGTGGTCAGTTCGGTTCAGCACTCGACTTCTTCACCTCAACCAACCGTCACCAGACATGGTGATCTCGGAAGTCATGGACGACTTGACTCAAGCAACGTACAAAATTCAATCTCGATACGTTTTCGGCTGCGATGGTGCGCGGAGCCAAGTTGTACGAGAGTTGGGCATCCCACTCATTAAAAAGCCTGGCCAGGGGTTGGCGTTGAACGTATTGGTGAGGGCGGATCTGACCCATCTCATTGCGAACCGGATTGGCAACCTCCACTGGGTCTTCCGTCCCGAGGAAATGAACGCACCACCATGGGCGTGGGCCGCGATTGTGCGTATGGTACGGCCGTGGAACGAGTGGATGTTCATTTTTCTCCCTGTGCCCGGTGCTGATCTCACTGCCGACGCCATGGACGCGAGTCACGATGAGTACTTGAGTCGGGTAAAGGAAGTTATTGGCGACGACTCGGTCCAGCCCGAAATTCTACACGTTGGAAAATGGTGGATCAATGAAACGGTAGCCGAATACTATTCCGACGGCAACGTGTAACTCATCCCCTTCTTCGTTGCTGCGATATGGGGGATATGGCAAGTGACAAACAATGACTGACGCGGCATGGCACATCAGATTTTGCTTTGGAGATTCAACACACCGACACCCGCCGTTCAATGTGCGCTCCAGCTCAGATCATCCCCTGTTTCAACGTGTCCCGCTAACATAATATCATGTTGCTAGGGGTTAGGTTCCAATACCTGCATCCAGGATGCATTCAACCTCGCGTGGAAAATCGATTATGTTATGTCGGGCAAGGCGGGTTCGAGACTCCTCGAGTCATTCAGCAAGGAACGGCAACCCGTGGGCGTCGACATTATCACCCGTGCCAACCAGGGTCTTCGAGACCATATCCACTGGCAAAAGACCATCGGCATGTTGGAACCCGATCGGATGAAGCGCCTCGAAATCCTAGCAGAGTTTGATGACCTCGGTGAGAAGGGTAAGCGCCGTAGGAAGGAATTCCAAACGGCCATCGAAACCACAAAAACCGAGTTTCACGGCCTAGGAATCGAAATGAACCAGCGCTATATCTCGGACGCTGTGTATCTCGTAGACCAAGGCCCGCAGCCAGAACTACCCGAAGGGGCCTGCGAAGTCAAAACACACCATATCACCACATACCCCGGTCGTCGCTTGCCGCATGTTTGGGTCAACACGCGGGCCCCAGGGCGGCCGATCTCAACCATTGACTTGGCTGGCCATGGCCGGTTCTGTCTGTTAACCGGTCCTGGAGGGCAGGCATGGAAAGAAGCAGCCCAGGAGGCGGCCAAAGTCACCGGCGTTGAGATTGCCAGTTACTCCATCGGGTGGAAGCAGGACTACGAGGATGTTTACTTTGACTGGGCTCACAAGCGCGAGGTTGACGAAGATGGATGCATTTTGGTCCGTCCCGATCGATTCGTGGCGTGGAGGTCAATCCTGATGGTTACGGACCCAGGGACGAAACTGCTTCAAGTTTTGAAAAGCATACTGAGCTTGTGACTCCAGAGTGGGCAGCCAAAGCAACTTAGTGCGTAGCGAAAGGGGCGGAACCGGTTCCTTCGGGTTCCCGTGGTTATGAGCACCGTGAGTCAGCCAGGAAGCATGAGCGGCGATAATTTCCCTCATTCATCAATACAAGCCGGCGATCTCATGAATAATTCGAACGGATCGATAATCTGAATTGGCATGAAATGAAACGTCCGCTCACTCACATGACACACGTTGACCGATCAAAAGAATTCAATCGAAGTTCTCATCAAAATCTGACTGGAGACGATTGCTCCTATCCATGTCAATGAAGTGTATCCCGGAGCTTCCGGTGGCGGCGTCTGTTGGGTTTCAGCAAAGCCAATCATCGGTTAGGCGTACCATGACGTCGACGATAACTGTCACGAGGCCTCGCCCAATTCGCCCTAAGCTTCGACAACACCCAGACATGAGCCGTTGCTTGATCGGCACACCAATAGAAATCGTCCCAAATGCCGTCAGTGTTACCCACACAGGTTTGAAAAAAAATTATCGGCGTTCTGTTAAGATGTTCTCGCGGCGCACAACCTTGGCATTGCTCTTGTCTGGACCGCGATCCACGTTTGATAATTATTCCTGCTATTCGCCAAATTTGTTGATACGTGACGTGGGTTTGTCATGCGTTGCGCGATGCAGCTCGCACGCCTTTTGTGACGCAAACAGGAAAATTCTCGGGTCCATATGCTTTGTAGCACACCGTCCTCGTTCCCATAAGTATACCGGGCCCCGATCTGTCCCCTCGTCGGGACGCGGGAACAAACATCAAGTGCTCCAAGACTGCTCAAAGTACCGGACGAAGCCCACTTTACCGTGATAATATCCCGTAACATCCACCGTCCACCGTCGCAACCTCTCAACATGGCCTATGGCGAAACCCGCGCCCGCACCGGGCTAACAACCTTTCTGCTAGCCAGCAGCGCACTAGTGTGGGTGTCTGCGGTTATTGTGCTGGGGATTCTCGCCTATTACGTCTCGACGGGCTGGAAAGGAGATCACATCATTTACGAACTCGTCATTGTGAGTTGATTCTACCCAAGAGTTTAAATATTAGATCAACCCACCTAGCCGCAAGCCCCCACAGCCCCCTGATGCGATTGACCGCTAACCAACCTACCCTCGCAGGCCGTGCTTACTACCGCGTTCTTCCCCTTGGCCTTCTTCCTGGTTATCTCTCCCGGCTCGATTCTACTCTTTAATTTGATCTTCTCGTACCTGTGGCTCGTTGCAGTCTCGTTCACGGCATCCGATTGGAGCTATAGCCATTCAAACCTCCTCCTGACGGCCGAGGCTTTCAGCTTCATCGCCTTGTAAGTCCCAGTTGGGCCTCCTTCTCGGTGGGTTAACCATTGCTGACCGATTCCAAGCTTCTTCCTCTTCTTCAACATCCTGTACGACTGGCACTACGGCTTTTACCGACCGGCAGCCCGGTCGGGAAGAGCTGTTGTTTGAGTCAAAGGCACGCGTCACCAATACCCCAATGTTACCGATACCCCAAGTTTTGACCCTGCGGCCATGATAAGCTATGAGCCCAAGGGGCTAAGAAGGATGTTCGAGGACGTGTTAAGTTTTGTGCGGGTTAGATGAGCGAGGAATTCATTGTAATTAGGTCGGAATAGCAACTAATACCAAGTGTTTTCTCACCTACCTAACGTCAAGGTTGTGAAATAACCCCTGGCACCATCCCCCACTGTGAATCCAGACGGGTACGGGACTGGCGGTTCTTGATTTTAACATTAATTTTGATCTCGACCGGAATTGATTACAGCCCCTGAGTTTACCCCGAGCGCCATTCATGCGCCTTGAATCCTCGTGTCAAGGCAACTCGCGGGGAAGATGGGACATCCTTCTCGCCTGTGTGCATGCAGGATTGCGGCGCGGCACTTTCTCGGGGGTTCGACTCCGAAGTTCCGGCCTTAATTTTGACGAGAAAGAAATTGCCAAAGTCCGAGATGCTTTCTACTTTTCTGACCCAACATCTCCCCCAACTGCCACCAAGCCCTTAATTACAGAAAGGTCGCCTACGATGAAGCCTGCTTCGAAGAGTTTCCTACTGGCACAATGCGCCTCCTGGGCAGCTATCGCCCAAGGCCATGTTGTTCTGACTTATCCAGAATGGAGGGGCAACAATCTCGGCCAAGACGACCAATCGCCGTTTGGAATGCAATGGACGTACCCATGTACGTAAAACACCACCGGACAAAACCTGCCTAACGATTGACTATGCCTAATTAACGTTTCTATCTCCGGGCAAAGGCGGCGGGTTGTCCGTCACAACGAACCGAACGAGTTGGCCGCTAGACGGTGGTGCCATTGCATTCCAACCGGGTTGGTACACTGGCCACGATACGGCGTTAATTTACATCAATATTGGACTCGGGGAACAACCTGCGAATTATTCCTGGCCCATCACTAAACTCTTTCTCGACGGGCCAACCAATAACCCGTATCCGGGCACTGTTTGCCTGCCAAAGGTTACCCTGCCAAAAGAAGTGCGAAGCCAAATCAAAAACGGGGACCTCGCAACGATTCAAGTGATTGAGGCGTCACAGCATGGGGCTGGGCTATTCAGCGTGAGTGAGAGAAAAATCGCCACGATTCGAAAAGGATGTCACTGATCGCTTTCCGTTGAATTGACCAGTGTGCCGACATCATCTTCACTAGAGACCCGAACCAGATCCCCGACGTCAACGAAGACAACTGCTTCAATTCGACTAGTATCAAGATATCCGACGTGGCTATCCTCGGCACGTCTGAGCTAGCCTCTGCCTGCGCGGGGCTCGACGACACGACCTCGAAAACTACGAACACCGCGACGACGGCGTCGCGCGGCGTGTGGGGGTGGGGATGCGAACAAAACAATCGGTCCGAGTTATTCGGTTTACCGTCGGGCACCCATTGCTCGTCTACATCTCAACCCACGCAGTCATCAAAGGATTCACCGTCTGCCTCTTCCTCGGGCGAAAGCGGTGCATGGAAAAATGGGCACTCCACGGCCGGGGCAGGGATGGTTTTAGCAATGATTGCCGCATTGCAATTGTACATGTAGTGTACTCGTTTGCAGGATAGATTTGCGCCGGCCACATCAACTTCATGACATAGTCTGGGAGAAGCAAAGCAGGTAGAGTCCCACAATTCCGTCTCGCAAGGTGGGCCACGAAGCGAGATTTTTGTCACGACGCCCCGCCGCGAGTCTGAGCATTTATTTGTAAACAAAACAAAAGCGAGATTGTACCCTAACCCTCGTTCAACAGGTTTTGTGCAGGGAACTTACTGCTTCGGGAAGTGGGGCACAGCGGGCCGCCCGTTGACGCGCATCCTTGTATAAACAACCGAACGCGTCTTATAACCGACGCTGTGGCAGACAACCTGTCACCCGTGACTTCGTGAGATTCAACAACGTTCACCGGCTGTCCGATTCCAACGACAACCCTTAGTCGCCCCTCACAAGATGAAGGTCGTTCCGACCCCCGTCTCGGCATCAAAAGCGGCATCCCACACACGGCCCTCGCCACGACTTCCACCCCTTGTCCCTCGTCACCAAGCAGCCGCCGCCAGCCCGATTCGTGCCCAGCACGCGCGACGGAGCTCTGTTTCAAGAAATTGGATATTTGATGGCCGGGCGAACAAGCCAGTCAACCACCGGGCAAAGGTCGGGTTATGGCTTGAGACGGTTGAGCCCTCTCAAGAATCGCCTCCTCCAAGTCCAAGCCTCCCGGCATCCCCCGCAGGCCTACGGCGACGATCATCCACGTTGGGCGCTGCGAGTGCCATCCCCATAACCCCACGTGTACCACCGGATGCTGCTCTTTTCATGAGGAGGTTGGGATCCCAGCGCACGCCCCTTGCCGACATCACATCAATCGTGCTCGCGGCAGAAAGCCCATCCAGCTTCTATGAAACAGAGACCCCGGCGGATAGCCCACATTTGTCCAGCCACAGTTCATATCCGGCCTCAGATCTGACCAGCGCTATCGACCTGTTGACCGCCGATGAGGCAAAGCGCCTTCTTTTCGTGTCCGCTCAATCCGATATCTCGATTGCGGATGCCATTCGCGGCATTGCGATCTCCCGCACATCGGCCGGGTCGATCGAACTGGGGAGCCCAAGGTCAATTCCTTTGGCTGACACCTTCCGGTTCGATGGCCCTGAATATTCCTAAGGAAGGGCACCCGCAACGTTCATAATATCGATTGAACTACCTGGTCCTTGGTTGGCTGTCGGTCAAACCATGAAGACCTGAAGACTACATGCAACCCTACCCCAACAAGGGTCAACTACATGTACCACCCCAATTTCTGTCAGCTTGAGTCTCAAGCGCCCCATTTCTCTCGGTAAGGGAAATCCCAGTTCCACCATCCCGTGTTTGTGACATGGGGCTAATTAGCTAAACAATTAGCAATAAGCCCACGGCGAGAAGACTGGCAGTGTGTGGGCGTCATGAGACTACGGCCCACGCTGTTCGCAGTTAAAAGGACCTTGATGATTTTTGCGCGTCGAGAACAACCAGAGCATGCCCTGTATTACTCTACGGAGGCCGCGTTAATCATTTGAACCCGAAGAGCTCGAAGCCCTTGGGAAGCACTGCCCAAACGTCCAGGATACCTGCACCCGTCCTGTGGGCAGTGGCCCTGTCCGGAAACCTGGAATTCAGTGCCGTGGGCCGCAGAGATGGGTTTGAATGGCCCGAGGATGATAGGTACCAGGTTGGAGGAGATACGATCATTGAAATCTAGACTTCCCTTATGTCCATACCCAAAAGTTCAATTTTAAGTTTAATAGCGCAGCGAACGCTCCAGACCATGCATTTATCAATTTTGCCACCAATTCCGTTACCCCGTGTTGGCGTTGAATAATCACCGCCTTACAGTGCCAAAGGCGTAACCATCCTGCCGAAGAGATCCGAGGCGTTTAAACCTTAACACACGGTCAGCTGAGGGGTACCTTCAGCCCTGGGGGCCGAAAATTTGGTCTCAACGAAGACCTTCTGAATGTTGTCCTCCTTGGCGTCGAACTTGTAGTAAACCTTATCAATGTCCTCCAATCGAAACCGGTGCGACAGCATCTGGGTGGGATCCAGCTGGCCCTCCTGAATCGCGGCCAGCAACTCCTCCCAGTACTTCATGACGGGAGCCTGCCCGTTACCAATAAGCCGGATACCACGTTGCATCAAGGAGCCGACATTGAGGTGATTAGTCTGGAAACGAGTCAGCTTCTCTCAAGTTACGCCCAGGGGAGGTCTTGTGGCGTACGTATCCGACATAAACGCCAGTCACCCCGGCGCGTCCATAATTCCGGACACCTTCAATCATCTCGTTGAGGATTTCGCTCGTGTCCGTCTCGGCACCTAGTGACATCTCCAACCAATGCATCCACCCCTTCGCGTACTCGCCCGCCGCACACTCGATTGCCACATCTGGGCCGCGTCCATTGCACAACCCCTTCAGCTTGCTGACTACTGTGTCTTTGGTAGTCACACCAAAGCTCAGCTTCTTGTAGTCCAAAAGTTCCAGCTTTGCTTTGTGCTCGGCTGGCCATCGGTTGGAAAGGGCGGACAGTCTAGGCTCCGTGTCAACGAAAATGACCTTGCTCGCGCCTTCGCCGAGAGCAAACACTCCAGCCATTTGTCCGATGGGGCCAGCACCAAAGATCGCGACATGGTCGTCGGGGTAAACGGCGGTGTCTTTCACTGCGTTGTAGGAAGTGGGGAGAACATCAGAGAGATACAGTGCTGTGCGCAGGGTGAGCCAAAACTATCGTTGGAGGGTAGGTGATACACAAGGGATAAGAAGAGATTAATTACCCTTCTCGTCTGGAACAGCGTCCGGGATCTCTAACAAATTGGCATCCGCTATCGGCACCCGAACATACTCAGCTTGGCCACCGGCAAAGCCGCCAGTAAAATGCGAGTAGCCAAACAGGCCGGCCGTCCTTGACCCATACATGGCCTTGGCAGTCTTGTTGGAGTTCGTCCTTTCACATTGCGAGGAAAGCTTTTGCTTGCAATAGAAGCACTAGGAGAAAACATGGTCAATCGCCGGTAGAGCATTTAAGCTGCAGGGGGGGTGTTACCTCTCCACAGGTGATCTGGAACGCCGCAACATATCGCTTGCCAACCTGAATGTTCTTGACCCCAGGTCCAACTTGGTCGACCACACCACAAAATTCGTGGCCGAGGATATCGCCTTTGGCAAGCTGAATGATAGCTCCGTGGAGTAAGTGGAGGTCACTACCACAGACAGTCGTCCCAGTCACCTTGAGAATCGCGTCCCGGTCCTCGAGAATCTTTGGTTTCGCAACATCGACTGTGTCCATGAAGGCTCGTCAATATCCCGTCATAAATTCGGTAATCCATGTGAATCAAGGAAAGGCAGGGACTTGACATACCGACCTGAACCTTTTGTTTCCCCTGCCATACCAATGCCTTCATCGTCTCACTCGAGTCCCCTACTAAATTGTAATTCGCAACATCCTGCTTGATGTACTCCTGGTCGTGTCCAACGGCCCGCTCAACCATATAAGCTGCTTGGGAAGTCGTCATGTTGGGTGAACGTTGGCGATTCTTGTGTTTGAGGTTTGTAGACAACTGATGATGTTGGGGTATATCAATATCACCAAGTATGCTTTGGTTACCAGCTCTTCCGGAAATTTGGACCGCCGAAACCAAAGGATAATACTTGACTGATGTCTTCACTGTCTTATCCTCTTCTACCATTTGTGGGCTATTACCCCGTCTGTAGCGATTTCATTGAATATTAAGTCTTGGGCGGTCGCTTAAGCAGTTGAGTAAAGATGTAGGCATCATAGATTTATCATGAAGGCACCAGCTCGTCATTACTCCGTGGACGAGTTTGAATTTGCGGCTGGAAAGCTTCGTGGCGAAGTTCCATGACGTCAAGTCATTCCGGGGAAAATAATTATTAGTGGGCTTAACGCGATCTGCCCCCGAATCCCCGACGCGCATGCGTTTTGGGAGGAGCAACCCGCTAAAACACAACCACATACCCAGTAGCGCGTGACTGGTTGTGAAGGGAAAGGCGTAAGGTTGCGCATGCATGACCACTCCATTGTCTACTGATGACAGCCATACGTCTGTCTGGCCTGGAAACGGGAACCCTCAATGTATGAGAAATTTAGCGACCGACAGGAACAAAGGAATTAATTAAGCGTTAATTATAACTATCATTAATAATATGAAGTCCATGAACTACCCATAATTACATTCTAGTAGGAGAACAGTCAACAACGGTGATAATTACCCAGCCGTTTTTCTAACGGATTGGAACCTCCTTAACTGGTCCCAATTCAACTTCATCTCTTTGCTGCTCTGCGGGACCTTAGGTTAATTAGCTACCTATCGCAATTTTCAGGACTTCCCCAGAAAGAGAAGGATGTAGGGAACTCACCAGGCATAAACATACTTTCCCCAATGTTCCAACTTAGGATGTTCGATCGCACTTGCCGATGGGCCAATGGCCCACCTAATCTAATTAACATCAGTGAACGACGTCTTGGCGTTAGCATGATTAATGAAGTGTGACCTTTAATATCACAACCTAAGAAACCTAAGCATTCTTTCTTTTCTTACAATGGCACAGATTCTAAAGAAATACCAACATCTCGTCCGATATGCCCACTGGGCTTACTACGACGGGCCCGAGTTTCGGTCGGCGGCGACTGATTTGCAAGGAGACTTCAGGTACCGGTCTCTCGAGATCATCACGCCGTTCTTCAAGCATACCCTGAGGTCCTTAACGCCCAACACCCACGTCCACTTAGGGATCCGTAACCAGCACACCATCGTCCTGGCTTTCCGGGGAACCGATTTTCCCATCAATGTTGGGAGCCTCATCAGGCCTAAACGGTGGTGGGGGTTCTGGGGTAACGTCTGGACCGATGTGGCGTTCCAAATGACCCAGATCGACTGGCTTCCCGATCAGTGCTCGCCGGTCCTCGTACACGACGGCTTTCTGACTGCCTTCAACAATTTGGTAGACGATGAAGATCGCCTGCGCAAGACCATGTTACACCTTCTCGGGCAAGACCCGCCAGCAAAGATCGAGATTTGTGGTCACAGCCTAGGCGGTGCTCTGGCCGTCTTGTGCGCCTTGTAGTGCAGGACCCAATGGCCCGAGGCCGAGATCACCTGTCTCACTCTCGGATCCCCCCGCGTCGGCAACACAAACTTTTGCCAGCACTTTGGCCAGAGCAACATTCTTACCTACCGCGTTGAGGTAATGGGCGACCCCATCCCCACCGTGCCGGACCGCTTCACGCAAGCCTTGCCTGGAAAGCTACCTGCAAGCCACCTTGACTGGACAACAGACGACAAGAGGTACCACCATGTTGGCATCCCGATCCTTCTGCACGAGGAAGGCGCCAGTATCCTGGATTCCATCGGCTATGGCGTTGAGCGACCGGATATTGAGGCCGAGGAAACAGCCCCTCCATTGCCCGCCATCATTAGAGTTCCCTACGAATACGGGGGGTTCTTAGCGTACTGGGCGTTGAGAAGCATTCGCATGGCTCCGGATATTTGGAACTACCACGACCCAGCCAAGTACGAGTCCACCGTGCAGAGCATCCTGGAACAGATGCCTCGTAAGTGACAGCTCCAAGGCTCAATACATTAGGTTGAGGACACTGAATCGCCGACAAATTCGTAGCAAACGGCACCGAAGCCTCTTAAATGTAGCGGAGTGGCTTACTTGAAACTACCAGGGTGGACATCCGGCGCTTAGATGGAGAAACCGCGAGAAGTGTCAATGAGGAGCCACCCTTGTGTCGGCATGGCTAAATAGCTCTAGAGAGTCGGAGATTACATTGAACCCTGGTCAAGATACGTGACAGCAAAAAGCAACTGGCAGCATGTTTTCAATCTGCTCCATGCGCGGGTGTGATGAATATGCCGGGTACATTGGCCTTGTGTGCGACCTCTAGATAACCATTTCCGTAATTAACTCTCAGGCCCAATATCGTTAATTACACCCACAGTCGTTCTAAAAAACAGCCGCCGTGTATCTTTGCGCAAATAAAAAACGCCGACGACAAGCCATTGTGCGTTTCAGGAACAGAGTTAGGAAGCTTCCATCGTCGTTGTTGAACGGGTTCATGCCGCCGTGGTCCAGAGTTTGTTCTGGGGTCGTCCATCAAGATAAAACTTTGAACCTTTTGCGGCGCTCAGAAGAACTGATTTGGCGTCCGGCTTGGTCGTACAGAAGAACACCTAATTTACCGCCCCAGGCAAAACACTCGGACCCTTCTCAAGTCAACGGAAGAATTTGGCCGAACTGTTGGTGGGATCTGCGTGTACAGACCCGAGTATTAATTATTGCCTGGCATGACCAGCGAGACATCCGGAGATTTGGTGACAATCGAGGCACACAGAGATGTCTTGGGACCACTCATTACAGAATTTTGTGATGGACTCCGCCGCCGACGCTAGCTATGAGGTCGGGAGGCCAGGCGTATTAAATGACGAACGATGGACATACCGCGGGTACATACAATGTCATATAAAGTCGACCGCATACCTCTAATTACTCTCTTCCTTCCATTCTCTCACCGCAACCACAAAACGTTGTGGCAGGCTCCTCTTCTCAGTCATTCGTTTACCTCATCTTGCAATTTTGCCATTCGTTTAACGCGGTCATCAAAGCGACCATGAAAGCCTTAGCGTGTCTTTCCATGACACTAATCGCGCTCCCCGCCCGCGCTCTCGCGGGGCCGGACGACCATGTCGAAAGATCTGTAGTCGCCCTGGACTCTGTCCTGGGCTCTACTGCCGCGGTTTGGTCGGACGGTAAAGAACCGCCCGATACTATCGACGATAGTTTGCCCACAACCCACGAAAGCGACGCCACTCCTCCTTCAGCCCCTGTCCCGGCTCCGGGTTTGGACGTCCTGGCCCCCATCATCGATGCCTCAGACCCTGGCACTGATGCCGCTGCCGTCGTCAATCCTGGGGTCGACTTTCTCGATTCAGACTCGGATTCATTCACGTTCGGCGTCCCCGTTCCGTCCGTCACCGAGTGGTACTCCCGGGTCGACGCAACCTCGTTTGTGTTGGTCTCTAGCCAGGTGCCCGACTACAAGACCATCTCGATCAGCGCTACCGACGCCGCCCAGGCCAGCCGGATCTGGGAGTGGATATCCGCCAGCACCGGCTCGGCGGTTCCCACGGAGGCCTGTGAATCTTCATCGTTTTTACCAGAGACGCTCAGTCCCGAGGGTAGCTTCGACCCCGTTCCCGCACCGGCTTCGGCCGATATTATCGGCAGCTTCGATCCTACCGTTGATCCCGTCCCCACCAGCACCCCAGCCAGTTCCGATCCGGTAGTTGCTCCCTCCTTTTCCGACGTGGTGGGGACTGTTGATCCTACCTTAGCGTCGAGCTTCTATGATGAACCGGAACCTACGACCAAGCCGGTGGTGTCGTACACCAAGGCCCCGGCTCCGACTGTTGTCGCCGGTGCTGGAAGATCTAGGAGCGTTGGAGGATTGGCGGCGGTGTTGGTGGCTGGATTGCTGGGTGCCATTCTCCCGATGTAGGGATCGGGAAGAGACGATGGGGAGGGAACGGCGTCGTGTAGTTATACCGGCCATGAGAGATTGTCTCCCTAGATTCCCGACGGTGAAATGATAAATCGTGGCGCGTGGATACGGATCTCCGTAATGCAGACCAAAACCCATTCCCTCCCTTCTCAATTTAGCTTTGACGGGTTTTCGTATCGTGAATGCAAGCAGTGAGATCTTTGGCCCCCAACTCGGTTATTAGATCTGAGCCAGGTTCATGCGCGTTGGATAGCCGAGCGGTCCGGCCAGTCCAGGGTGCGGCTACTGCCAAGAAAAGTTGGGTTGCAATTTCGTTTCTGATCCTTCGAGCGCTCGGGGCCGTCGGTGTCACGATAATTACGGAGTACGGTACGCAGTCGGCGCGCCTCACAGCGTGCCAACACGAGTTGGGGGCCGTGGCTAGTTACCTACCTAGTAGCCTAGTAGGTCACAAAAACTCGACCCGCCCATAATTAACCACAACATGGTCAACTCGTCCCCCAGTTCCCATTCCGACCCTTCATAGTTCACTGCTCATCCCTCAACCAATGGCCCCACAGAATCGATCCGCCTTGGAATCCCTCTCTCCACTCAACATGAAGCAAATCATGGTGTCGCTGACGGCAATGAGTTTTGCGCTCACGCTAGTAGCGGCGCAGTCGACGGGGCTTCTGACTCTTTTCCTCGTCGATTCGGAACCACTGTCCCTCGAAGCGTCCGCCGTCGCCGTCAATACAGTGGGCAGCGGGCTTAACGCGAATGCCGTCACTACGCTTGAGGTGGCTTGTCCCACGGCCGCATCGCCGGCTAACGACGATTGTCGGGCTGCTGGCATCTACCCCGCGCAGGTCTTCCACACACAGGGCTCCGTCTGGGGCGGCACGACAACGGAACCGTACGACGATAGCACGACCACATGGTACTGTGCGCTTGGAGGGTCGGAGCCGACGCTCACCGCTGCATGCAACAAGACCATCGTCAGCGGGATCGAGACGGTCAGCGTAGTCGCCGGGTACGACAATTGTTACGTCGCGGCCCATCAGCGGCCGATCGTGGTGACGGCAGGCCTGGAAAAGATCAACCCGGCGCACTTCATGGATCTAGAGGCTAGCGAATACTTGTCCATCCGAAGCAGCCAGTTGTCCGAGGACGGATGCCCGTCGAGCAAATCCCTCATTTGGCCTGGTACGGTGTCTCGTTACTCGACCTCTTCTCCTCGTACCGGTACGTCGTCGTCGTCAACCAGAACGTCGGCATCGCCAAGCGGAACACCGTCGTCGTCGTCAACAATAACGGCAGGGCCTGGCTCGGGGGTCTCGGGCACGAAGCCGACACAAACACAAACAGAGACAACCCTCGCTGCCTCGACGTCATCGCCCAATAGCGCGGGCAGTACTGTGCAGCTGCCATCATTGGCGTTGCTGGTGGGGGCAGGAATGGCAGCCGCTGCAGGCTTCATGATCGTGTAAATAAATGGAAGCAGACCAACCGACTCGGAATCGCGGGCGGTCGGGGGACAGGGCCTCTTGGTATTTATGTACTTAGTTGGAATACAAAGTCAATGCAAGCTGGAAGTTCGGAAACAAAATCATCCACCACAGCACTGTAACTACAGGGTCTCGAGGCCTGTGTTTGGACTGTTTTAGTGGATCGCTCCGTGGGTCTATTTGCCCACCCCAGGGCTCGCATCAAAGCCACGTGGCGGCCCGCTGGCTTGGGCAATCTTTAACTCGATCAGTGCGGCATGGTCCCATCCCTCATGTTCGTTCTTCAAGCTCTCATCAACACGCCAACTTCAAAAACCACATCACCGCCCGCATTTGTCTATGCTAGGGCCCCGCATGGCGACACGGGAAGACCCAGGAACCAAGACGCGGGCTCTCCACGGCGCCTCGGTGCTGATCTTATTGCAGCTGGTTTCGCGGGCCGTCACGTTTGTCGCGAACCAAGTCCTGCTGCGCTTTCTCACTGCCCAGCTACTTGGCGTGTCGACACAACTTGAGGTGTACTACCTCTCGGTCATTTTCTTTGCTCGCGAAAGCTTACGGGTGGCTGTACAGAGACAGGACTCGCTTGATTTCCCCGCCGGCAACAGCAAGAACAGACTAAAAAAAAATGGAAACCAGTCAACCCAAGCGGTGGTCAACCTTGGGTATCTCGCGATCGCCCTTGGTGTTCCCCTGTCGTTCTTGCTAGGTTATCTTTACCTCAGCTCCGTCAGCGCCAGTACACTGGCAACGGCTCCCAACCTCGCTGTATCATTGTACATCTACGGCCTTGCCGCTATTACAGAGCTGCTTTCGGAGCCCGCTTTCGTGGTCATGCAAAACCGCCTACAGTTTGGGACCAGAGCCGCCGCTGAGTCTATTGCTACCTTTCTACGATGTGTAGTCACGCTGGGTTCCGCAGTTTGGGGGTCTGACCGCGACTTTGGCGTCCTTCCGTTCGCGTTGGGCCAGTTAAGTTACGGTGCCGGGCTTCTGGCAGTCTACGCTTGGCATGGCGCTGGACTGGCAAAGAGAGAAAGCTTCTCTCTCTTCCTGCGGCCTATCCCGGATCTCCCACCCAAAACCAGTCGAGAAGAGAAGCAAGGCAGCACGATGTTTATTATGTCGTATTTCTACCAGCCCGCCATCCAGCTTGCATCCAGCATGATGACACAGAGCGTGGTGAAACACATTTTGACCCAAGGCGACACGTTTCTCGTCAGTGTCCTCTCCACGCCGACTGCGCAAGGCGTATACGCCCTCGCAAACAACTATGGTGGACTCCTTGCCCGGCTCGTCTTCCAGCCCGTCGAGGAAAGCAGCCGCAGTTACTTCAGCCGGATTCTTGCCCCATCGACGTCTACCACGGGTACAGCAATGATAACCACGGAAACCCACGGACCGGCGGACAATCTGGAACCCAAATCTAGACCCGAAGTAACACTCGCGCAAGAAGCAAATGCCACGCTCCAGTCCCTGCTCAAGTCTTACCTCCTCCTCTCTCTCGCCATTACTACTCTCGGCCCAACCGCCGCCAGCCCGCTACTTTCCCTTGTCGCAGGCCCCCGATGGGCCGACTCCGACGCCCCGGCTTGCTTGGCCGCCTATATGTGGTACATCCCTCTGCTCGCCCTCAACGGCGTTGCTGAAGCATTCGTGGCATCGGTCGCTACGGGGGCGGAGGTGCATCGCCAGAGCGCTTGGATGGGCGTGTTCACGCTGGTGTTTGGCGCGGCTGGGTTCATCCTTCTGCGAGTGCTAGAGTGGGGCGCTATTGGATTAGTGGTGGCCAATGGGATCAACATGGCGTGCCGAATCGTTTGGTGCGGTGTGTTTATTCGGCGGCATTTTGCACAAAAGGGTGTTGGGTTTGAACTGCTGGGCGTGCTGCCCTCAGCGGGATCGATGTTGGCCGGGGCGGTGGCGTCTCAACTCGTTAAACAAATCGTCGCTTCAGGGGCACAGGGCAATGCAAAAGCGGCGTTGATAGAGCTAGTCAAGCTGACAGCCGTCGCGGTGCCGTTTGTCGTTGCGGTGTAAGTTGACGCAACTAGCCGTGGCTTCAGTTCGTTTCCCGCTAATCCTTTCACAGCGCGTTCTTCGAGAGAAAGTTTATATTCGCCACATATCAGGCCATTCGTGGACGAGGCAAATCCATTTCTTGAACTGGAGAGGATTCAAGTTCTTGTCTGGGGACCGCGAAGGCTTGGCATTAACTGGGAATTACCGGGATTCATCTAGCAAGCTGATCGTGCGGCTGTCACCCCAATCATCGTCTCATGTTGCGAGTAAATATATTGAATTATAAATCCGGTTTGATATCATGCCGGTCCATGACGGCAATTGATGTGCGGAATAATAAACACCCGGGAGACCTACTGGAAGCGTACCCGACCCAGAAGCCGCCTAAAAAGATGTAATTACTTTAGCTATGATCAACCGCCGCATGCCCAACCCCAGAGCGGAATATAATATACCTGTGTAGGTTGGATTGAACGCACCATCGGCAAATAACGGTGGCAGGAAGGCTTCCCTCTTATATACAACCCCCACCGCTGCAACCACTCCATCACCCAGGGTCCCCGCATGTTCTGATTTCCCCCAAGCCAGGCGTAACTTACCATCACCATGTTATCCCGTCTCCCATTCGCCGTAATTTGGACCTCCATCTTCTCTATAACTCCAATCCGAGCAGCCTGCACCCGAGAGGACCTCCTCACAACCGCTGCCCAGTTTGTGGCTGCGGTCGAGGCCGGTGACCTAACCTCCCTGCCCCTCAGCGCCGACGCCACATACCAGGAAAATAATGCCCCGGCAGCACTAGACACTACCGCCGTATTTTCCCAACCGCTCAAAATAGACCTGTCACGCTCCACAGCCGATACGGTGGAATGCGCAAGCTACACGCTAGTCATATCCGCTTCCGGCGCCACCCCCTACGTCCTCGCGACCCAACTCCGTCACCCGGAGGGGGATGCAACCACCATCACGTCAATCGACACCATCGCGGCAACAACAGGCTCGCTTTTCTTCGACGCCTCCAAAACACTCGGGTACATACACAATAAGTCATGGGCTGAGATCGAGGATCCAGCGCAGCGACCCAGCCGGGACCTCCTTAAACAGGTCGGCGACGCATACTTGGACATGTGGACGGATGCCAACGCGGCCGATACAATCCCGTGGGGTACCAATTGTGAGCGGGTCGAGGGCAGCTCGTACACGCGCCCTTGTGGGGAGCAATTGCCGCACGGTGGGAGCGCGCAGAGGAATGGAAACCGCCGGTATGTCATTGATGAGGTGGTGGGGAGTGTCGATGTGTTGTGCAGTTTCGATTCGCTTGGAAGCTTGCCGGATAGTCATGAAATCAGGGTTGAGGGAGGCCTGGTGAAGTATGTGCATACAGTCACTGTTTGAAGGTGGGAAGGGAACGAAGGAGAGCAATGGCCATGTTCGCGAATTAGCTAAAAGTTACGAAATTTTACACCGGCAACTCCACGCTGCCCATGGTATCTAGTCGAAAGTGATCTTCGTGCCCTTCTTGCTCAGGTCCACATCCTTGAAGAAAGCACCATAAGAGTCGTGCGCCTTCTTCTTGACAGTCGTGCCGAACTTCAAGAGTTCTTCCGGGACGGGTTGGTTGGCGCCTCTCAGGATGTTGACCAACCTGAGAGATGATGTTAGCACGGACAACTAGCAACAAGGTCATGTTATACTACTTACGATCCTGAGTGGGCCTTATCATGCTCAGTAAACAATGTGATGGCTTTGCCCGTCTTACCGGCGCGCCCAGTCCGTCCAATACGATGGACGTAATCCTCGATGGTCAACGGGAACTGCGCCCGGTTAGCCGCCTCCCTTCTACTAGCTTTATCACAAGGGATCTTACCGTGACATTGATGACGAGCTTCACCTCGGGAATATCCAGTCCACGAGCAGCCACATCAGTGGCGACGAGGACGGTGGTCGAGCCCGATTTGAACGCCTCAAGACTATGGGTCCGTTGATCTTGTCGCAAGTCGCCGTGGATGCTGGCCACGCGGACCCCTCTCCTTTCCAGAAATTGCTCCACACGGACGGCCTCTTTCTTGTACAAGCAGAAAACCAGTATCCTGTCGTTCTTGGCACTACCCTTTTGCGCATCCCTGAGCAACTCGAGCAGGCGCTGCTCCTTGCCGCGCGGGTCAACCACCTCAACCTTCTGCTCGATGCGGGTGTTGGCCTGCAGTTCAGTAGACCCATTGCCCTCACCATCCTCGCCGGCACGTGTGCGGTTCCCAATTGTGACCTTCACAGGCTCAACCATGAACCCCTCGGCGAGACCGCGGACGTTCGTGGGCCAAGTAGCCGTAAACATGAGAGTTTGACGCTTCTCGCGCGGCGGGCAGCCGCCGAGAATGAGCTTGATGTCCTCCTCGAAGCCCTTGTCCAGCATACGGTCAGCCTCATCAAGAACGGCGAACATGACATCGGAAAGCGATACGCAACCCTCGGAGAGGAAGTCCTTCAGCCGCCCCGGCGTCGCGACAATGATATCCGCCCCACTGTTCTTGCGCAGCAGCGCACGTTGGTCGTCCTTGGACGCGCCGCCATACAAGCACACCGCGGAAAGGCCGACAAGCGACGCAAGCGACGACATAGCGGCATGCGTTTGCATCGCCAGCTCCCGCGTTGGGGACACTACGACGGCACGCGCGTAGGCGGTCCGGTCGCCCTTGGAATGCTTCGTTTTGGGGCTGGAGGCTAGTGCCTCAATGCAGGGTAGAGAAAACGCCATCGTCTTTCCCGACCCCGTCTCCGCAATACCAATCACATCGCGACCGGACAGCGCGAAGGGCCAAGATGCCGCTTGGATTGGCGTAGGCGCGGTAAACGTCGCGAAGGGGTTCTTGGAAAGCAAGTTGGAGGATGGAAGCTGCGAAAATTGAAGAATCGGGCGGAGTTTGGCGCCAGTCGGGTCCAGGACAGCGATCTCTTGCTTCTTGAGAAAGTTATCGACCTGCTCTTGTGGAACAGCCTCGAGCGTCCGGGTCTGGTGGTAGGAATAGGATGCGCCGTTGCGATGGATGGTGCCAGTTGCGACCGCCGATGTGCCATTCGACGTGTCAGTCTCGTTATGTGGAAGCGGGGTCGACTTCTCCAAGGTATCGGTGTTCGGTTTCTTCTCTTTCTTCTTTTTCTCTTTCTTCGTCTTCTCCTTCACAGGCTGAGCCTTTGATTCTGCCGTGGCATCAACTTCACCCTCCTGTCGCTCGGGGTCTCCGTCATTTTCTAGTGCCTGTTTCTTTTCCTTCTTATCTTTCTTGTGTTTCTTTTCTTTCTTTTGCTTCCTTTTCTTCTTCTCGACTTTCAATGCGGAAGGGTCGCTGTCGGCTGCGGTGCTGGCGTGGTCATCGGTCTTTACTTTCTTCGCAAGTCGGGCGCTCCCGTCCTCGCCCTCGTTTCGCGCGTGTTTTTTTCCAGTCGACATAGTTATATATACGAATTGACAAATCGCGGGAAACGGGAGAAAAAAAGAAAGTGAAAGGGCTCAAGCGCTAATTCGCTCGCTACTTGTCAGGCGCATTCGGTGAGGATCTCGAATCGCGAAAGGTTGGAACATGAAGGCTTGGGAATTTTCCCGAGTTTTTCTTATCGATAAAGGCCCTACCCCTGGCATCCATCATCCATGGTCGTCAAGTCGAGGGATAACTCTCCCGACAAACCCGTCCTCAAAGACAGCAACGCAGGAAAATACCACACGCTGTCCCGGAAGTGCAGAGCGGCACTACGCTACTTATTCCCATTTCAATACCTGCATCCCATATATTTATCCAGTCCTCCGTAAATCTTCCTTTTCCGGGGCAATACGCCCCTATTCCCCCCACCTGCACCCGTCCCGTCATTCGCCCCGCAGGGAAAAGAAGTGGCCTGTGCTTCTGTGTACTCATTTTCTTACCAGACTGGACATTACTTCGCTCAGCTTTCGCTACACAGCTCTCCAGTAGCAGCTACTCCAAGTCTCTATCCCGCGACGAAAGATTGTTGCATAGCGATTGCTACAGAAAAAACGCGACAACAAGCTTACTCTGTCCTCTCTGAAACAGGTCGAAGCGCAACGCGTTGGCGAACCCATGTACGAAGTGGTTAGGTAGGGGGAGTCCATCAACCCAAAGTCGTCTGAAGGGCCGGATTCCAGCGTCAACATTAAGGCCGAGCCTGGATATACCTAGCATTCACGGTACGGAAGGAGAAACACAGGCATTCAGAACCATTACGAGCCACAACCCCACCGCTTTCAACTGTGACGAGTGCCAAGTGTCGACCTCAAGACGACGCGGAAGCGGACAAGAAGGCCTAGAAGCAGTCGGAGCCGTCTAGCGCGAGTCTCGTCGGATCGTCCCATCCAATGTTATCATCGCGGCCACTTCGTTGCAGCCGTCAACGGGCGGTAACTCCGCCCGCGCGCCAAATGGAACTGTCAGCCATACGTCATGGATGAGAGTGGGCAACCCAGCTCGCCGCGGCCTGAGCTCAGCGACAAGGAGCGTGTATTTCAACCCCTTCTTCCATGATCCAGAGTTCATTTGGGCTCTGCTGTCTTTGTCCCCTATTATCCAAATACCCTGTGTGATAACTATTGGCTCTATCATGAACTTCTTGAAAGGATCTCGTCTTACCGTCCGCATCGGCCCGAGGGCCACTCGGTGTTTCTCAGCCACAGCTATCCGACCACTGGCAACACCTACGGGCCGCTACCCACCCAACGATACGCGTAACACAAATGACCCCGTGGACGACATTGACCTTGTGTTTGACTACCCATCTGAAAACCAGACCAGCCATCAAAAGGAAAGGCTGGAGACCTCTGGCCTCGACTACCGCTCGGCCATGCCTCACCCGCCCAAGCCTAGCCTGGGTCAACAGACTCCTGGCACTGGGCAGATGGGTGAAGGGATTGGTGCTACAGATAGCAACGTCAAGTGCGTTATTTGCAGCGACGTGACTCTGATCGGGACATGCAACTGACTTGGGTTGCTACGCAGATTCAGGTACATCGGTCTTGGTGCCATTGGCTTGGGCGGCCTTTACATGATGATGCGGCGTCCCCCCCAGAAAAAGAGCTCCCAGGCCCAGGGCAGCAACATGACCCAGCCTGGCGACATCGCTGCGCAGAAGCCGGCCGGTAGCGAAGTAGAGAAGATGCTTGGACGAGGGAGGTAACTCCACGTAGTGGCGAAGGAGCTGGGCGAAGGGGTCCCACATCATTACATTCATTTTTACTTATCACTCATAATCATCGGAAAATCTCCACCGCCAATTATAAAATCTTTGTAAAAAAAAAGCATCAACAATGTTTGTCGTGTCAACATTTCACACGTAGAAATACCCTCACAGCACCTGACACCAGTTTCCGGTCCGGTGTCTCCTTCGCTGGTTGCACGGACGGTACGGTAAATTTAATATCACCTAGGCTCTAACCGCAGCGCCAAATAAACATTAAGTGACCGTCAGGGTTATTTGTTTACCTCCCGAATTTGCTGTCCCTCGCGCGAGCGCTCCGATCACGTCTTATGTCGGACACAACGCCGTGTTCGACCTTGGCTTATAAATTTGGAACACGACTCAAAGATGGCCTAATCAGCTCGTAATCCACGCTTCATTCTGGGACAGGCGGTGTCGAGGCATGAAACTTTGTCTCACACAAATCCCACGGGATCGCCCAAACCTCCATCTCGCTTCACTGTCTTTCCGCCAGAAATATATATTGGGCTCCTTCTGCACTCATTAACTTATTCCGCAGTCGAAGCACCACCCCTCAGCCCCGTCGCGTTGGGTCACCAATAGTCGTGACGTTCCCTACACTACGCAACACCGCCTCCTCACACTTCACGGTCCTCGCGTCGACAAAATGGTTTCGGCAAATATCACCGCAGTGCTATCCTCCTACATCACGGCGCTCCATATTCTCCATAACCGTGGGGTCCTCGATGGGTACGGCCATGTTTCTGTTAGAAACCCTGCCAACTCGTCGAACTTCTTCATGATGCACCAACTAGCACCAGCATTGGTCTCCAAGCGCAATGATATTGGCGAGTATCGTGTAAGCGACGCTGAGTCGGTCGACTCGAGCATCCCAGCGGGGCCCATGGAACGATTCATTCACAATGAGCTTCTGAAACAATACCCGGATCTGAATGTGGTACTCCATGGGCATCCGAGTGCATTGGTTTCTTATGGCATCAGCCATGTTCCTCTCAGAGCGGTCAACCATATGACTCCTTTCCTAGGTACGTGCGATTTCTGATGTCGCAATTGGTAAAGTTGTTAACACCGCGGTAGGAACAAACGTGCCTGTCTTTGACATCACCAAACACTACCTTCCTAACGATAAGCAAGACTTTCTGGTACGCAACCAGCGCCAGGGAGCTGCGCTAGCTGACCAGTTCGGCTCCTCAACTCGTCAAGATTATTCTTCCGTGGATGAAACTGCAACTGGGAGCAGCCGTTACCCATCACACAACCTTATCTTGATGAGATCACACGGGTTTACCGCGGTAGCAAAGGACATCAAGGTGGTCACTTTCAAGGGCGACTACGCGGTAGTCAACGCTGAGATCCAGTCTGAGGCTCTGAAACTCCACCAGGCCTACGCAGGCATGAATTATGGGGCCGGCAAGGACGGTCTGACATATCTCAATGAGGGGCAAGTTCAGGATAGCTGGGAAACCGAGATCGAACTCGTGGGCAAGACTTGGGATTTGTGGGAGCGGGAGGTGAAACTTAATCCGTTGTACGTGAACGAGCTCGACTCGGGGAAATAGAGTCGGAGCTTCGCAAGGGTTCGCAAATACGAGGATACCTGGAGCCGGGCGTTGCGATTACATCGATGTATTTTGGCATAGCTCGATTGTATTGCACTATACTGAGTGGGTTACATTTTGTTTTGTGAATTGGGATGGCAACCAGCAGAGGAAAAAGTGCTCAAGGTCAAGGCCAAAAGTCCCCAGCGAGACATATATCAGTACCTTAGGTCACTGCGCGGCCAGATCAAAGCGACCTGCCCTGATCTACCCCAATAGGAAGGGAAACTACCTACCCACTTAGCCGAGGTCAAAAGCATTCCATCGTGGGCGAGAGTCTATCCCCATATTCAATCTTAGTTTTATTCCACCTCGATCTCCTCTAGCTAGCAAACCAGTAGTCCGTGTTCCTGGATATCCCCCTGTAGCCCCCGTAGTCCCGTACGCAGCAAGCTCGTGGGAGTTAAGATCAGAATCGTCAGGCTGTCCCTCCTCAGGCGAGATTGGTCTGTCCCACACAACCCCGGCTTCCTCGGCTGCCCGTCTCTCGTCGTCAGATAGCTCATTGTCGCCAAGCTCCCCTGCTGACCCAAGTGACTCGCCAGAACCGCAGCAGGCGCGTGTTCTCTGGGTCACAATATTCCTCCGGATCAAAATCTTGAAGGGCTGCCGTGAGCTCGGGCTCGAACTCGACCAGTAGTTCTTCCAACGGGGCAAGGCAATTAGCATGCTCTTCTTCAATTTCGTCCACTCCTCGTTCGGCTTCAGTTTCGTTCGTCTATACGACCCATTTGTTCTCTGCCTCAGTCACGCAGGCACCCACGCACTGCAGCCCACCAACGGATTTTCTCCCCAAGACACCACTCACACCTAGGTGCCGGCTCACCCACCGCTCTTTGGCCCGCTTGTCTAACTCAACACCGCCTGTCGCTCGCCCCATCAGACGCCCCAGCCATGCATCCGACGGACACGCAGGTTCGGGAAAATGGCGGGCATGCACCGAAATCTCAACAGCGCGTCCGCGAATGGCAAGGGAGTCAGATGAAGCAGTGATTCGGCCTTGCATTCCGCGACGACGCGTCCATGGTCGGTCCGCCCGGCTGCACCGCCGCACACTTCAAGGTACCCCGATTGCGCCGTTGCCCTTTTGATCCGGAGGACCTGGTATTCGAAACCCGCCTCGGCGGCGGCGCCGATGGATGCGTCCGGAAGGTCCGCCTCGGCAAAGAAAGGCCCTTCGCTCTCAAGATGGTCAGTGTTAATTGTTAACGTGCCTCACCTCGTTGCGTCTCTGCTTCGCTACCTCTTGCTGACACCCACGCAACCCGCCTCTAGTTTTGGGACTTCGAGCCGCCCAAAACCTTGCGATACTGGGGCGTGCAGCGCGAGTGCCAGAATGCCGCCCTGCTCCAGATGATGGAGACCGCCGTCGAGCAAGCAGTTGCCGCCCAACGCCCCGTCCTAGTCATCCCCGACCCAGCTTCCCACGACGATGCGAAAATAAACCAAGCAGCCTTCTGCGACGAGGGCCGACAGCACCAGCCTCAGCTGCCAACCCAACAGTCAGAGCTCTTAGCCACCGCCATTGGTGCTTCTCCTGAGTCCGGCGCGGCAGGCGAAACCCCGGCCGCGATGCCAAGTGTCCGCGCCATAACGAAAATCCCGCGCATGAAGAAGTGCTACGGTTGGTTGACCCTTCTCCGCGGCCTGTTCGACGGGACTCCTTCGTGGCTACGGCCCCCGTGCCTGACCTTCGGCATGAAGCTGAAGCGCTTTATGCAGCCCGATCAGGAATACCCAGCCATACTGTACGAGTACGCCGAGGACGGAGAGAACGACCCGAGCAAAGTGCAGGAAGCTCTGGACTTTTTTTGGCTGGCCGGTTTCAGCGCCACCATGTCCCCGCTGGCGAGGAACTGGAAGAGCAATGTGCTGCTTGACCTGAGCGATATCGTCCCTGCTCGAGGCTTTGGCTGGAAGGAACGTTATTATCAGCCGAGAAATGCGGAAATCGTGCTTTCAATAGGAGCGGGCCTGAATGAGGAGGACTACGGCTTCGATGGGTACCGGCCGCCCCCCGAGGTCGTGGCCCGTGCCATGGCTTTGAAGTACAGACCCCAAGGACCGCCTCCGCCGCCTCCGCGTCCATCTTGGGCGGTGCGGGACCGCCATGTTGTGATGGCGGAGCGACGGCGCATCAGGGGGCTTTCCCGCATGAAAACGCCCCAGGCCGTAAGCGCCGAGGCGAGCCAGCCCACGGCGACGATTGAGCGTGCCAAAACAACCGAACCCACAGGAACGACCGAGCTGTCTCAAAGCAGCCCCAGCAGCAGCACCATCTCGGGTTTGATGCCCAACACGTCTCCGCCCTCGCCCAGCTCGAGCGGTGAACGTTTCGTCCCCAGCAAAACGAGGACGCCATTCGGCTGCCCAAGCTCGGGCTCGCCGGGAGGGCCGGAGGATTTGACCGTTGATCAAGGGTCGATGATATTATACCGCTGCCTCAGCGGTGATGAAGGGGGCATCTCGTGGTATGACGATACACCTTGCTCGTCCTCATCTGACGACAACGAGAACAAGTCGGAGAAGTAGCAAGACGAGGCCGGTCGACCCGCCCGGGCCGGATATGGTGCCCTGTCAAGGGTCTCGCACTTGTTGGATCAACAGGCGTCTTTCTGGGAGGTGGCGCCGTCCACTGCGCCGAGTAGACCGGCCAAGGAAGTCCCTCCACCGCTTCTGTAGCAAATCGAGATGGAGTTGCCGTATCACCGTCCCATAAATGACGTCATACGGTACCGTCGGCCCTGACTTAAAGAGGAAACCGGCCAGTCGCCACTCTGTCAGTCATCCTGAGTTCATCCTGCTGTAGCATGGCACTCCCCACTAGGTTGCCGATAGTAAGCTGCTGGCTGAGGAGGGTCTCGATTTGGTCGAGGTGCGCTGGTATGCCCTGGAGCTGAGGAAGGTCGGCGTGGAGTTCTCGAACAGGAGTCCCTATTGCTACGGGTTCTGTCTGGACGGCGATGATACCCGTTGACAGGCTACGAAAGTCGATTCGAGCACGGCTAGCTTCTCTGTACCGGCTCGTGATATGGAACTGGTGTCTTGTTAATTACTAAGTGGCAGCCCTGAGAGGCTGGAACCTATGTACATTCAGAGGGCCTATAAAGCTAACTGAAGCGTCGTATTGGTGTTATGTAGCCTTAATCCTAGCTGCTCGATCTGCGGCCGGCTAAACTGAGAGCGTAGCCTTTTTTCTCAGATCCTAGATCTTCTCTCTCCCTCCAAACAGCAGCTGGTCGGGCCCCGGTGAGCTGGGCTATCAGATTTTGCAGCGCCTTGAGCTCCTGGCGGCAAGAGTCGAGACAACCATGCACCGCAGCGGTTGACGCCTGGTGTGCCTATTGGAGTTGAGATAGTGATCCTTCGACGACCTGCAGTGCCTTGTCGAGGCAATCGGTCTGGTGTCTTGCGTAAACGATGTCTTGCTCACGGCATTTTCAAGGCGTCAAGGTACGATGCGACGACCTGGACGCCTGGAGGCCCGGTGAGACCAGGCCCGTCGCCAAGCCGGCGACGTAGAGCGGATCTGCCATTGTCGGTATAGAGGGACGCAACCGGAGGTCTGTCGGCAAGACGTTGGGAGATCTGGGTTTAGGTATTGACTGCTTGGGAAGCACGGGGGACCTGACGCCGATGCCCAATCCTGCCTCGACACAGATGGGCAAAGAGCTTAAGAGCCTTGCCGTCAACCTGTAGCAATCTGCCAATGAGAATGAATGTCTTGAAAGGGACTGTGATATATCAACTTCCAAAACTGCCCAGGCTATATAACTAGTCCATTAAGTCAACCAAAACGGGTTTTCCTTCTCCCCGCACCTCCGAGAACCCTCCCGTCTCCCGTGTCCCCGGTCCCGGCACGCCGCCCTTCCTCCACCGCCCCGACGAGTTGCGCTGCTTCCCTCTCTGTCATCAACAATCTACTACCGCAATCACCGCCGCCTCCGCCGCCACCATCACTGCCACCGCCATCACCACCACCACCCAGCGCACCTGGCATCCCATCTCCAGTATTCCCATCTCCAGCATCCCACCTACCCCAGCCCCCTCCCTTCCCTCATGCCTCCGCAGCGGTACAGTCACCGCCGCAGGCGGCGGGCGCGGGCACGCGGAACCGGCGTCGTCGGCCCCCTCGTCGCCGGCGTTGGGCACCACGCTCGGGTAAAGTGCGTCTAGCTCGGCGAGAGTGCGAGTACGCGCGCACAGTCCGCGCGTGATGGGGTATGGGTGTTGTGGTGGTGGTTTAGTGGTGGTATTAGTGGTGATATCAGTGGTGGGTTCGACGACGAGCATACACATAAGGATGAATTCGAGTAGACGGTGGAGGGGGGTAGAAATGGATAGGTGGAGGTAGAAAGAAGGCACTGTTAGTTTTGGGCCTTGGCTCCTGTTGGATTGGCCGGGTGGACCTCATGAAGGGCACGCCGGCACGGCAATTAGCTCAGGTCGTAGGGTTTAACAGTGTTGGTTCGCGTTGATGGCGATGACATCGACCACCTGTGTCCTCCTTGATTGTGATTCTCCTGGTTGTTCTGGTTGCGACCTGCTAGCCAGGCACGCCAGGTTGGTGTTGGAAAACTAACAGCCACGGGACCCGGTTACAAGTTGCAAGAGGACCTTATAAGTAGCTGAGGATTCCGGGCGTTCGGGTGTAGTCTAGTCGTGTCAATTTATCACTATTAGCTTCGTGATAGTTGTTAAGGGCTATTTCTTATCCTAGGTAGCGAACCCGTCAACAATACAAACTTGGAGGCCTCCCGACATTAGGGGAGCCTTCCGGATTAGGTGCTCGGGGGCGAGTAATTAGATAGCTCCATGAACGCATCCTGCAGGAAATGACCCATTTTATTGATATGCCCCATTGATATGTTTCCACCTGAAAGCTCTGGAATCCCTCAACTGCCGGGTAAACGGCACGAACAAGGCAGCCTGACGAACGCAGACCTCTTGGCCCATTCCAACCCCCCTCTTGCACAGCCTCATTGGGCTCATTTTCAACTACCCACAAGGAAAACAATGTCGATTGTCAGCGTTCCTTATTTAAAAGCAGCAGGGGTGCTGTGAACCTTTATAATATCAAGACAAACTAATTAGTTATATGTTAGTACTTACATCCTAACGGCACATTTGAACAAGCTAACAACGACCCCCCAAACCCTGAGAAATTCTCAGACCCCACCTCATTCATCATGGGCACGCTTGCAACAGTGGTTAGTTTACTCCTACAAAATAGAAGGTCAATCAGTTAGTTCGACACCCGAACTCGAACTAACAATTCGGCCCCCATCGTGTAGTGGGATAAGTTTGTCGATTACCTCGGCCGGTTTCTGATGCACGCTACGAACTCTGCGGGTATGTACCTTTTTAACCTAATTTGAGGTGTAGCAATCATCTAACGCAACACAAGCTGCGGGCCGGGCGAGCAACTCGGGGACGGTTGATGGCAAGGGTTTTGAAGGACCGATCTATGGTTCAAAACGCCGCGGTCAGGGGCAAGGATCACCCCCCCAGGCATCAGATGCGTGAGGAGGCTCACAGTGGCTCGTGGATATGGATGTGGGTTTGGTGTTGATGCGGCATAATGGAGCGCCGTTTTACTTTCCTTACCTATTCTTTGTCATAATAGCCCGCCCAGGAAAGCGGTTGCTTTACTTTAGGCGCAAAGCACTAAACCATTTGCAAGCCTTATGTTGTCTCATGAGCTGAATGATTATCTGCCTATTGGAGCCACAAGCTTTGCCCACGTCACAGCATTGGCTGTAAACTGTGGTAATTAGGTATCATCTTTAGTTACCATCCCATACATGAGATTGAGGGCTAATGGGAAGCGCGAGCCTGAGAAATGATTAAATGGCAAGGGACAGAAAAGTTCAGCTACGAGTATGAGCCACCATGTACTGCCAGCCTTGGCCTACATGGAATCCGGTGACACTAAAGAGGGGAGGCGGCAGATGTGACAAGTGATTAGAGGTTAAGCTAACAGAAGAAAAAAAAAGACGATACATGTGGCCCGAAATAACGAAATCAAGGAGACCAACGAAAACAAAAACGCCATACCAGAAGATGCAGGCCCTTCACCGTTCACTATCCGCCGGACTGTGCCAACCCAAAAGCAAAAGGACAGAACACGCCCATTGGTTCTGCCACCGTAGATTTCCGAGCGTATTACCTCAACAAAGCGCCTGAAACTGCCAAACGATCCGCCGCGATATTTCCAGGGTCCGTGTCGTGGCCCTTGACCCATATGAACTGGGTGTGTCCACCATGTGACTCCTTTTCCTCAAGCTTGTCTCGGATTAGTTGGACGAGATCCTGATTCTTAACAGGCCCATTTGCGGTCTTCCAGCCGTTTCTCTCCCAGTTGAGGTACCACTCGGTCACACATTGGATCGAGTACTTGCTGTCAGTGCGAATCTCTATGTTCTGGCCGAGCTCGGTGGACTCGAGTGCTCGAAGGATGGCGGTTAGTTCAGCGCGCTGGTTAGTCTGCGGTTCGCCCTCAAGGCGCTCCGAAATATTCCTGGGACAAGAGATCGTTGTTAGGTCGCAGGTTTCGAACGAAACCATAGCAAGGGGGGGATTGGTGTGGGGGGTGTCTACGAACCTGGGATCATCATCCCCGAAATAAACCCCGACGCCAGCAACTGCCCCGACTCTGCCGTTGCCACGAGAGCTTCCGTCGGTATAGACGACTAGCACAGGGCTACGAGAAATTTGTCCTTTTGTGGTCGTTCGTTTTCTCTTCGCGGGCGGAGCTTGAAGCTCCTCTACTTCATTATCCTCATCGCCGTGCACTTCTGGTGTCTTGGACGTCCCAGCAGGGCCACCGTAGGAACGGACAAACGCGTCCGCGTCCGCGCGCGTCTCGAACTTTCTGTACTTGGGGCCTTTCCAACCCACAATCGCTTCCTGCACTGCTGACCAGTCCGTGTAAACGCCAGGTTTACGCCCAACAGCTACACCGTAGTATCGGGGTGGCTTGTTGTCGTCCTTGGATGGTGGTGGGTCGCGACCAGCGGCAAACGAGGAGGCATCTTCGTAGTTAAGGAAGGACTTGACTGTACAAGGCGTTAGCAAGAAGGGGCCGGGCGTGTAATCAGGGATATTGAGGAATGGCATACACTGCGCTCCTTTGAAGCCAGTAATCTGCTGCCGGCAGATCGCCCAAGAAGTGTAGACACCGGGCTTGAAGCCGGCGCGAACAGCATAGTATTTTTGCTCCGCCGAATCCATCTTTCGCTTTTTCGAGGGCGGTTGAGCTGTCGCGGTCGAGGTCCCAGTCTGGGTTGGGGCAATCTTCTTGGCCGGCGAGGACATTCTGAGAAGGAGGAGACGCCGCGCTGAAAGAGAGGCAACAGCAGCGAACCTTAGACTTAGCTGACGCCAAGCTCGTGACGATTTACCGGGTGCCGTTTTGTCGAATGCGCGTGTATTCCTACAGGACCCAATCCGGGATCCAAATGTAAGGGGTCGCGGGCTCGCAACCGGGGCCAGGGGAATCGGCGGCCGCTTTGTAGGTAAGGCGGCGGCGGAGGTTGGAGAGGGGTAGCTGACCTGATGCACGGGGTCAAGCCGAGCGCATCTTTCTTTGTCGGGGTCAATGGTGGTGGCCTGGGGGTGCAAATTCGCGTTTCTGGGGCCGGTTTGTATGCGGCGCGTCCCGCAACCGGATTTGAGGGAACGGTCCACAATTGTCAAATATTTCGATGTTTTTGTTTCTGTTGCGAGCAGATACATACAAAAAGAGGTCGAGGCTTGTGGGGGTGTGAGTGTAGAGTGATTGTGACGGAGGGGGTTGCGTGCGGTTTCCCAGAAGGGGTCGGCCTTGTCTTGGTCTTTGACCAAAGACTGATAAGATAAGGAACCGACCTACACAGACAGGGATGCAAGACCCCTGAAAGCAGAGCACTCCACGACACCCATGGAAAACCGGCGCAGGTCTGCATGGTTCGGGCCGCTCTGCAACAATTCTGGAGATTGACTTCGACGAAATAAACCGCACCTCAGAGCTAACAACGGCGCTGTCCTTCGCTGACTGTAGCATTCAGACAAAGCCGACGGCTGGCTGTGCCCATGGGGATTGTTCTGCGATCAGCAGCACCGGCACTGAAAACCCCAACGTCACTCGGAAGAGACAGCCCCCGCCTCTACATACCGAGGGAGGCCGACTGGGCCTTTCCTCGAGGGGCAGGCGGCTATGGGTTAGCAGTGAGCCCCTTCCAGACACATACGTTGGTTTTGTGAGTGGCCGGGTTTTATAATCTGACAAAAATCCGCATACATGATCATGTGAAATGCTTCGTCCAGTATCTGTCTCGTTGTCTCTAGGGCTTGTGCCCGCCAACAGCTTTACATCAGGCCCAAGAAGAGTAATGGGACGCCAAGACAGAGGGGTTCGTTATTTTTCCGGTGCGGCGAACACCGACTGAAGCCCATTTCAATTCATCTTAATGGTGGTGTTGAATTGAATGTTGGTGGGGTGTATCGGCTGGTTACCTATTTACTCCAGATCTAGTGGTTCCCATCCTTAGCTACGCGATAACATCAGTGAGGACCAAGATATGCGCTCTCTCCATAATGGAGGCTGGTAGACTTTTTGCGTTGCCGTCCGTAGGTCATGGCATATGTATTTTCACGTTGGGCACGGTTTAAGCAGTTTTTAACACTGTCATGGACGGGGCTATTGCCGGCTATGGTCTAGTAACAGTGATGGTGAGGAATGAGTTCGCTGTTCGGTATGCCACGTCTTTCGGCAAGCAACCACCGGGGGCGTGCCTTGTTCTCGGAATTATGAAACAAACAACTAAGTTGGTGTGGTGTGCTCGTTATATTCACACTAATATTTCTTTCGTCACCGCTGACCCGGCACTGGCTAGGAAGTCGGCGGAATTGATGCTAAAACGCGGGCAAAACGGTCGATAACGTCAAGTTTTTCGACGAACATACCGTGTCAAGGTTCAAGAATACCACTGCTGCTACATGTCAAAAACCCTCGCGGATGGGGGTTGGCAAAGTAGGATCAATCAACTCTTGTTCCCTTGAACGCCCCTTCGAATATAGGCATGGGCAAGGAAGAGATGGGGGTGAAGCGTCTCGTTTTCCTTTGTCATTATCAAGGACGATCACAAAGGATGTTGAATCGATGTACGAGCAAACCCTTGGATATCATTCTTGGCCTCCGCACCGTTCATGCGTCCCTCGAGCGTTCCGACTGCCCAGGCCATTCCCGATAACAAAAACCACAACCCGCGTCCAATGCCAATTTTGAGCTTGTTGTCGACCAGCCTGGCGTGCCCCGTGGATACAGCGGAGCTCAAGTGCCGTGGCGTGCGCCTGAAGCGCTCCGCTCGGCGACACCGGGACGCGGCATTAAGATCCGAGCCGAGCTGAGCAACTTTGTTCGAGCACATTAGCTGGTCTGGTTAGGTACCGACGGAAACCAGATGGTCACTATGACCTTTCTCTCATATCTGACGGGAGACACCTGGTCTTGTGTGGGGCATACGCACGTTATGTTTGTCTCGATACTGCGATACCCATTCAAAAAAGACGGGCATGATTTGGCAACGTAACCGTTGTAGGTATATGCCCGACACATGAGTCGAGAACTGGGGACCGGCGCTGCAAGGCCTGTGATTTGGGGTTCTCGGGTACTGCGGTTAATGCTAGTGAGGTCGTGTTGTCCCTGGAAATTCGAGAATGTGTGAAAGGCCCCGAATCGGGAATGGTCGCAGTAATTCGAGGTCATTCTTCTCGAACTGAGTTCTGATGTAGGTTTGTTAGTCGGCAGCTGTACCCGGCCATCTCAAACAAGTGCTTGAAGAGAATGCACATTGGCCACTGTTTCGACAATACAATTTCCAAGTTTCTCGCGTCTACAATGCATAATACTCCAAGAGGACCTGGGGAATGCAGAAGCATGACGCGGCTATACGATGAGGCCGATTGCGGGCCACCTTGGTGGGGTGTTCGTCTCGACTTCACCATGAGGCGCTAACCAGGCCAATCAGCCACCCATCATCGTCCGGAGGGACAGTATCGACAGAGGTGAAGCCTGCTTCCCACCTCTGACAGAGGAGTTCACTTCGTTGAGCCTGAGAAAGACGCTGTGGTACAATCCGTCCGTGTTTTCGCGAATGTCATGTAGGTACTCTGGTTTGCGCAACGGGCTCTGATCTTGCCCCAAAATCCAGGGCAGAACGTGGCGAAGGTTGTACGAAGTACAGATTACGGATACTGCGTACCTGATGCAGGGCAGTCTTTGTTTCAAAATCCTGGTTTGCGCTTTCTCAGCAACCGCCCCTGCTTCCCCTCTCTGGCACAGCAACGTTCCATTGTTTCATTTGAATTGTTTCGGTGTACACTCAACTAACTACTGTGGGTAACTCACGTTATTTCCTGCCTTGTCGCCCCACACTCCCGTCTCCCCGGCTTGTGGAAAGTTCTCCAGTCCATTGCGGGGACGGTCGGAATACGAAATCGTTAGGTATGGCCCGAAAAGGGTTGTAAAATTGCACACGACAGGAACGGGGCCGACGAGATGTCAACGTCCTCTTCGCAACCATTGATGCAACCGCTCTCATGCTGCGAATCCGAGATGCAGCTCCCAGCTGACGCAAGCGGAAGTTTGTTGGCCAACCGAATGGCCCGGCCAAGGGCTCATGACTTCATCCTGCCAGGGACAATTCTGCCCCGATCAGGTTAGCTCGCTGTCGCTTTTGAGCCTGCTTGTGCCCGCTTGTGCCAGTTGTGAAGCTTCTTGGCGCTGTTTTCGGCGCTTGTCCCCCTGGATTTTACCGACTGGCACAGCCACAGCTCGTGTTGGCTGGGAACTATCCAAATCCGATTCCTCACCCTCTGTGTGTGTGTTTTGCCCAACTCCCGTTCCCAACAGCCAGTCCGTTCCCTGCTTTGCGGGCCGCATCCATCTGCACACAACCCCCCCACCCATTCGCTCACAAACGCCAACTTCGCTCGTTCCAACAGCGCATCACATCACGGCCGACGGCTGTTCGGAATTTCGACGACGGCGACGACGACGACGGCAAGCGACCAACGCAAGAGCACCGCTCCGCCCATCCCGAGTGTGCAATTGTCGGCCGCCATCACTCGCTCACCCCCCGCGCCTGCCCTGGTCGGCTGGCCCACCGACTTTCAAGACCATTCCGACCTTTTTTTGCAACCCGATTGCGCACGATTTGAGAGGGCCGTCGCAATACGTTTTGTGGTACGCCCTGGACCTACGCTACAACAAGCGGTGGAGGATGCCATATTGAATCATAGGCCCCGGTCGCCCTTTTTTCCTTGAGCCTGAGCTGCGGCTCGACCAGGAACCATCTCGGAAAACGATCGTGAACCAACAAACTGACATCACCCGAGCCCCCGGCGGGCACACTGACCACGATGCGTCTCCCATGGATCACCCGCCTCTTCTTCCTCTCCCTGAGTGCTCTTGTTCTTCCCGCGAGCGCGGAATATGTCCTTCGCTCAAGCTCGCTGGCGACTTGCCAGGAAAACTCCGGCTTTAGCGCCAGTTTATTCGATGTCGTTTTTACTCCTGACACCGCCGAACCCAGCGTCCTCGTCAACCTGATTGCAACCTCATCCATCGAAGGACATGTCATTTTCGATATCTCCATTTATGCATATGGTTATCCCCTCATCAACACCAAGGTCGACCCCTGCACCTCGAATTTGCCAGGCATGTGCCCCATGACGTCTGGCAAGATGAACAACCCCTTCAAGTTGCCGGTGACGAAGGAAGCGTTGGCCCAAATTCCGTCGATCGCGTATACCTTCCCGGATTTGGATGCGACTGTCCAGGTGTACATCAACCGGACTGATGGAGACCACGCTGGCGAGAGTATTGCATGCGTGGAAGCGAACATCTCGAACGGGATGACGGGTATGTTGGAGCTTCTCTATGAAAGCCCCGACAAGGAAGAATGGGCACTGACTTACTTTTATAGTGGATCTTACCGGTGTGAAATGGGCATCGGCAGCTGTGGCCGGCCTGGCGCTCGTCTCTTCGGCCATCATCAACGGCCTGGGCTTTTCGAACGCTGCCTCGCACATTGCATCCAATGCACTGTCTCTCTTCGGCTACTTCCAGGCTCAAGCCATGCTCGGGCTGTGCGCCGTGCCTCTCCCCCCAGTGGTGAAATCGTGGACCCAGGATTTCCAATGGAGTATGGGGATCATCAAAACCGACTTCATGCAGGATATTCTTACCTGGTACCAGCGCTCGACGGGTGGTACTCCCTCCACCATTCTCGATACCCTCCATACGGTTTCGGTTCAGGTTGAGAAGGTCAAACGGTCGCTACCGGTTGTGGAGTCTGCGACCGGCCTTGCCCAACGGTCGGCGGGTGGGATTGCTAAACGCGCCACGGAGACGTCGTACGGCAGTTACATCGTCTACGGTATTCAGAGGGTGGCGTTCCGGGCCGGCATTGAGACCACAAACCTTTTCTTAACAGGACTTGTTTTCTTCTGGATCTTCATGGTGTTTGCGGCCCTTGGCGTGGTTCTCTTCAAGGCGATCTGCGAGGGCCTTGTCAAGGCAAAGATGATGCAGAACGACACCTTTTCTGAGTTCCGCGCCGGGTGGTTGACGGTTCTCAAAGGTAAGCATCATTGTTGGTCAATGATGGGCGGTGTTCCCCCGCTGACGAAGTTACGCAGGCGTGCTTTACCGATGGCTTCTTATCGGTTTCCCGCAGATCACCATCTTTTGCCTGTGGGAGTTTACGCAGAACGACTCCGGCGCGGCGATGGTGCTTGCCGTGTTTTTCCTTTTTGGTACTATTATCGCTTTGAGTCATGCCTCATACAAGGTAATCCGCACCGCTCGACGCTCGGTCGCCCTTCACCGGAACCCGGCCTACATTCTCTTCTCCGACCCACATGCGTTGAATAAGTGGGGGTTTCTTTACGTGCAATTTAGGGCGTCGGCGTACTACTTCATTGTGCCGGTTCTAGTCTACACTCTGGTCAAGGGGATGTTCATTGCCTTTGCTCAAAAATCGGGCACCGTTCAGGCTGTGGCTCTGATTATCATCGAAGCGGTCGCCCTTATCTCGGCGTCCGTGTTACGACCGTGGATGGACAAGAGCACCAACTCTTTCAACATTGCGATTTGCGCCATGAACTTCATCAACTCCATCTTTTTATTTGTTTTTACAGACGTGTTTGGTTTGCCTCGGCTGGTAATCGGCGTCGTGGGCGTGGTACTCTGGATTGGCAACGCTGCTTTTGCGCTCATCCTTCTCCTCATGCTGATCATCACGACGGGCATTGTCCTTTTCCACAACAACCCGGACACGCGGTACCAATTTATGAACGACGATCGTACGTCCTTCATGAAATCACAGACGCATCTCGGCAACACAAACGAACTGGATGCTCTTGGTGTTACCGCTCGTGGCGACGGCAAACTTATGAAGCGCACGGAGCTCGAGGACGACGACGAATCTGCCATGTCAACCCCCGCCAACATGGCCGCCCGCGCTGGCTCTCCGCACTCGGGCCCGTACTCAACCCGCGATTCGGGGCGGGACTCTGCCCGAAATTCGATCCGCAGTTCGTATCGCGCGCCAGTAGATCCTGTATCGGGGACGTATCCAGCCGAGCCACAGCACTTGAGGAATAGGGCTAGTGGTAGCATCCGGGCACCAAGCCCCTTTGGAGTGACGGGGTCATCGACAAACCTCACGAATTCGGGGAGCCACTCGACTGGAGGGCAAAGTGGGCCAAAACCAGCAGCTGGGCCAAGGTTAGTTCATAAATCCGCCGCGTAACCATTCTAAGATTGTCAGGAAGCTTATGACTCTCTAGCGCGTGGCAACGAGGAGCTGGGTACGAGTAGGACAGCCGCCAAATGGGCATCCTGTTTTCATGTCTTTTTATCTGCTTTCGTTTTCTTTTTTGCATCATCGGGTATCTAGTCACGCAGCATGGGCTTTTCTGATTCTATCACAATCCTGCATTACATCCACACTTCAGCGGTTGTCTGAGCGCGGATTGCACTGCAGTTTAGTACATATTCTCTACTTCTTATTCTCTTTTTTTTTTTAGTTTCGGGTCATAAGCTGCGGTATGGGGGGATAGAGTGTCACTGCTTGTTATCTTAGACATGGTGGGCGACAAGGACTTTCCTTTCATCCGGATGGGCAGGAGACAGTTTAAGGGGAAAGGTGTACTTGGGGAAAAACATGGCCAGCGTCGATAGTCGTCCAAGGTTGGAAATATAAACGATTGATATCCATCTGCTAAGTTGTCGGCGGTTTGCCATGCTGGGATCCGGATACAGGAATACGAAACGCTCGATTGAGAGTAGGGGTTGAAGCGCTTGTAAGGTTTCGGCAATTTACCAGTTGTCATACTCGTTGACAAAAACATCGTCTTCCTTTAACCTCCATTTAGCAGGTAGTCTTTCCATGCTGGGTTTGGGTCCGTTAAGTGACCCAAACCGACGTTTTAAGTTTTCTTGCTGATGTCGTGGGGGACCTCATTACGATGTAGAACTCGACAATTCTAGCATCGCGGTGGCCAGTTTGCCCGGGGCTTTTAATGACAGCGATCTTAAAGCTAATTCTGTACGAATCCGTCCTGAGCACATGGATCCTACGTGTGACACCTGCCCATGCCCAATCGTTGTTGTCCCTTTTTGCCCCACGTCGAAGGAACGTCAAGTGATAGCCTGCCGGCGCTTGCAGTGGCCGCTCCGCGTTTATCCAGAGGTTTCTTCTGTCGAGCGCATACTATGTATCAACCGCGTAGAATGTTTACACAGTAATTTCTTTTGGATGCGTGGGCTGGTGGCCGATACAGACGGCGGCGATGTGGTTTGGGGGATGGTGAGGGGGTTCTAGGTTGGCCCGAACAGGTTAGTTCGATCGGCACCTGCTGAAATTTGTGCCGATGAATCCTCGTGGTTGTGCCGAACCATCGGAGATTACCTGCAGCAGGTTCGACCTTCCTTCCCGAGTTCTTTTGCTGAGCCGAAAATCATTGTTTGGCGGTTGTTAGTTATTGCCATGCTCGGATTCGCTTGCTCCAGCTCCACGCGGACGGTCCGCCTAAACATCGACATCAACACCACATCAAAAACAAAGAACCGTGGGTTCCTGAAACTACACAGCTAGCGGCCGAAATTCCAGGTCGCCTGCGACGGAATTTGTTCGTTCACAGTCAGCTTGTTCCGTGCCATCGCGCGATACCACACGCTGATCGATACGTGGGGCATTGGGGGCCGAGCGCCGGGCCCCCTTGTGTTGTTTGATTTTTATTTTATTTTTCGGCCTGTTGGTAGCAGGAGAGCTTTGTTGGTGATGCACTAAGTTACGTGTACACCCCTCCACTAGAACACAATCCACTCCACGACATGAGAAATCGCATGCCAGAATTGGGTGCAAAGTTCCCCCTGCATGGCCCGCAACCCCCTGACTCCCTGCTGCGACTCTCTGGCGCTTGCGCGACTGCGCCCGGTTTGCGCATGCAGCCAAGTGGCCCTGTTGCTGGTGTTGCCCACTGCCGGGCTCCCAAAGCCAGGTCGATCACTTCAACAAATACCACCTCGGCACTCAGCCTTCCAGGGCGAGTTAGTGAGCTGAATGTGATACTGTGAATGGGGGAAGGGTGCTTTGAGTTGACCCGCTGTCGTGCTTGCTTATCCCCTCCTCGGCCCCCCTTCGCCGTACACTTTGTAGTTTTCACTGATTCCTTCTTTGTCTTTCGCTTTGCCCACGGTTCCAACCGGAGCCAGATATCATTCTTCGGACCTGAATCGGCTAAGAGTGAGCAGGTTCCCTCCTTACTGTGCAGGCAGACGGTGATGCTCGAGCGCCGATTTTGGACATCGCGGTGGATAAGCGGCGGCCGACAAGATGCTGCCGACTTCACGGGATCGTAGGGCGTTGGAAAGGAGGCAGCGTGGGGGTCGGGGCAGAGAAAACAACGACGGACACGGAAATGGCAACGGCCACGACAACAATCGCGGGAATGGTCGAGGGAATGGCAATGGGAACGGAAATGGAAATGGAAATGGGCACGGCAACGGTAATGGCAACGGTAATGGCAACGGTAATGGCAACGGTAATGGCAATGGAGAAAGGAATGGGAATGGGAGCGAGAATGAGAACGACAACGTGAATGGCAACGGGCAAGGGAACGGCAATGGCCAACAAAATAGCAACGCCAACAAAGAGTGGTTGTGCCATCTATTGCCGTCAGGTTGCGAATCTCCGTCTGCTGCTCCGGCCGACCAAGAAACTCTTCCAAGTAAGAACCCCGATCCCAAGCCACCAACACCGACCGAGCCGGATCCCAACCCGCCGGCACCGACTAAGCAGCCGGATCCCAGCCGGCCGGCGAGTGCGTCGCCGAAACCACCCCCGCCGCATAACGCGCCCCCTGATGCAGTGAAGCCCACATCTGCGGCGCCGTCACCTCCTCCACCACCACCTCCAGCCGCATCTGAGTCTCCCGAGACTACATCTCCAGCAGCCCAGCCCGCTCCCGCTCCCGCTTCGACGTCTCGACCTCCGAATTCACCACCCGCAGCCAAACCAAGCACTACCGATAGGAAAGCGCCGCCCGCTCCAGATCTGACGTCGCAGGCGCCAGACGTCCTGCCAACTCCTGGGAGCAGTAGTCAGAGCGGCGATGGTAGTAGCGGGCACGCTGCCGGTGGGATAGTAACCACTCAAACGGGCAATAGAGGCCCTTCGGGGAATGGCCATGGGACGCCGGTCCCCGGGGGAACAACTTCCACGACGACGGCTATTGGCGTTGGAACGGAAGTGGGGACTGAGACGCAAACTGGGATCGGGATACCGCAGCCAACCGATACTTCAGGGGAAGACAGCTCAGCAACACAGTCTACACTCACGGCCACGCCTATCCCAACATCATCAGACGGTTCTGTGGCGGGAATCGGCAATAACAGTTCCGGCACGCGACCTGACAGCAGCGGACAATCAGGAGGTGGACTGCCTGCGGGGGCAATCGCTGGTATCGTTGGTAAGTTTGCCATGCGGGGGGCTAGTACTGCCGGCGGTGGTGGGATAATGCTAACAAGGTGATAGTTGGCCTCCTCGTCCTTCTTGCGTTGTTCGCCCTCCTCCTTTACAAATTCCGGCGGTCGGCCGCCATTCAGCGTCTGCTGGCACCATTTAGTAGGTTTACCGGGAGACGAGGTGGCTTTCAACGAGTCGGCACACCGGGCCCAGAAGATGTCACCGCAAGCTTGATCAGCCCATCTACGGGCGGCCTCGCCACTACGTCAACTGCTGCTGCTGCCGCTGCCACTGCCAGTAGATTCGGCCTGGAGACACGATATTCACCAGCTATGCGCGAACTCCCCCCGCCCCTTCTTGCGTCCTCGAGCCACGCTCCCGAGACCGCGGCCGCCGTCACGATCGCAGTCGCAGCACCCTCCACACGCGACAGCAACCGCGTCTCCGTCTTTTCCGACGTATCGGTTGACTCCGCAGACTTCATACCGTCACCCCTTTCTCCGGCGCCACGACCCTCCGTCCTGTGGTCTCCTGGTACCGTACAAACATCGCGGCCCGTGGAGGAACCGCCGGACCCGCGGGTCGCTGAGTCTACACACGGGCGCCTTAGCCGGGGGAGTTTTAGCACGTATAGCATGGGAGATGCCAGTATGGCAAGCGGCGATGTTGGAGCAGAGGCAATGTTGGCGTGGCCCTTGCCCACTGGGCCGACGCCCGTGGCTGGGCAGGGGCAGGAAGCAGGTGATGGGTCGTCGCCGCTGTTGGATTTCGATAGTTCCGGTGAGAGGACAGTGAGGATTCACCAAGGATCTGGAGGTTTCTGAGATACCCAAGGCGCGGCTGATAGCAGAAGGGAAATTTTCTTCGAAATTATTGCGAGCAGGGCAATCATTTGCTATATTCCCGTATACGGCTCGAACTTAGACCAAAGTTGGATTAGATAATTGCATGTTGGTGGGATAATCGAAAAATTACTAGGCAGGCAATTCTTCACACTCATGGAAAGGAAAATGGTAGACTTGACGCCTGCGTTGTGCATCTCGAACAACTTCCAAAGTCATCAAGCGTACGGATGGATCACTCGGCAGGCGTGTCGCAGCTCAGATCCACACTCCACACGAAATCACGTGCGCCAACTTCCAGTGGCAACGGACGAGGCCCACCTTTCCTCCCCCACCGGGACCCCTGACAACCGTCAAGCTGAGAGCAATGGAAGTAAACAAGGTGGGGAAAGGGAACTCTCAGGCCCCCGCTGAATCGCTCAGCAAGACAAACGCAACAGTACCTTAACAAGAAAACGCACCGGAACATTCGTGGCAATGGCGTCTACTGCCCCCGAGAAGGAAAAGGATAAATCCAAGGTCCACAAACTGTCACTCAAAGGCAGCGCACGGCTGGTGGCCGAGTTCGTAAGTCTGTCTGGAGCTTAGAGGGTCAAGCTTCCCGTCGCAACGACACTGCTAACAGTGGTTGCGGCAACAGTTCCAATACTCCATCCACACGATTCTGTACGTCCTCCTCTCCGATCTCCCTCTCTCGGCTCTTGCCCAAATTTAACAACCAACGTCAGCTTTCAACGAGGCGTCTACCCCGCCGAGGACTTCACTGCGGTCAAGAAATATGGCCTCAATATGCTGGTGTCGTCAGACGACCAGGTGCGCGCCTACATAAAAAAGATCATGTCACAGCTAGACAAGTGGATGGTGGGAGGCAAGATCCAGAAGCTGGTGATTGTCATTACCGACAAAGACACGGGGGAACACGTTGAGAGGTGGCAGTTCGACGTTCGTCCCCCCGCCCCCCCCCCCAGCTCCCGTCCCAGCCAACAGACCCTCCCTCGTTCTCTAACCTTGCCCGTGTTGTCGCTACCAGGTCCAAATATTCGCGAAACCAAAATCGAAATCCAAGACCTCCAAAACCGCGTCGTCCAAATCTGCACCGCCCACCGACCAACAAGAAAACTCCGCCTCCGGCACCACATCCTCGCCAGCCGTTCCCGAAGAAAAAGAAAAAACCGAAGCCGAAATCCAGGCAGAGATCGCCGCCATCTTCCGTCAAATCACAGCCTCCGTGACCTTCTTACCTCAACTTCAGGGCGACTGCACCTTCAACGTCCTCGTCTACGCCGACGCCTCGAGCGAGGTGCCCGTCGAGTGGGGCGACAGCGATGGGAAGGAGATTGCCAACGGCGAGCGGGTGCAACTGCGTGGCTTCAGCACACAGAGCCATCGCGTGGATACTTTGGTTAGTTATCGCTTGGCGGATTGAGGACCGCCGGGGGGGTGCTGGCGACTGGCGGCTGCAGGCCAACACTCGCTGAGCTGGTTATGGCGTGTAGGATCAAGATCATTTGTTTGGTGACATTGCGATATATTATCGCTGGAGTTGCTGGAGTTGGGTTGGGGCACGGGGAGCAGGCTCAATGCACATTTGGGCTTAATTGTTGGAAGACCCGTCAATAGTGGAAATTTTACATCATTGTTACGAGCAAAGGCCACCTTGCGGCTACCTGTGTTGAGATGTCTACCGTCTTCTCTACGGGCTTATCTATGTGTTGCACTTGACATTGTCCCTTAGACGCGCCGGAAGAAATAAACGTAGGCAAACTTCTTCATCTCCTCCACGTCCACCACCTTGACCACCTTTTCATCGTTGAAAAGGACCCACGATACTCCTTCGTCCAGTATCTTGCGGATGAATGCGACATAATGTCTAATAGTGTTAGCTACGTGGCCTTAGAAACTAAACGCGAAACAACTTACCCGGTGTGGATACTGGTCCCTTTGTGGCACACAATCGACTGCAACTGGAAGTTAGCGGGCAGCGCGCTGCTTCCAGCATCTAGCTTACTCGCGCCCGGGGCTGCGCTATCGCCGCTGCCTGGAGATTCTTCAATCTCGCCCGAGTCGTCGGGGTGACTGAATAACCACTCAATGGCCCGCTCCACATCCCCGTTGGTCTCCTTCAACGCTTTGGTAGCACGCGGGCCGCCGAGACCCATGGACTCGAGCATAACAAGCTTCTCGGGATCCGCCTCATACGGTCCGCCGCTACCACCGCCAGCACCTCCAAGGTTGAGCGGTTCGTCAATATCTGGATCGTCCATGTGACTAAAGAGCCACTCCATGGCCGCGTTGGCATCGCTATTACCCGTGGCATGCAAAGCTTTCTCGCAGCGTACTTTCGGGAACCCCATCGCCTCGAGCATCGCCAAGCCCTCCTGGTTCGGCACAAAAGAAGGGACGTTGCTCGCGGTCTGCTCTTCCGGCAAGGCCTCTTCATCCGGCTGCTGGCCCTTGGACAAGTATTGGTCTAGGGGGAAAGCCTCGTCTCCCACCAGCACGGGAACATCAACCTTGATAGGGACCCAATTGACTACCGCCATCTTCCGCGCGTTCACTACCAATACCTCGGGAAACGTCTTGAACAGTTGCCGTTTGGTAAAACCATCCTTACTGCCACATGACGAGCAGGTCAGCTCCACCTTCTCCAACGCAGTAAAGTTGTCGAGACATTGCTTGAGCTCCACGGGTTTGTACTTTGGTACCTGCCCTTCCTCAGCGGGGAGCTTCTCCAGCGGGACGTCAATGAAGATACTGTCCTGCTCGGTGCTGCTGTAGCGAACCTTCTTGCAGCCAAGACACTGCAAGCGCTGCTCCAACACAAAGCGCATCGATTGAGTCGGATCTCCGAGGGCCGAAGGGTGCTGGGAGCGTGTGATGAGTTTAACGATGTGTTGAAGAAGCTCGAACGCGTCTTGCTGGCGCATGGTGGAGAATTCTTCATGTCCACGACCGATCAGATGTTTCAGCATCGATGGCTGAAGACCCTTCTGGTGAGGAATCTCTGGAGAGTGCTCCGACACTGTCACATCCGAGTCGGGCTTCGAGTAACGACCGGAGAGCAAACCGTCACCAATTTTTCGTAGTTGCGTCTCAAGGTCTTGGGCCGGGTCCGACACGTCGGGTGACGACTCAACCCCTCCACCGTACCGTTGCTGGAAAGACGGAATGTCGTACAAACATTGGAGAATGCTAGCAAGATAGCAACTGTTGCCGAGGTTCTTGATTCCAGTCAACCCCGGACCGAACACCGGCGTAAGCTCTTTTCCATCGTCTGTTGTCATCGAGAATTCCCACCGCAGATTCTGTTCAATTTGCATCTCTGTCAAGCTTTTCTCCGTCTTTTGGCGCTCGGCCAAGATAATTCCCCAGTTCGCTAGATGGGCATCGAGGTCCTCATCCACCCGTTCGTCATCACAGGTATAGCAGTAAACGTCAGCAGTACCCTCGGGGGTAATCGAGCCTAGCTTAACAGCGACGCCGTGTGATGACTCTTTGGAGTGGGCCAGGGCGTGAGAGTTTCCGCCAACGCCGCCAAACTGCGCCCTGCCACAGCCAAGATTCCCGCACTCTAAGCAGAGCCAAAGGTTCTCCTTCAAGTCGCAATGCGAGCAGTGCCCAAGGTTCTGGGACTCAATTTGGCGCGGGGGCGCTTGTTGCAGCGTCAGGATGTGCTCGCAACTTGTTAACTCCTGCTCCCATGCTTTGACCTCCTCTTTTCGTGAAAATGTGTTGGCCTTCATGATGGCGTCGACTGTGGCAGCGATTGTAGGGTTGCTCTTGTCTATGTCGTCGATCCCGCACTCAAGGCACTTGACGCTGAGCGTCGTGTCGTAACGGTCGGCTTCGGTCTCGGCAGCAATGGCAAGCTTCGACATTTTCGCGGGAGGCTCATCGCGCACAATTATCTTGCGAGTTCTGCGAATATTAAGCACGATGGGGTGTTTCCGCGCCTCACTATGCTGCTTCGCGTGTTGACGATCGCCACCGCATCCGCCGTTGAAGCACTTGAGGCAAACATCGAGCCCGGCGGGATCATCCTACGGAGATGAGAATTCTGGCGGATAGGAATAGGTGGAGGAGAAAGACTCACAATGGAATCGAAACACTGCGTACAGTCCTCGCGGTACACCGAATCCGCAGGCGTCGGCTTAGACAGGTCTGTCGCTGGGCTGTCAGCTTTGGCACAACGAAAGGAAGAGAAACTGGGCTCATACGCGCTGATTCCACGTGTGGGCAAGACATGTTGCAAGAATCTGCCGCTTCCAAACCCTCGATTCGAAGTTTTGCTTTCAGTAAACCGCTGGCTTTTTTAGACTTTTCTAGTGTTGTCAAAGCATCAAATGCTCAGGCAAAGCTCCGTGGTGGGGACGAGCTGGGACGCGGGGCAATCGCAGGCAGCCAACCGCCCCGCGATGATGCTGCGCCTGCAGGGGTTTAAACAGCTTCAGGCGCTGGGGGCTCCGGTGGAGCCTACCACCGAACTCCATGCTAGTTATGTAACGAGGCTTGCGAGGTCAAACCACCTGTCGGATGGAACATGTATTGCACGAGTAGGGTTGACAATCTAAAAGCTGCCACTCACGGCGAGGAATGTTGTAAGCTAAGAAATCTTTAGGTTTCCGACCCAGAATGGTAGCCGTGGGCGATTAACCACGAGAGTCTCTCGGAGCCAAATGCATCCGGCCGAGCCCAGCGGTGGCCGTTGCTGGGTGTTCTCGGTTTCCGTTATCAATCAAACTTATCTCCGGGGTTGGTCCGCACTCCCGAAGCCGGTAATCGCCAAACCCGGTGTGTCTTAACGCATTAGTGGCAATTTGGCTGTGACGTGACCCGCTTTTGTTAGCAAGCTTGGGCCAATTTCGTCGAGAAATCGCCCCTGCCGGCGTCATGATCAATCGTCCCGCATCTTCGAGTGACTTTTTGGCACCTCCGCATTAAGATCCCAACACTCGTACCCAAACCCGACGTCGGCACCCCGAACCTTACTCAATCTTCCTCCGGATCACCAGCACGAACGACTACACCCAAAATGCTCTCGAGAACGCTCCGCGCAGTATCTCGCCGCGCTCTGACGACCTCGGTCCGTCCCATCGCCGCCCCGGTCTCCCGCCAGCTCGCCCCGATTGTCGCCCAGCCGCAACGGCGTAACTACCACGAGAAGGTTCTCGACCGTACGTTTCGCGAAGCCAATACGGACTCCTCAGGCTCTCCAGAGAATGGTATATGGCTAATGCATCAGTCTAACAGACTACTCCCGTCCTCGCAACGTCGGTACATTGGACAAGTCGGATGTTTCGGTAGGCGAGGGATTAGTGGGCGCGCCAGCCGTATGTCTACCCCTTTCGACCCATAGTACCACTGGTTACTAACCAAGCGGTTCCAACAGTGCGGTGATGTGATGCGGCTTCATATCAAGGTTGACCCCGATACCCAAGTCATCAGCGATGTGCGCTTCAAGACGTTTGGATGCGGTTCCGCGATGTGAGATTTGCCATTACTCAAATATTCATTTGGAACAATTACTGACTCTTTCTGCAGCGCCTCGTCGAGCTACCTGACGGAGCTGGTCCGTGGCATGACACTGGAGCAGGCCGCGAGAATCAAGAATACCGAGATTGCCAAGGAGCTTGTATGTTCGCCCCTAAACACGGTTCGATAATGCAGTATTGCTAACGGCGTACTAGTGCCTGCCACCAGTCAAACTTCACTGCAGCATGCTCGCCGAGGACGCCATCAAGTCTGCGATCAACAACTACTACAAGAAGAACCCCAGCGTCAAGACAACCAACCTTGCTGGGACCGCTGCCAAATTGGAGACGGCGGCGGCGGCGTAAGCTGAAGGATGAGAAATTCTAAAAGTAAAAAAAAAAAAAAAAAAAAAAAAATTGAAAAGAAGAAACGAACTAAAGAGACAAAATGATCATGGGGTGGCTGTATCGGCTTGCTATAAGATGCCGTGCCTCCAGTGTGGTTAGCACACGCGTGATCTTTCTTAGTTCCGGATTTGAACTTTGGGTTTTGGGCGACAAGCTGGGCCAAACCGTAGCGGATTTTGGTGGCGTCAGGATTTTATGACACTTCAAGTTGCAGTATCTCCACTTGCCTGCAGGCCGACTTTGCCCTGGTTCCGGGTTCGCCTAGCGATGTACAACACAAGCAAATAAAGACTTCGAAATAATTTGCTGTGTCCGGTACTTGGTGGGAAAGTGAGTGACCTGTTACGGTTACATACAAACTACCTAATTAACTCTGGGACCTCCCTTCACTCCCCTCCCAAGGCCAATCTAGGCCAAGTATTCGGAAAACAAATACAGATGAGTAGCTCTTCCAGAGAAACACGATACAGGATACGTAATTTACTGTGGTTGAGCAAAGTATAAGCCGTTGCCGCTCAAATCAGTTCAGCATCTTGAACCCGTGTATGATCTTCTGTCTACTCGGGCGGAGAGGCAGCATTTTACCTCACCGATGTTGAACAAGGTCTCATGTACCACATCTCTGACAGTGCAGGAAGGGTCGGGGTAGGCACATGGGTCCAGCGTCCGCTCTAATTCGATCCCAACGAGGCGTATCGACCGGACAGGCTTAGGTAGCGCATGCCCACCGTAAACAAGGCCCTGGTCGACGGGAACACAAAGCTCGGTTCCTATCGAATACAAAGAGCAAACACAAATTCAAGGCGTACTTGACTTGGCGGCATATGATGGCAACAGTACTCCAGATAATATAAGCAAGCACGTCATTGACCGATACCCACAACGTTGGCATGGACGGTACATGAAAGGCCCGGGATACCCTCCTTATGGACAAGTTATGGACAGGTGTGTGGCGCAAGTGAAGCACTTTGCGGGTAGCCCCAAATTGGACCGTGGGTGAGGGCGAACGGAACCCCTTCGAGAAGCTGAGGTCACCTAAGAAAGTGTTAAAGGGTCGCTGGATGTTGGGTAGCGGACTGACCGGTGTGACAGCGCCATGTTGGCCCTCGTAGGAAAAAGAGACGGGAGGCGCCTCATCTGGTGTGGCGATAATGCCACCGCAGGAACCACATGTGGCACACGCGTGGGGGCTCTTGACCGGTCACGGATAGTTTCAGTCTTCTTCTATTTGTGCACCACGTCTTCAGTGAGATAATATGAGATTCGGTAAAGGTCTCTTCGCCAAATGCCGATAATGCACTTAAGGCGCCATAGAAAACGAGCCCGCGAAGCTAGGTACTTTGCCTTTTTGTCACCAACTCTTGTGAGACTTGCTGTCACACGCGCTTACCAGACCGGTACGGAACTTTCATATGACAATAGCATCTCATCCTCGGCTCATAATAGAACACCTCTTTGTCTATTACTCCCCGAGGACGGACGTGTGTAAGTTTAGCGCTCGGCTCGTCGTTTTAGAGGATGCCCAGGCATCTGACTGCTTGATCTCCCTTTCGTGTAATTAGTTGTGTCCATTGTTGCGCATTCTCGCCTTTTCGGTGACGACAGCGGTTTGTTTTTCTTTCTGATTTCTGTTCAGCCGTTTTAGACCATATGATAAACTATGGCCTACAAGGTTATGACAAAATCCGGTAACGTAACATACCAGAGAAGCTCATGGTATTTTGGGTTACTATCTACCTTTGTTAGGTCACTCACATGATTGGGGGTTTGGGGCGGCTGGGTTCAGGTGGCAAACCCGCCTGGATGGGCAAGACATTTTAGTGATTACACGGACGTTGGAATTCTGAACCGCCCAAAGCGGCGGCTGGCACGTCCCAGCCAGCCGGGAGCCCCGTAACCAGTACCGAGCTCCCGGTCCTCCTTTGTGGTTTGCAGGAGGAACAGGCCGCGCTTTGTTACACAAAACCCGGCATTCAGAGTCCGAGGATGCACTGTACAATGGCTCTGGCCTTGTAAGGAGAGGTAATCATTGTGTTCAGTTGTTCAGTCCGGTGGTTCGGTGGCTCGCTTGCTCTTTGTCGCTTATCTGTTTGCCGGTTCACTCAATCAACAACCAAGGGGTGGTAATGGACGAAAGGGGAGAAGGAGTTCACCATAAGACTTCTTTTATTATGCCGTCTTTTGGTTCAACGAGGCCGGTATTCCTTCGAGACAAGATGGGATGTTAGCCAACGGCATAAGTATAATTAGGTTCGGTTTTGGTGTTCCACTGCTCGTACAGCCGCCGCTTTTCTATACTTCATCATTCTGACATTCCTATATCGTTTTATGCCAACACGACCGCGATGTCGTCCATTTCCTGGGGTCTTATTCAACAGGCGGAGCTCGTCAGCCGATCTCGCTCGAACAACTCATCCAAGCCTGCCCACATCTTTTCGATCCATCTTGTTTTCAAAGTTCCTCTCGTACATGGCTCGGCAACAAGCTATGAGCATCTTAACATCCACGCGGAGCTTATCTATGGTCTCAAGCCAGTTCCTGAACTCGAAAATAGCAACGGTACAGATGCGGTGCTCAAAACACTCCGCGGGAAGTACAAAGATGGGTCGATTGTTGCCTATCTTTGCGGCGGGCCGGGAGACGGCAACCCACCGTTCACTATCAAAGAGTTGAATAATTACTTTCTCGAGAAGGGCCGGTCAATATTATATGTCGACTACCGGGGTACTGGTCTTAGTAGCCCTGTCACAGCGGCAGTCATGAGGACCAAGGGAAATGCTAAGCAAAGAGCCGAGTACTTGACACACTTCCGCCAAGATTCTATCGTTGCAGATCTCGAGGCTATTCGGAAATGCCTTGGTGGACCGACATTCTCCCTTCTTGGTCAGTCGTATGGAGGATGGGTTGCTATGACCTACTTGTCGTTCTTGCCGGGCAGCTTGAAGGAAGTGTGGTTGACCGGAGGGATGCCACCCATTGGAAAGACGCCAGACGACACGTACAAGGCACTTTACAAAGGCCTGATAGACATCAACAAGGAGTACTACAAGGAGCATGAGAAAGACAAGGCGGCAGTTTCTCGGATTGTTCAATGGCTTCATGAGAGACATGAAAACGGGGTCAGTATCCGAAACGGAGCTAGGTTGACGTGGAGAGGGTTTTTAACCCTAGGCCGACGCTTAGGGGCCGAGGGCGGGTTTAAAGCTGTGCATGGGATTGTTCAACAATTTGACAAAGCCGCCAAGTCCCAAGAGTCTAAGGATCTCTCGGATGCAGTGAGAGCATTTGACGAGATAAATGGCACAGGATTTAGGCTTCCCCAGCGGCCGTTGTATGGAGTGATGCACGAGGCCATATATTGCTCTGGGCCTAACATCGTGTCCAACTGGGCGGCACAACGGATCGGAGGTTCTTACGACCCACACCTTTCTTGGCTGCGCAACGGCTCAACGGATCTTTGCTTATCTAACGGCGGCCCAACGCCCTACTTTACGTCGGAGATGATCCATAGCTTCATGTTGGAAGATGCGGGCCCCGAGCTGGAACCGTTCCTCGAACCTGCGAACATCCTCGCCAAAAAATACAACTGGCCAGCCCTTTATGACACGGCGGCCCTGCGGAATAATACAGTGCCCGTCCGCGCGTTGATGTTCCCAAAAGACTTATTCGTCGAGTACGAGCTGTCCCTCGCTGCGGCCAATGATGTGAGGTGCTGTAAGGCTGTTCCGTCGCCAAAGGAATGGCTTCATGCTTCTATCAAAACGAATACTGAGGAGGTCTGCAAAAAGTTCATCGGCGGTGAGTTGAAATTAAATAAGGCACGTGGTAAGCAGGCGGCGTTTTGGAGTTTTGAAGAGGATTGGGATTATGGATCGGATTGTTGTAGGACTTCGTGATTTGGATTCTGAATTATTTGGCTTTCGAGGTTGTGGAGTTCGGGTGCGGGAGGATCGGTGATCAATGATAGATAGATCATATGATATTGCCTTAGGCATAAAGAGGATATTAAATTTTGATTTGGCCGAGTAGTCATCAATATTTCTCCGCCTGGAAAACAGGATTGGGATGTTCATGAGCGGATGTTACAGTCGCCGGCTTTTTGCATTTCCGTTTTCGTCACTTACACAGCTGCGCACAGTGCGTAATACCCTTAACCCCGCATTCTGCAAGCATTAACTCGGTAATTACCTTGCCTGATGCTACGGTAACTAGGAGGCGCGGGAGGGTAGCAAGGAAACTCGCGAACGAAGTTGATGTTGGGCGAATTAATCGTAAATGCAGTACCAAATAGCCTACTACTAGATTAGAAAGGGCCAGGCATTTCGGTTTCAATGTATGTACAGTAAGTACATGTAGGTATGTACAGTACCAAGTATATACATACCTTCCCGAGATTCATTGAGATCGAGCTGATGGTGCGAATACAGTGTGTATATTGCTCAAAGTACTGTACGTACTTTCGGCTTTTCACCACATGTCCATCGGTTAGGTGCAACGACGGGGTAGGATAATGAGTGGCGTTCAAAGGATTCCTGGGCGAGAGGAGCTTACCTAGAGATTCTCAGTAAATCAGAGGAATGTTTGAGGGCAGCCGGTGTTAACCGGTGACGCTGGAAGCGAAGCAGTGTGCGCGACAAATATCGGGCACGTGGGGCAGCAGGGCGAGCTTCTCTTGGGTCCAATTTTTTTTCCTTTGTATGATTCACAGCAGCCAGCCCCAACAACCCAAACTTGTTTACTCCCCTCCTGCACCAACAAACGACTCACACGACTAACATCGCCATGGCTTCCAACTCTGCCCCAACGCTCCTTTGGGGCGGCCGCTTCTCTGGTAAGTCAATGGGCTGAGGAAGTTTCGGTTTCCCGAACTCTATTCTTGTTTTCTGATCGTTGAAGCTAACGTTTCCCGCACGAAATAGGCGCAATTGACGACCTCATGTTCCAGTTCAACGAGTCGCTCTCGTTCGACAAGGTGCTCTACAAGGCCGACCTCCACGGCTCGATTACCTGGGCCAAGGCCCTGCGGAAGCTCAACGTTCTGTCTGACGAGGAATTGGAGCAAATCATCACAGGGCTGCAGCAGGTCGAGAAGGAGTGGGAGGAGGGGAAGTTCGTCATCGACACCAAATCGGACGAGGACATCCACACTGCCAATGAGCGGAGGCTAGGCGAGCTAATTGGCGATGCCGCGGGGAAGCTGCACACCGGCCGCTCGCGTAACGAGCAGGTTGGTGTCGACATGCGCCTGTGGGCGGGCGAGCAGCTCACCGATATCGCTAGCGCGCTCAAGAGCCTGCTCGCGGTCAGCGCCACCCGGGCCAAGGAGGCGCTGCCCATTCTGATGCCCGGATACACACATCTTCAGCGTGCCCAGCCCGTTCGTTTCTCGCACTGGCTGCTGTCGCATGCCACCTTCCTCAAGGGCGACCTACAGCGCTTGGAAGGCGTTCAGGAGCGGGTCTCTTCGTGCCCCCTGGGCGTGGGGGCCTTGGCGGGCAACCCCTTTGGCATTGACCGCGACTTTATGGCCAAGGATCTTGGCTTCCACTCAGTTCACCCGAACAGCTTGTGTGCTGTGGCGGACCGGGATTTTGTTGTTGAGATTCTGCAATGGGCTAGCCTGTTGATGGCACATCTGAGCCGGTTGGCTGAGGATCTTATCTTGTTCTCAACGGCCGAGTTTGGTTTCGTTCAGGTTGCCGATGCGTACAGCACTGGGAGCAGTTTGATGCCTCAGAAGAAGAACCCTGACAGCCTGGAGCTCATCAGGGGCAAGGCGGGTCGGGTGATGGGCCAGGTGCGTTCCATCCCTCTAATAGCTTTCTCACCGTGCGACTACGGGGAATGCATACTGACAAGAATAGGCTTCCGGCTTCCTGGCTTCGCTCAAGGGCCTACCCACCTCCTACAACAAGGACCTACAGGAGTCCGTTGAGCCCATGATCGATTGCATCAAGACGGTTTCCAACTGTGTGCGCATCACCCAGGGCGTGCTGGACACGCTCACAATCCACGGTGATAAGATGAAAGCGGCGCTGACGGATGACATGTTGGCGACCGACATCGCCGACTACCTTGTTCGCAAGGGCGTGCCATTCCGCAAGACGCACCACATCGCGGGCGAAATTGTGCGTAAGGCGGAAGAGTCCAAGGTGTCCATCTCGGCGCTCCCGCTGGCGGATCTCAAGACCATTTCCCCCCTGTTTGAGGACGACATTTCGCAGGTGTTCGACTTTGAAAGGAGCGTTGAGCAGCGGTCTTCGTCTGGCGGCACCAGTAGCAGCTCTGTGCTCGCGCAGATCGCCGCTATTGAAGAGTACGTGAAGAACTAGGTCTACTTGCTGCTGCAAACATGCACGGTACGAGAGAGAGGTTAGTATATGACACTAAGTAGACTACAGCATAAAAATGGCGAATAGGTAGCACTGTCCCAGCTTGTGAGTGACGGCGATGAAGTTGTTGATGGGACATGAATAAGAATAAAGAATTACATAATGGACCACATATCACGGTCTGGGCGCAAGACGGTTTGCAATGGCACGAAGCCGCAAGCTGCAGGTTCCGTCACAGGAAGCCGTGCACGTTTGGCGGTGAGCCCCTGGGAGCCAACCGAAAGCGTGGTTGGGAAGCCAGCTGCCGATTGGTGACATCATCCGATGTCGTGGAGTTCTCACGTCGCGCGGCGGTCGGATGTCGGACGAAAAGCCGGCGATTGCCGCTCGTTTGGGGCAGTTTGTTCAACCACACCAAAAGTTTTTTGTTCGCCGTTTTCGGGTCCCTGTTTCATCCGTATCAAGCTTTGGACCAACCACGCCCCACATTCATCTTTCAATGATCGATCATCGGCCACCCATCACAGTGACCGCCAGTGAGCCAGTGACCGCGGAGCCACAATCCCAACATAGGCACCATGTCCGACGTTAGGGGAACATCACGGGACCGCCGCGATGTGGACGCTGAGGTGCAGGCACAGGCCCAGGTGGTCGCCGAGCACCTTCCGACGGGGTATACGGCCGAGTTCCACAGCGATGATGGCGCCACGCCGGGGTCGGCAACAACAGCATCCGCGACGACCCCGGTGACCGAAGGGCAGGAAACTCCGGAGTCTTCGTTGAAACTGCAGGGCGGCGATATCCACCGGGATCTGTTCAAGCTCCCCGCGGCGACGCGTTCGCAGATGCACCGGCGCGCCGCGACATTCCATAACCCACGGGAGTTTCACCAGGACGAGGACGCACCCGGGCTGACAGTTGGGGACCAACTTGCTCCGGGCGGGTTTCGCAGGGCGTTTTTGCACCAAAGGCACGGGAATGACTTTGTGGCGGCTCGACTGCCCATTACGCGCAACTTTGTCGAGTTTTTGGATCTGTACGGCAGTTTCGCCGGTGAAGATCTTGTCGACACGGATGAGGAGGCCATTACGGAGGAGGAAGAGGCGGGGGAAGGGGAAGACGAAGAAGCCGGGGCGGGTGAACGGCGGCCGCTCCTTCGACCCAGGGCGAGCTCTCGAGCGCCACGGAACGCGGACGCGGGCACGGTCAAGACGTTCTTCACGCTACTTAAGGCGTTTGTGGGGACGGGAATCATGTTTCTGCCCAAGGCGTTCAACAATGGCGGGATTCTCTTCTCCAGCATCGCCATGATCTACGTGTCGGCCATCACCATGGTGGCCTTCCACCTACTGTTGCAGTGCAAACTGCACTACGGCGGTGGTTATGGTGAGATCGGTAACGCCATTGCCGGCCCTCGGATGCGCGCGTTGGTACTGTTTTCCATCGCGCTGTCCCAGATCGGCTTCGTCTGCGCTGGCATTGTGTTCGTTGCCGAAAATCTCATGACCTTCTTTCACGCCGTCACCGGCGGCCACAGCCCCTTCACCTCGGCCGGGCTCATCGCGATGCAGGTCGTCGTCCTGGTTCCATTGGCTTGGATCCGCAACATCTCTAAGCTCGGGCCGATCGCTTTGTTAGCCGACGCTTGCATCCTCATTGGCGTCGGGTACATCTACTGGTACACTACGTCCTCACTAACCACAGTCGGCCCGGATCCCACCGTCGTGCTCTTCAATCCCGCCCACTACACCATGACGATTGGCGCCGCCATCTTCACTTTCGAAGGCATCGGCTTGATCTTACCCATCCAGTCATCCATGGCGCAGCCGGAACACTTTGAGCCGCTCCTTGGTGTGGTCATGCTGCTGATCACCGTCGTCTTCACCTCAGTCGGCGCGGTATGCTATGCCACGTTTGGCGAACACACCCAAATCGAGATCATCAACAACTTCCCCCAAGACAGCGCGCTGGTGAATACCGTACAGGTGCTGTACGCCATCGCCGTGCTCGCCGGCACGCCCGTGCAACTGTTCCCAGCGCTGCGTATCGTCGAGGGCAAGATCTTTGGTCACATGCGCTCGGGCAAGGGGAGTTTGCGGACGAAATGGACCAAGAATGCGTTTCGGTTCGGGGTCGTCGTCTTTTGTGGGCTGGTGTCGGTGGCCGGCACGGGGAATCTGGATCGGTTTGTCGCGTTGATTGGGAGTGTGGCGTGTGTGCCGTTGGTGTATGTGTACCCAGCGTATCTGCACTGGAAAGGCGTGGCAACGAAGAGGTGGGTGAAGTGGGGGGATATCGCGCTGATGGTACTAGGGATGGTGGGTATGGTGTATACGTCGACCGTGACGATTGTGAACAGCTTTTTGTGAACACTGAGCATGTATGGAGTTTTGGACAAGGGGTAAAACCATTGGATTGAATTGCAACTCGGTCTGGATTTATTTAGAATTTCAACTAATTGCCTGTTATATGATTGACCGTAATTATCATATCAAGCAGTAACCGGAGATTATTCTCGCCCCTAATTATCTTCTAGAACTGATCATGACTCTACTGTAAGACAAGTGAACATTGTGATTCATAGGAACCCTGCGGCAAAGTTTTCCCCACACCAACTCTGAATTCACGGTCTCGTCTCAAACGCAAGCGGGGCCTCGGCTTAAGCTTCTCAACTCCATCCCACTCCGACCTCAACCGCTTCTTTCCAACCATCCCTCGAGCCGACAGATATTTACCAGACACTCTGTCACCAGTACCACCATAACTGCCCCACTAGCTCATAATTATGATGGTCAGCTCTCAATGGCGGCCCATGACCGAGGCCGACATTCCCGGTGTGATGCGCGTCGCTGACGAGATCCATCGTGACCTGCCGGAAGACGAATGCGTCTTTCGCGAGCGCCTACACCTATTTCCGCAGGGTTGCATGGTCCTTGCTTCTTCCGAGCCAGGCCGGGCAGAGGCGGAACAAATAATAGGCGGCTACGTGATATCCTTTCCGATCCGCCGGGGCAAACCGCCGGCGCTAAACGAGATGCTGGGCGGTGGCTGGATTACGGACGACGCGGATCAGTATTATCTACATGACCTTGCGATTCAACCCAGTTTTCGGGGTCGCGGAGCTGCGACAGAGGTGCTAGGGAGGGTATTGGAAGTGGCTAGGCAGTGGACGTCGGTGTGTTTGATATCGGTATATGGCACTGTGCCGTTCTGGCAGAGGTTTGGGTTTGTGCCGGTTGAGCGGGAAGACGGAGCCATGCAAGAGAAACTGAACGGGTATGGCCCTGGAGCGACGTTTATGGTACTGAACGGGACGAAAGAGGGTGAGCACTCCTGATATTCCGTTGATCCCTTGACCCCAAAACTAGACCCCGCTTATCTATCTACCTTCCACAATTATCCTTGCTGCACACAGTGTTCTCGTGGATGTACTTGATCTTCCCTCCTTCAATCCTCACGAAATTGTTCGTCTGCGTGCCCGGATCTCGAGGGATAGAGGTGTCAAGAAACGGAAAGTTGTGAAAGATATCCACAGCCCCAAGCTGCTCATCAATCGTGTACACACGGTAGGTGATGTTAAAAGGCGGAGGAAAGTTGAGCAAGCAGTTGCCCCCCGATATGTACGAGCCGCCCTCCAACCGGGCACAGTCGCTAGCGAAGGGGGGCTTGACGGCGTCGTCGCCCCAAGCGTCAATGTACGCATCCCCTGCGGCCTGGATCACCTCGCGCGTATCCCGATTGCCTTCGGGGATGGAATCCCACGTTTCTTTGCTGTTGTATTCAAGAGACCCCTTTGCGTTGAACAGCCAGTCTCCCGAGTTACAAACGTTGGACCGAATCTCAGCAATTTTGTTGTCCGTGTTCAGAGCGAGTCGTGTCCCGATTACATAGGCTAGGTCTGTCGTGGCGACAATCTCGGTGTAGGAAGCGCACTGGGTGGTGTCGTAGATGCTGCGGTTGAAGTCGATTTGTATACCGACTGACAGCAGTCCTGCGGCGATATCGGCCGGCGCGTCGTTCTCGATGTAGCTAACGTCGGGTCCCGCAAGGCCAGAGATGCCTGATGGTCCATTACCCGCGGCGAGGGCTGCCACGTAGCTGGCCGTGAGGTCTTGGAGAAGTTCCCTAGTGCATTCTGCTGCGGATAGAGAGAAAATATGCACAGCCGCGCAGAATATAAAAAAGAGCATCGCGTTTAGTCTCTGGTTTGCTGAGTATCTAATGCGCTGGACAGCCGGAAATGAGAGATGGCTCCGAAGAAAGTCCCGGGAGGGCGACCTAATATGTTAGCTCCCACCATCTAGGTCAACATTTGAGCGAGGGGCGTCGGACATTATTCTGCTAAAAGTGAGGGGTCCTATTAATTTATCGGCGTGACCGGGCTTCGGTAGTTAAACAGACATGAGCCTAGCCTCGAGGAACTTTAGCCGTCTCAGGAGGAATATCAGTTGCCGGCCGACGGATTCTTGCTACTCCTGGATAACTACTTCCAGTGCAGATAGGTAGCCAGTCAAGGAGTGGAATTCGACCTCAAACGGCAATATAGTATTCCAAAAGAAGCTTCAGGGGGTAATTAGTGTTCATACTATTCTCCTACTAGATACGGCGATCGATGGTAACGTCCCCCCCAACCCCCCCCCATGGCTTACACGAGTTCCCTTCGACGGTAGTGTGGCACCAGAAATATCGGCTGGCTAACCAGTCCTTGTCTCGCCTCGAGCGATGGCCCGCTGGTATTGTGCCAGGTATTATTGTCCATTTATGACCTGCTGTTCTGAGCGTCGCCATTGAAGTCCCTTCGCCCTTAACACCAGTAGCATGCCGCATTGGAGAAATAGGGCTGCTCCGAACACCATGAAACATCACCCCGGTCCAACACTCTGAATAAACGCGTCAAGACCGGCTAGACAAGCTGCTGCCATCTCGCAGCGCACAAAATTGCAGGCAGCTTGGGCTGTTGAGGGCCGGTCCGGATGGAGGTCTACAAGCAGCGTGTTGAGCGCCGTGAACACCATCTGGATCGTCAAGCCTATAAGAAATTGCAACAGCAGAGGTACGGCCATAGAAACGCCAGCCCGGAGTGACCAGCCGTAGCCCATGGTGAAGGCAGCGCCCAACGCGACACTAAAAACAACAGTGCGAAGTCGGGCACGTTCGATTTGGAAATTTCCGAGATCTGTGACGTTTTGTCTCATGAGTTCAGCCCCGGTCCCGGTGACGGTTTTCTTGAAATCGAAATCGAGAAGGTTCCCGGTCCCAAAAGCACTGAGAGCAACGGCGATACCGAACGGAAGATAAACTAAACCGGCTACCAGACGGGACACGTGGTAAATGTTGACAAACAAGCTCGATAACGAAGCCTGGAGGCAGCAGTAAACCGTGTAGTTAATGCCGTATGAGACCAACACGATTGCAGTCCCGGGTTTGCGGAGGATTTGTAGGGTCGTAAGCGGGTTTGGGAGATTTCTACGACGCTGTTGGGGTGGAATAGCTGGCTTAGTGTCGCTCGTATCGTATTTTCTGTTAGGAGGCAACGGTATCAAAGCTCGATTAATGTCTCTCGCCGGTATCGTACCATTCCCGACAATGTTCCGTGCCGTCTCAGGAAGAAGGAGAACCATCAATGTCAAGCAGACTCCAGAGCCTATGGCGAGAAACCAAAATATAGAGCGCCAGCTCCAGCGAAGGAGCAACACCCCGCTCAGAACTGGACCAAAGCTCGGAGGCGTGTTGATGCTAGAGGCTCCCTTGGTTAGCATAGTGGACTCTCTCAATTCATGGGTCGGACTCGCATCGACGAACAAGAATGAGATAATTCCCGAGTAACCTCCTCGTTCAGCTGGAGTAAACAGATCCCCGAGAACACCGTACGCAATCGAAAAGGTTCCAGATATCCCGGCGCTTTGCAGCATCCTCAGAACGAAAAGCGCAGAAAAGCTCCCTTGTAATGCAAGCCCGATGTTGGCTGCAAAATAGATAATGAGCGCGGCCAAAAAAACAGGCCGCCGCCCAAACCGATCGGCAGCATCGCCCATTATCGAGGGAAAAATTCCGGACATGATGAGGTAAGAGGTGACGGTTAGGTTAACTTGTTGGACACTGACGCCAAGATCGGATGCCAAAAACGGGATCGCAGAGAAGTAACTGAAGCTGCTGATACTTGAAAACCACCTGCCAAAAGCGGCGAGACCAATGATCATATGCTTGTGCCGTTATGGAAAGGCGGAGTAGGCTTCTGTCGTTTCTTCGGTTTGTGCTAGCCGCATCACCTTCTCCCGGCTTTTATCGTCTCCATTGTCTGCCATCATGCTGCCGCGACAATGTTGGTATGTTGTTTAAACTGATGCTATCCTCGCCCTTGACTGGTTGGATTCAGTAACACGGCCCTCCCGGGCTAGAGTTTTGAGATTTGTGTGACAAATGAGGGGAAAGTGGGTGTAATTACTGCAGGGGGGCACTTGCACTGAGCAAAGCGCGAATGCAACTCCCTCGTGGAAGGGACAGTTACATCCAACACGACCATAGACCATTAGTATTCATGGTAGTGATACAGACGACCTGCAGATGGAGTTCGGGACCCTAACTGAAATCTAGCCGCTTGAACACCGTTTATGGATCTCATGGGAAAATAAAGTAAAGGTTTAACTAGGTAGGTACCTACTCATCCAAGACGAGAAGTTTTATACACCTCGCAGCCTTTCAGTTTTCCTACCTACTCTAACTAGCTTGGATGGTTACCTTGGCAGTCTCAAGCCCGTCAGCAGAAGCCGTGATGGTAATATCACCCGAACTACCCTTCTCTGCCTTGACAACAGCCAACGCTAGGCCACTGAACGCACTCCGTGTCAGAGACGGGAAAGCCGTCATGTCATCAGGCTTGCCGTTGTCTGTCGACACGATCTGGCCAGGGCCCTCAATCGAGAAGGTAATTTCGTTATCGGCATACGGCACGGTATCCCCGTTCTCGTCGACAACAGCCACCGTGATGAAGGACAGGTCATACCCATTCCCCGCAATAGTCGTGCGGTCGGCCGTGGCGTTCAACGCGGTAGCGTCACCAACAGTCTTCTTGGAGTCCACTGCCCACTGCTCGCCTCCCTTGTACACCACCACGCTCACGTTGCCCGGTTGGTACACCACATCATCCCACCGGAACCGGTACTCCCCTTGGTCCCTCTTGATCCGCCCAGCCGACTTTCCATTGACAAACAGCTCGGCTTCATCCCCGGATGAGAACACATGCACGGGTGTCACCTGGCCGACCCGGTCCTGCGACCACGTCCAGTGCGGCAGGATATGGGCCATGGCCAGATCCGACCGCCACCGAGCCTGATACAGATAAAACCGGTCCTTCTTGAACCCGGCCAGGTCAATGATCCCGAAATACGAGCTCCGCGCAGCGTCATACGGCGTCGGTTCGCCCAGGTAGTCCCAGCCGGTCCACACAAACTCGCCCGCGACAAAGTCGTTGCTGTCCTGCGCCGCGAAGACTTTATCCGGGGACGAACCCCAGGAGGTGGCATACAGCTCGTAGGCACTGACCTGCTGGGCGGACGAATCGCCGCCGGAGCCGTCGCCGACCGTGGCGCTGTTGGAGGAGGTCACGGGGAAGAGGTAGGTGCCGCGGGTGCTGAGGGCGGACGAGCTCTCGGTGCTCCAGACGACCTTTTGGGGGAATTTGCTGTGGAAGGCGCCGAAGGAGCCGTAGGGGGACCCGCCTTGGCCTTCGCCCTGGTAGTTGAGGCCGATGATGTCGACGACGCTCGCCAGCGCGCTGTCGGGCCCCGCTGCGTTCATGGCTACCGTCGTGAGACGGGTTGGTTCTTCGTCGTGGATGATGTCGTGGAGCACTTTGGCGGTCTCGCCGGCTTCGGAGGATGTCTGCTCGGCGATCTCGTTGCCGAAACTCCACGCGATGATGGACGGGTGGTTGCGGTCACGGCGGAGGAATGCGCGGAGATCGGGCTCGCGCCAGTCAGGGAAGATGCTGTGGAAGTCGTTTTTGGCTTTCGCTCCGTTCCAGCAGTCGAAGATTTCGTCGAGCACCAGAAACCCGAGCTGGTCGGCCAGGTCCAGAATCTCGGGGGCGGGGGGGTTGTGGGAGGTACGAAGGGCGTTGCTGCCCATCTCTTGGAGCCCCGTCAGTTGGCGTTCGGCGGCCCGGAGGTTGAACGCCGTGCCGAGGGAGCCGTGGTCGCCGTGGTTGCAGGTGCCTTGGATTTTCAGGAACTGTCCGTTGACGGCGATGCCACGGTCTGGGTCATAGGTGATGGTGCGGATCCCAAAGGGCGTTTGGTAAGTATCGACGACCGTCCCATTGACCGAGAGCGTCGTGATCGCGACGTACAGGTTCGGCTTCTGTTCTGGGACTGGGCCCCAAAGCTGGGGTTTCGTTACCGATGCAGTGCCGTTGACGGCCTTCTTCTCACCGGCGGGGACGGAGACGGTAGCCTCCTCAAAGGTGGCTACAACCTCGTCTCCGGGGGTGCCTCCAATGGCATCGATGGTGTGGATTTCCGTGACCACGTCCACCTCCTGGTCAGAGTCGCCATCGTTCTGGACATCCACAACCAGCTCGACGGTCGCCGCGTCCTCGGACACCTCAGGGGTCGTGATGTAGGTTCCAAACTGGCCCACGTGCGTCGGGTTGGTCTTGACAAGCCACACATTGCGGTAGATACCCGCCCCGGGGTACCATCGGGAGTTGTCCAGGACATTGTCCAGCCGGATCGCAAGAATGTTGTCATCGCCAACCTTCAAGCGGGATGTCAGGTCCAGGCGGAACGAGGCATACCCATACGGCCAGCCGCCCACGAGCTCGCCGTTGAGCCACACGGCCGAGTAGGACATGGCGCCGTCAATGTCCAAGAAGATGGACTTCCCCTCATCTCCAGCGTCCAGAGACACCTTTCTGCGGTACCACCCCACGCCGTTTGTCGGAAGACGGCCCATGCCACCGCTGACGCCAGGCGCGTTGAACGGCCCCTTGATGGCCCAGTCGTGGGGGACATCCACATCTTCCCACTCGCTGTCGTCGAATGTGGCTTGGACGTATTGTACATCGCTTCCCGGCGCGCTGTCAGAAGGCGTGTCGTGTTTGGAGCCCTTGATAAAGTCGTTTCCGGAGGGCAGGATCCAGTCTTTCAACGTGTCGTAGGAAAGGGAGTCAGGGTTGGAAGTGAAGCGCGAGAATTTCCACCCTTCGTTGAGGCTAACGCGTTGGCGCCCTGCGTCATCGGCGGCCTGAACGGCCGTGACTGCCAGTGCAAATAAGGAGAAGAAACGCATCGTGGCCGGCGCACGATAAAATCGTGGTGTTGCGCGTAAACAGTCACGGATGGGTAATTAGTTAATACACGAATCCAACTACATGCCGCTTTCTGCGGGAACGGCAACCACAAACTTTATAATACATTGTCTCTGTCAATCTAGCCATCGTGCCGTTGTGTCTCGCTTCCATTGTTGCGCGCTCTGCTTGCAGACTCCATCCGTAATACCTTCCAAAAAGGGGTCGGATTTCCCTCCAGTTCAGGGGTTGTTCGGTGGTTGAAAGGTTTAAACACAACATTTCCGTCCAACCCCGCACCCCATCTTGCCCATGATCTCATAACCCCGGGAGCCGGTTCCGGTCTTTTTCGATTTCTCCATCTATCCCCGCAGGAGAATGGCAACCGCCGTTCGTGGGATATTTCCGAGCGTTACATTTAGCCACCGCCGACCCTTACAACCCTAGCGTGAGATGCTCGCTTCCGTCCATCAGTAACAATTCATTGAGCATTTACCGGCTTTTGATCTGCTTTTCTCTCTCGAAATCACAGGCGGAGACCCGCCCAATTGGTGCGGATAACTTGGCAATTTAACGCCAGAGTTCGACTTCGGCCCGCCGCAGAAACACGGTCCGGCCGGGCCACCCGAGATCCGAGAAAGCACATGAAAGTCGATGCGCACGAGTCGCAACTCACTATATCTGTTCGTGATATTTCGCCTTCGAGTCAACACCGGGAAATGCGCGCCGGAGAGAGTGTGGCATTCTGACTAGCGGCCTGCAGAGCGCACACCTAAATCGCATGCCCATCGCTAATCCTCCTCTCTTCCGCCCACGTCCTGACCTTGTCAAAGTCTTTGCAGAGATGTGTTGCTCCCGTTCCATCTGTATCTGGGATTTTGGCCTTCAAATTCTGGCCCTCCAGCGCCGTGTCGGCACAGCAAACGATTGACTGCCGAAGGTACCGGAAACAGTGGTCAACGTGGCGTCGCATCTTTTTTCGGGACATGGTTTTGCCGTCGCTGGCGATGTCGTCGTCGTTCCGGCCGCGGAGTTGGCCTGAAGTGGCTTGCTGCTCGAGTTCGTCGTTGACTTGGTTCCACATCTTCATGACACTGTGCTACGTGCGTTGCTAAAGTAAGAAAACGCCAATGCTGGGTATTGGGCAGAATAGAACTCACCAGACAATGGAGCTGGTGGAAGACCGCGATCGAGTAGTATTCTCCCGCCTCGCCGACCATAGGCGGCGGGAGGACATGGCTATCGTCGTGAGGAACGCTCATGAAGCCGTTCCCAACTGTCTGTTGTCAGCTTCTACTCTTCAAGTCGTGTCCTATCGCATAACGTACCCGGCATGAAAGACGCCCAATACTCGTATGTGGCATTCGCCGACTCAGCCGTCTTGTGATCCGGCGTCGACCGTGGATCATCGTCAAAAAGGACGGGCACGACCGGAACTAAACATCTACTGTTAGCAACATAACGTACATAGCAAGTACAATTAGAAGTACGAATAAACCCTAGGACACCCACATTCCGGGACCAACCCATTAATCTCTCCCATCAGCCCCACGCCCGGTAACGCCCGCCAATACATGACCCAGCCGGTTATCCCGATCAGTCCGATAAGCAGGCCAAGAACCGCGTGGAGCGTATCCCACCACCATGTCTTACACCTCCCGCCAAGATGCCACCGGTGCTTAGCTCCTAGCTTTGCTTCCCTCGAGTCATCGGAGAACGTTGGGCTTGGCAACAACCCAGCAGCTTCCTGGTCATGTTCGTATTTGGGGTTGGGAATTGTGGAGGAGGAGAGGTCGACGCTGGAACGGGCAGACGAGGAGTTCATGAGGGGCAGGAACTTGCAGTGTAAGATCCGAAGTAAATTATTCTCGAGTTATCAAAAAGGAAAAAGGGAATTAGCGTCTTCAACGTGATGAAAGAGCGACATCGCTTGTTATTCTAGTCCTTGTTATGAAAAAAGAATGAGTCGAGCTAGTGTAGGGAAACAAATCCTTGAAAATCTTGGCCAAGGGAGGAGAATGATGTTTCCAGTTGTCCTCCTTGTCTATGCAATGGCGCAAAAAATCTGGCATTGGGCGGTGATCAAGAGGGGAGGTCTAGCCTCTTTCGTAACCAAATAGGAACTGTGAGTGGCGTTGGCGGTCTGAGGAAACTTGAACCATCGATGTTTGCTCTCGGTAATTACATCATCCAAAACGCCCCTACTCCTCGGGAGTAAATTGAAGCAAAACAACAACTTCAAATCCTAACTGTAACTGTTGGTCTCCAGCTAAATTCTGTAAGACGAGTTTACTAGCTCCTGCAATCTTCAGCGTCCTGTGCGTACCCAAACTTAAGGGAAAAGGCTGCAGCTCGTAGTTGACACGAACCCCGCCACAATATTTAACTGCACGCGACCCAAGAGCCAGGGCTTATAAAGTATGGAAGCTCAGATAATCATCTTTTCTTTTATCATAATTGTTCTCGAAGTCAGGCCCGGGTACAGTCTCTTTTCTCCCAGGACAGCCGTGGATAACTTGATAAGAAACGAGATTCAATATCCCACCAAGAACACCAATGTCCCTGATAGCAGGCCCCGGCGATGGGGATATGGCTGCGAGCTTCGCCATTAAAGTTGCCATTAGTGCATGGTAGCCTTATCAATGGTGGCGTTCACGACTGTTTTGCCGCTTTCCTGTCGTTATTGAGGGTGGGGGTTGTCGATACGGCTTAGTGTGCTTTTTGGAAATAGTTACATGGGATAGTGAGTTACTGGGCGAGTTTGAACTTACGAAGAACGAATACTCTCCCTGCAAAGTCACCTTACATACCTAACTTGTTACTTCCCATGCCTCCGTAACGTTACGGCATTGGGCTTTCCTGGCGAGAGCCTTGGTCACAACCCTAACTCTCCAACACCCTTCCCGCTCGTTTTCGCAGCCAAGAGCCGACATTGTGACAGGCGCCCTGCTTCCCTTTTCTGAACTGGACAGCAAACAAAGTGATCCCACACAAACCGAAGGCGACCAGGATGGTCGCATCCAATGCAAGACATTCGACAAGGCCCACCTGCCTTGATACGAGATACGGAGACTTTTGCGCCACCAAGGAGCACTGTGTTTGTGTTTGGTTTGCTCTGGTTTTGCCAGACGCGACTTGCCTCTAGACGGCCTGGGTTTGTGCCCGGAGCACGTCGGAAGCACAAGGCTGCATTGCATACGTTACCGGCCTTGAAGGAGCCCCACTTCATCGATGTGATGGAAGAAGCCTCAAGGCTCAGGGGCAGAGTGCCTTTCGCGGCTGGGATGCCCCACAAGAACCACAGCGTGAGCGCATGGAGCGGGCGGCTTGTTCCCCTGCGTCCTGCAGCCCAGTGACTGAAGAAAGTTTGCCGGACATGCTCCTCTCATCTCGCCTCCGTGATATCTACAGCTGCGAAGGCTTTGTGCCTCCGCTGGATTTGCTTCGTTGACGGATTGATCTCATCCTCCGAAAACCTGATGAGAACCGCGAGGAACCACCAATAAAGCTTCGCGCAACCCTAACCCTATATTGTGCTCTTGTCGTCCAATTTAACTTGGACCCCAGGCGAGAAACGTGGGGCAGTCTTACAGCGATCCACAAAGTCTGTGGCCCTCTCTGCGCAACGGTAGGCCCGAGACATTGGCTCCCACCTCAACGCTTTCGGGGGGTTCGACTGATGTTGTTCTGCGTTCACGGTATTTCGAGAACATTGCCATATTTTTGCAGAGTTTCCAGGCACACACGGGTGAGCGCTACAGCTTAAAATAACTAACCCGACCGTTGCAAAGAAGCAGCACGAAGAGGTCAGCCTTTTCTTCTCCCTCCGTGTAGAGCGGAGAGAAGATGGCCCGTGTGCTGGGATCCAGGGCCCAAAGCCGAATTTCCTTCAGCCCCTGTCCTGGCAAGCAAAAAAAACTGGGGAAAGGCCCGGGTGGAAATGACTGACGGCTGCAAAACGACCCTTGTTGTGATTGCAGCTTCTGCTTCTCGGTGCCTGATCCTCAAGAACACAAGAACAAGGAAGGACACAACGAAGGGAATAGGTGAACGAACTACGTGACACCGACCGTCAAATCGACACTATCTTTCCTGTCATGAAACGAAAGCGAAGCTGAATCGAAGGTTTTGCACGCGATGGCTACAAGGTTGGAGTGTCGCGGGTCCGATTCTGCCCTGCCAGGAACAGCGTGTGGTGCTGTGCCACAAATCCAACAGCTTGGCGGGTGCGGCTGACCCGAAAGGTCGCTAGCGTCGACATGGCACCAGGGATCGCCGCTTCTTTTTTCATCTTAGCGCTCTGCGAAACGGAAAGGTGTGCGACTCAGGAACGAGGAGCATGGGCAGAGCGGAATGATTCTGGGGATGGGGGACGGAACCAGGGGCAGGAGGAAGGAAAATCTCGCGCGACTTGTGTCGGTTGACAAAATTGTTCTCGCTGTTCCGTTGTCTGGTGGTTTGATACCGAAGCTCCCCTTTTCGTGACATCTCGCGCCCGTCAACACCGAACGGTCATCGTCAACGGGCGCCAGCGACGACAGCGACGACAGCAGCAGCAGCAGCAGCAAAGGCAACTCCTCTCTCCAGCGATGGTCGCGATGAACGTACGACGGCTTGCTGCCGCCGCCGCTGCTGCGGCCTGCCTTCCCGCCGTGTCTGCGGTGCAGTTGGGTCCGATCGGGCCTGCTCAGACCTCACCCGCCGAGCTCCAAGATATCCCGTTCGACATCAACCCGCCCACCATTACGCCCGCTCCAGTAGCTCCCCGGGCAATTCTACAGAAGCGGGACACCGCGACGTGCGGTTATGTTGATGGTGATGGAGGTCAGTATCCATCCCAAGAGGCCTCCTCTAGGCTGCTGGAGGAGAATTGGGTGCACGCGTTCGGCCGTGACGTCGGGTGAGATGGTCTTGGTGAAAGACAACTACTGACATGAAACATAGCGAACGGCTACGTCTGCGCAAACTCCGCCGCCCGGTGTCTGTACAATGACCAAGCCTCGGCCGTCGGCTGCTGCTTGACCACCTCTTGCAACATTTACACTGCCTGTTTAGACTATGCCTCGTCGTCGGCCACGAAGACGTTCAACGCCGACAGGACGCGATTTTGGTAAGCCATCGACTATCGAAGCTTAGGTTGAATCAGCTCCCAAGATGCTAATAACGCGGTCACCCCAGCTCCAACTCGGCACTGCCGTACTGCGCCTACTACAAGTACGACGAAAACGAGTCATCTCTGGCCGGCTACACCATCCCGACTTGCGACAGCACGCGCGGCAGCTACATCATCTTCCTTACATCCACCAGCGCCAGTGCCACCGCTACAGGAAGCTCCTCCGAATCCTCTTCGTCGTCCACGTCCGAGTCGTCGTCGGCATCATCCACCGAGTCGCCCTCAGCCACCGGCACCGAGACGGACGGTCTTCCCGCGGAGACCAGCTCCACCGCTACTGCGACCCCTGAGCCTTCGTCGGGCGCGCCTATTGGAGCGATTGTTGGTGGTGTTATTGGTGGTATCGGTACGTGTTGTAACCGCAAAAACGCCCCCCCCCCTCCTCTCTCCTCTCTTTGTTTTCTCCAAGACAACGGTCAGCAGCTAACAACCTTTTCCACAGCCGCGCTTGCTCTCGTCGGCCTCGGCGTCTTCTTCCTCATGCGACGTAACAGCAAAAACAATCGTCACAATTCGCCCCCCACAACCGCCGTCGGCACCGTTCCCCCCAGCTTCCCTGGCGGGCCTCCCGGTGGTCCATACCAGCAGCTTCCCACCCAAGCTTCCCCGCAACCGCACATGTCCGTCATGGGCGACCCGGCCGCTCTCGACCCGCGCTACAACAACGGCCTGCACAGCCCGCACAGCCCTCATATGAGCATCTCGCCCCAGGGCACGCCATCCCCCGCTCCTTTCGGTCAACAACAGTACGCGCAAGGTTTGGGTGTCGGTCCGATGGGTACTCCGCCGCCGCAGCACCAGGGCCTGGGCACGCCTCCGCCGCAGGGATATGGTGCGCCACCGTCGCCGGGCCACTCGGTGGGCGGGTATGCGCCGTACGGGGCGCCGTCGCCGATGCACCAGCAACAGTATGGCCAGGGGCCTTATGGTGCACCGCAGCAGCAGATGCCGCAGCAGCATCATGCGGTGGAACTGCCGACGCAGAAAGGGGACGGCCAGGTTTATGAGATGTCGTAAAACGGCGGATAAAGAAAGAACTGGAGAAGTGGATTGTTTCGGAGTGTGTTGTGTTGTGTACAAAGCGACGTCCGGTTGGTGTGGGGGGTGGGTGGGTGGAAAAGAGCAGCATTTTGTTTGCTGCTGGATTTGATCTTATCCTTGGTTATTACCCCTTCTTGGATTTCAACTTTCTCCTGTGCATAGCTTTCTCTTTTTCCTCCCTATGTTTATTATCGATTCTGGAGAGAGGCGTTTAGACTGGAGATTGGGTTGTCATTTAAACATGTCCGAATGATGCTGCCTTCCCCCGTTTAGGGGGGATTGCTTGATACGCGGTCGATTAATACAAACAAACCCGGGCCTTGCCACCAAATGAGTCAGTATCGGATGTGAATATTTGCAGTGTGTCGGCATTGAATCGATCGTTGGGTGAACAGAATGGATGGTTTCGTCATCGTGTGAGATCAACATGACGGCCTATTCTAGTACAAGTAAAATGCAGGGGATGTTAACGTAAGAATGACTGTGGACGCTCAGCAGCAATAATTTAGTAACCTCGGGCTTGTCTTATTCTAGAAGAAAAAGAGAAAGAACTTCACGTAAGCATGTTGCGGTATTTATAGCAAGTCGCGGGTGATCCAGAGGGTGCGGTTGGTGACACGGCATGCTGAGCTTCAGGGTCTGGGACGGTCAGGACCAACAAGCTCTCCAAATAACAACCAACTAGAATTCGCTCATTCTTTCGATCGTGATAAGCAAGGAGCAATAGGGTGAGTACATAAATAACGCGCCCGTGGGGCATAGCAAGAGCCTTATAGCCCTGAAACGTGGCCTGGTATGGAGCAAGATCGTCGCGCTGTTTTCCGTTTTCGCGATCGAAACTACCTTCCTAGCTCGTCGCCAACTACACACGTCTCCATACAACTCACTTTGAGTTCGTGGGAATAAGGCAAGACAGGAAAACCCGCCATGGTCAGCGTATCGCGCGCTTGACTGTGCTGTGAGCTTGCGACACTTGGACAGTGCGACAGCCAGATCGTCACGGCACGTTATCTCTCAGCTGTCGTCACCACCATGGCACCACCTTTTTGTCCCGTCAGGCTGCCCAAAGGACCCTGACCCGCTTGCGTTGTTTGGTCCAACCCAGCATGGTCCGGCCTGATCTGGTCTGGTCTGTCTGGTCTGGTCTGGTACGTACTTCCTCAGAGTCCAAGACCCAACGGTTACCAGCTCCAGCTCCAGCTGGACCTTCCCCAATACCGTCCGGTCGGGACCAGCCACCTTGCATTGACGCATGTGCGTTGGGTCTCGTCCTACCTCTGTCACAAAGCAGCGCAGGATGCGGCAGGTACATATTCAGCAGCGTCAGCTGGCGCTCTTGGGCGTTGAGGCACGACAGCTGAGGGCTGGTGAGGCGGCCAATGGTGGGGAAGACGAGCATGTGGCAGCCATGATGGGATTTGCTAAGGTCAGCTCGAGACGTCAAGCTAGTTTGAACCTCGCTGATGACGAATGATGAGTGGCGAGGTAACGAAGGTATGAGCAACCCCAATAGTGTAGGTCGACGAGGCGTCTTCGTTCTGGACGCAATATCCCAACGACAGAAACAGGTTATCAAGGATTGATATTATGTCGCAAGAGACGTGCAGACAAGTGCTAGCTCGCGTGCCATGCTCTGTCGATTACAGCTCATCCTCGTAGACAAGCTGATAGAATGGCTGGGATATTCAACCCCGGCCGAACCTGCAAGAGATACGCTCTTGATGATGCTGATAGTCTGAGGAAATATATCCACATTGAGAATGATACTTTACTACACGCACAAATGGATCGAATTGGATTAGTGCACTAGAGATACCGGCCCAACTCATAGATTATTATCATTATTATCACGGATATCAAACAGGGAATCATACATCTCGGAGAACTAATTCTCTGCACACAACCACGATGATGGGCAATTAGGCATTGTGTGGCCAGATTTCTTTGCTCTACAAACCAACCGTGCTATTGAGAACTAATTATTGATAAAAGCACATGCCATCGGTATCTCATAACTCCTCAGACCTCAATTGCAACCGACGAGATCGCACCGGAGCCTCCGAAGATTCAGAACCGCGGTAATCGGGGCTACTCGATCAAATGTCTTCTCCACAGCATGTCACATCCCATCGAAGTGGCAGGAGGTTAACCTTATGCATCTAGACCATTGTCTGAAGACTAAGATTGATGCGGACCGCAAAAGTTCCCCGCGCTTTTTTTCAACCTTTCCACAACAAGACGGAGATGGAAATGCAAAGTCCGAGCACAAACCTCCAAAGTCACCTCGTCGTTAAACTCCTTCCCGACTAGATCACATACGCCATCTTATCAACGAATGACCAAAAAGTCGTAATTGGTGTTAGATAGGCCGCTAGACTCGGATTCTTTGCGATTGCCTGTCACTTGTGTTCTCGGATGTCGGGCGGGACTCAGATTCCAAAGCGACTTCGACAGCCAATCCTTCGAGACATCAATTCTCAAAAAGTCGGCTTTTTCGGGGCCATGCGTCGTGACATGGACACAAAAGTTGGCAGGCGTCGGCGACGGTGGACGTCTTTGATTTCAACGTTCCATCGCACGGCTCAGAAGACCTCGTCAGGAGCGTGGGCAGATGCATGTCTGATTCGTACAGATTCAAATTGCCATCCACCCCGTGGGCGCCCGTGCTAGGTTGCGTTAAATGCGTGCTGATATGTACAGTAACGTGCATCCCAACAGGATGCAGGTGCATATTAACTGTCGGCCTGTTTTGGCAGCCCAGAAGCTGTCAACGCGGGATGAGGCGCCGGCGCAGAGAGGGGCGAGAGGGGGGGTTAAAGGGGCTTGCGAGGGGCCAAGAGGGCTTGAGGGACAAGTGCCGAGGGGGCGTCGTAGGCCGTCTTCAGGCTGAATGAGAAGCGAACCCGGCGCCGCGGGTCCTGACGGTCCCTTGCTGAATTCATAAAGAGGTCGAAGCAGTGAACCTGGAAACCGGAAACAATGAGGCTATGGGGGCTTCCTGTTTTTTTCTCAAACCGTTTTTTTCAGAGTTTCGGGATGAGTTTAGGTTTCCGAGAGCCTTGCTCTTCAGTCTGGTTCAAGGTTACACACGGGCAGTGTCTCTTCTCAGCCCCTGCGGTTCCCCCCTCTCAACTCACACGAGTAGTCAGTTTTGTCCCAGGTAGGAAGGTGAGTAAGACAGGCGAGACTTACCAAGCACCCCCCTTTCGCAACCATCTTTTTTCTATATTTCTATTGGGACAAGTCGGTCAGAACCCGACGTCTTGGCACACATGTCTGATAACTACGTTGGGCTGGGTGCGGCCGGCCGGCCACTTGACGGCGCAATGCCCACGCGCGGTCGATTCCCGCTGCCCCGGCTCCCGGCATTCGGCATTAATAGCTCGCCGTCTTCGGCCGTGACCCCCATTTTAACTTGTCTTGATGACTGATGCAACTACGATGTGCATTCGACGGTACATCTCTGGCGCAAACCCACTTTTTCTAATCCTGTCCTTTAATTTGTACAACCTCACAAACCGGGTTAGCCAGGCACACTAAATAATAACAGTCAATATGGCTCGAAGGAATCAAGACCTCCCGCCCAGCAAGTAGCAAAAGGTCTCAGCTCGCCAAGACACGCGCTCCTCAAACTGGGAATCTGTCGTATGGTACAGCCTCTACCATTACTACCATTGCTGCTGCTGCTGTCACTGCTGCTGCATGGTTCCATTGATCACGCAGGTAGCGTACCGTTTTCATTCATTCATTCTCTGATGAGCCTTGACAATCTACCCCTGCCCATGACGCACGTTCGCTTCTACACCCGGGACAAAATTTCCCTATACGAGCTGCGGCTCGCACCGGGTGCGGCGGGCAGTCACGTCGTAACGTACGACGGCCGAATCCCTCACTGGTAGTGTTCGCGGTATTGGGGAGCTGTCGTGGTTCCCTCGAAATGGTAACCAGCTAAAGAGGTACTATAGCAAGGGGTCCCAATTGTTGTTATTCCCCGAACGCTACCGTATCCTGCATGGGCCGTGGGCTACACAGTACTACCACGCACAAGACACCCCGACACGGCCCGAGAACTTTGGTTCAAATGGGACGTAACCCGGGCTCCTAGGGCAACAGGGCACTTTTGAAGCGCCCGAGCCCCCCACGGCCCGTGTTGCTCTCAAGTCTCAAGGTTGACTGCCTGCTGATATGATATGCGGTTCGGCGGAGTCCGTCCAGTCTTGCATTGGACTGAGACCTTGACTGGGGCCTTGCCTGGAGTGATGCTGTTACATTCCTGAGCTCCGCCTGCTATGTTTCCGGGCAGCGCACTCTCACACCGAGCCTTGGCGAGTTCCAACTTTGAAGTGTGGAATCCTACCACCCACACAGTCCTGTTCGCCACGCACTCACCCTCGCCCTTACCCACACTCACTAATACACACGCACACGCACACACACCTTGACGGCCATCAGCAGCAGTAACGGCAGAGGCAGCAGCACGGGATGCAGTTCTACCGTCCGCGAGCGGTACATTCATTGTCTTGTACATACCGCATCACAGACTGACGAGAGCACGCAAACACCCCAACGGTCCGAAACCATGCCCATCTCGGTAGGTGAGTAACTTGGTGAGTCGAGTCTGCTCTATTGTTGCGCTCTCAAGATGCAGTCAAGATGCAAGATTCGGCGAGTGTGGGTGTGACGGACGCCATGACTAGTGGGCATCTACCGGTGGGCATCACTCGCGGTCTGCTATCAAGCTGTCCAACTCGTCCCGCCACGTGCCTCGGGCTCCTCGGGGCCCAGCACGACCTTCCGTGTTGTTACGGGCTGTGAGGTATCACAAGAGAGTGGGTGTGTAAACCTCAGAAGCGGCAACAAATCCCTAAGGGGAAGGTAAGAGTTTCTCGTCTGTTTTTGTCGTTCTTGTGTCTATCAGAGACATTTCGCCTCCTTCATCGCGGGGCATAAATACGGGCTTGTCCTCCCTCTGAAATCAGACGAGAGTAGAGCTATCCATCCACATCACCTCACCCAGCTACTCTCCCAGACTCTTCTTCTCCACCCTCCTCTTCTCGTTCTCTCATACACACTCCATAGGACACACACCAGAGCCTGCACCATGCAGCTTCTCACTTTGGCCTCGCTCCTCCCCCTCGTCCTCGCGGCTCCTGTCATCCAGCCCCGGGGCGCCCAGCTCATCGCGGGCAACTACATTGTCAAGCTCAAGTCGGGCGCGTCCGAGGCCGCGCTGGAGCACGCCATTAGCCACCTCAAGAACAAGGAAACTGCCAAGCATGTCTACCGCGCCAGCAAGTTCAAGGGCTTTGCGGCCAAGCTGAGCGCCGACGTTCTGGACGCCGTCAGCAAGCTGGACGCTGTACGTTCTCTTCCTCCCCGCGGTCCTCAGTCTGATTGACCCTTTGTAACGTCCTGGATATTAATACGCATGACAGGTCGAGTATATTGAGCAGGATGCTGTGATCACCACCCAGACGCTGGTCATCGAGGAGAACGTTCCTTGGGGCCTGGGCCGCATCTCCCACCATACCACGGGCTCGACCGAGTATGTGTACGATGACAGCGCCGGCGAGGGTACCTGCTCGTACATTATCGACACTGGCATCTACGTCGACCACAATGTACGCCCTTTTCCCCGCATTGTCCCCCTATTTTCTTTTCGATTCATTTATCCCCCTCTTGACATCAAGTATTGACTCCCAGATAGGAATTCCAGGGCCGCGCGACATGGCTGGCTAACTTCATCGACAACAACGACAGCGACGGCGCGGGTCACGGCACGCACGTCTCGGGCACCGTCGGCGGTGTAACCTACGGCGTGGCCAAGAAGACCCAGCTGTACGCCGTCAAGGTGCTCGACTCCAGCGGCAGCGGCACCGTGTCGTCGGTGCTGGCGGGTATCAACTTTGTGGCCGAGGACGCGGCCACCCGCACGCAGACCTCGTGCCCCAACGGCGCCGTCGCCAACGTGAGCCTGGGCGGCGGTAAGTCGACCGCTATCAACGATGCTGCGGCTGCTGCTGTCAGCGCGGGCGTGTTCTTCGCTGTGGCCGCTGGTAACAGCGACACCGACGCGTCGACCTTCTCACCGGCTAGCGAGCCGTCGGTGTGCACTGTTGGTGCGACTGATGATGCCGATGTACGCGCGTACTTCTCCAACTATGGTTCCCTGGTCGATGTGTTTGCCCCTGGCGTCGATGTCCTGAGCAGCTGGCCCGGCAGCCCCGACAGCACTGTAGGTTTTTTCCCTTGTTTTTCCCTCCTGTAATGTAATTTGATGCCAGACACTGACCAAAACAACTAGAACACCATCTCTGGCACCTCCATGGCTACTCCCCACATCACTGGCCTCGGCGCCTACCTGCTCACCCTGCTTGGCCCCAAGACGCCGGCCGAGCTGTGCCAGTACATCCAGGCCACGGCCACCGTCGGCACCATCACCGACCTCCCCAACGATACCATCAACGCTGTTGCTTTCAACGGCGCTGAATAGTTGGTATTTGATCCATCATCCAAAGATCTTGAGATTTTGAGGAGTGGTTGGCGAGGAGAGATGTATTGGTGGGTAGGTATTGTTGACACTGGGGACAAGGAACGAAGAAGTTGTGGGACCTCTTTGTGATGTGGTTTCTTGGACCGATGTGTGAGAGTCTGATGGGATGTGTAGCTAAGTGAGATGCTTGCGTTCTGATAATCCGATCGAACAATAGACAATAGTGTGCCAATATTTCGCGTGTCTAACCGCGTCTGTGACGCGTCAACCTCCTTGAAAAATTCCCCTGGATATCAACCGTGACGCGCTCGCGTTGTTCACTTTGACTGCCTCCTTCCGCGAAACCAAGGGGAGGCGAAACAAACTGGAATCTGTGCTTGATGTCTGTACAGTGCGAAGGGATCGGACAGATCTATCATCTGGGCTTCCGCTTCATGTGGCCCTTCAAGTCAACCCACTTGGACATCAACATGAAGACCATTTGAACATGGAGCTACACTTTGGTTCCGGTGAATATCTTGACAATAATCTGGGTTGCCGGCGGTTACCTCGCTAAGAGGATCAACTGCTCACTTCTAGAAGCATGACGAGCTATCTAAGTATGGCATTGCATTGTTTGAAGCGTCATATCAGATCGAATACTTCGTGTAATTACACCGTGTGAATAACTGGTAAGTCCTCCACCACAAAACACTTGTTCATGAATGTCACTCCCCTTCCTGCCGTTGTATTTCAACATGATATTCTTTCTTGGGATGCCTACCCCTGTTAGGGCAACGCTCTGGTTTTTCCGTTCTCCCAGCCAAAAGGTTGGTATCCTTTCCCCTCCTACCACACATCACCTTTCTCTTCCTTACCACGCACATTTTCCTGGAACGACCAACATTGCCTGGTTTCCCGGTTTCCCGTTGCGAGAAACATCTTTTTTCTTTCCCGGTTACGATCACTACTCTCTTTTTTTCCTTTACGATTGGAATCGTCCCGGTTTCCCGATTATCATAACCACTCTCTTTTTTTGCTGCCGGTTATCTGTTCACTTTTCCCGAAACAAGAAACTCATAAATCGGAAAAGCCAAACAAAGAAACAAAGAAAAAGAATAATGGCCAGGAAACAAAAAACAATCCCGATCAGGAGGAAGGCGGCGGTCCCTGCAGCCGATGCAGCCGCTGTAGCTGCAGCCCAGCCGGCCACGCCGTTGCCATCTACACGCCCGACTTTCCCACCGGGCGATGCCCGGAGTGTGTTGTCCGCGATTCGCTGGGGTAGTCAGAAGGGTGGTGGATTGGAGGTAAGTCATTGACTACATCCTACTTTCTATCTCTACTCCTTTCCCGTCTCCTTAGAGTAGTCCTTGAGGCTTGATCCAGCACCTCGGGGCATACGTTGTGGCCCTGGGGCCTGGTCTTAAGTTCAACGATGAGCATTTCACAAGAGTCCTGGGTGATCGAGCCTTGACCATGTTCTCGTCTTAAGAGCACTTTGTGCTTCTTTGGCTGTGCGGTTCACGGTATCGGCACAAGCCCTTTACATTCTCACCGAATGGCCCATGTGTTGTTCTCCCTCCTTCGGATTATCACAGGTCCTTACATTACAACCCCTGCTTACAACTCTGTACAGAGACCCCCTTACCCCCCTAACCTCGCTCCGTGGTCTTCTCCTTTGGCCGCCAGGAGCCAGTCTAAGTCCCAGAATGGCAAACATATTGCCACCGAGAAAAACAAGCGCGGCGGCCACAGCAAGAGGCCCGTTCCCGTAGATGACGATGACGAAGACGATGACCAGGAGAATGACGAGCCGCAATTCCTCCAAGTGAAGCGGAGGTTATACCCTGTTAAAGACCTAATTTCGCCGTCGCCTTCGAAGCGCAGAGCCCTCGTCACGAGCCCCGTTCTTTCTCAGCCGCAGATTCCTGCCGACAACCAGCCAGGCGGCTCGTCTCATAATGCCCCCGGCACCAGCTACGCCGGCCACAACAACACCGGCGGGGCCGTCGGCAGCACGACTAACACGGCTGCTGACAAAACTACCAGCAAGAACGTCGACAACACCACCTGTGGACAAGATTTCCCCATGAACCCTCGTATGGCCAACTTTATGGCCGAGTACAATGTCCCCGGTCGGGCCAAGCCCAGTGTGCCCACCGACGGCAAAGAAACCCACGTCGCCCCCAGCCGTAGCAACAACAACAATAACAACAGCGGCAACAGCAACAAATTCGGCTACCACGGCAGAAAAAACAACAACAACCCGGCCCCCCAGGGCAGCGACTAGAACCCGTCTGCCTCCACAGCCCCCGTTGCTGGTGTCGGTGCGCCTGGCGGTGTTGTTGTCCCCCCTGCGGCTGCTGCTGTAGGCAATCCTGGTGTGGTGGTGGGTGGTGGCGCGGCGGGTGTCGCGGCGGGTCATGCGGTGCGCCGGATGTCCCCCAAGATGGCGCTGCTCAAGTCGACGATAGCCTTGTTCCCAAACTTGCCTATCTGTTTCGACGACGGGCGCGTCAAGGGGCGCATCTGGAGCCCGCTGAACCCGCTGGGTGAGGCCGAGGCCACGTGGAGAGAGTGGCCGGTTAACCCGGACCATCCGGTAAGTTTACCTACTCTAGTCTACCCTACGGCCGCCGACATCCAATGGCTCTCTCCCGAGGAGTATGAGGAGGAACTAATCAATAACCCCCGCTTTGCAGGTCGTCCCGGGCGCGGGGACCGTGGCCCCCTTCGACACGATCGCCACGGGCGACGGCGCCCTCCCCCAGAAGGTCCATGAAGAGCACCTCGCCCTGGCCCAGCAGGGCCTCCTCTTCGACCAGACCGTCGCCAACTACAACCGCAACCTGTCGTGCGTTGCGGCCAGCTCGGGCCCGGCGTTCAGGATGTGCGGGACCGTCCGGGGTGTGGTGTCGTCGCGCGAGTGGCACATGACCGGTGGCGGCGTGGTCGTTTCGCCCGTGCTTCCGCGGACCACAGTGTCGAGGGGAACCGGCTGGGGGCCGGCGACTGGGTTCGAAGGGCTGGGTCATCGCGAAGGGAGTGAGGGGTACTTGGTGGGGGAGGCCATGATGGCGGAGTTTGTGGACCTGGGGGAGGAAGAGGAGGTGGTGTTGGTGGGACTGGGTGGTGTCGACGATCCCATGGACGTCGACGTGTAGGTTTGGGTGGAGGTTGGGGGGTTCACTCGCTTGGCCCTCCGATGGCGAGACCAGTGTCGCGAGTGAGCGGCGGAAGCACCAGCCCGGACTTCCGCCTTCGCGGCAGCTGATGAGGGCGATACTGTATTACAATTTGCCCCGCTTGCGGGTTTCTCTCCTCTCTTTTTTTACTAAGAAAACCAAAAAAAAAAAGTAGTTCATGGACCTGAGAGTTCAAAGATTTCGCGTAAGTGGCAATTACCATTGCCCGGGATCGAAGCTCGCGATATGGCAATGGTTTCGCGTTCTGACCATGCCGAAGACTTCGTCGTCAACTGCTCTTCCCGTGTCCTCATCTCGCTACTGGAAGAGACTTGGTGATACTTTTGACTTTTACCCGGCGAGGTTTCGCTCAAATCAGTGACTTCGGACAAAACAGTGACACGGAACATTCGGACCTGTAAGCTGTCCCTCTCAACCATCAGGCCAACCGTTCCGTTCTTCATTCCAAATATCACTCGCTAGGTTCTAGGCCTCGTCCTGGAAACAGAAGGTTATTATCGCTTGGGTAATTGTCAAGAAGTACGCCCATGATCATTCGAGGAGGAGAATCTCGCGATCGGTTAGCCTGCTCTTCAACCCCCCTTGGGCTGTGGTGTCGAGACGGCTGTAAATGATACTCTATAATTAACCACCCTTCCGCCCCCGCGCCCGGTGCGACGACTGAAGCCATTTTCACACCCCTTATACTACACTTTACGAGAACATACTGTCACTTTGGTTTCCCCGGAAATGGGAGCAAGAAGGGCAGCTATCGGAAATTGCTACCAATATGGCGTTAATTGCCGCCGAAGGCAATTGCACAAGTCTGCATCCACCACTGGAGGGCTTTGGTTGAACCGTCTTGGCGTTTTTGTCGTCGCTTTCCAGTCATCTTGATTCCAGTGGAAGCGACCATGGCTAAGCATGTCGGGGTAATTGAGCCGGGCGCCGAGAACAAATGTGGAAACCAAGCCCGGCTGGCTGCATTCCTGGAAACACACTGAGGAGGAAATGAGAAACGAGATGGGGTCTAGAATCGCTTTTTCTTGTGAACACTATTATCTTTTCAACGCGTGTCAAGACCAAACACAAATGCCGTGCGTAGTGTCGTTCCTGATTGCCGAAACGTGGAGCAAAGACGACGGGCTCTGTGCTGTCCCACTTTCAGGGCTTAGGGCTCCGGGGGTCTGAGGGCGACCCGGAAAGATCGACAGGGAAATCAACCAAATTCGGAAACGTATCGGACTGTCTCCGTGGTCCGGAAGCGGGGTGAATCATGGGGAGGACAGATTGAACTTCACCACGAGTCAATTTGAACACTTTCTCCAAAGCAGAAATGGGAAGGCGTGATACGATCTGTACGCGTAACGCATCGAGCAAACTCTCGCCGTCCCTTCCTTCCCGTCTTGAGAAAAGCCAGGCAGGGGGGGCATCGAAAAGCCATCGTACAGTGGAACCAACACCCAAATAGGAGATATCGTGGCTTCCCAAAACGGACCTGTCAAGTTGCGGAAGGAGCACGAATTGCCGGCAGGGGTGGAGCGGGTGGCTTTCGCTTTGCTTCAGGGCCCATCTTTCCGTTGGTCGACTAAAAACTAGACCAAACTCAATTCAGTCCAACCAACAAGATACAACCAACAACATCAGAGCCGCCAGCAACATCGCCTGTCGAAATCCTCGAGGGCTTCGGCGTTAGGAAGAGCTCGTCCGCCGAAAGCAGTGCCGTCAATCCGACAATCCCAGGGTTCTTCGAGCCTCAGAGCCAACACGCCTCGGCAATCCATCCCACCCTTAGCCGGCGCAGCAACTGTCAGCCAGATCCCCCCCGCGACATGATTCGCTTTTCGGTAGATTCGGCATGAGATAAGGTCAGCTACACATCTGTAATCGCACCGCGCCGTCAAGATGCTGCAGAAAAGCGCCGGCTGGGCGATTGTTCCTCCAATTCCCTTTTTTCGGGCGCGAACAACGTTCAAAGCGCAGCTTTGGGCCACCATTGGACGCTGGAGAGTAGGTACTTCCACCCCTGCCAAGCCCAAGTTGACCCGCAGCCTAGAGCCCTGCACCTGAACAGGAAGAGGGCCTGCATCGAGCGGCTCGGCGGGAGGAAAAGCCCTCTTGCCTTTGGCGCTCAGCTCACCGGTCTTGGCACCATCCAACCTACCACAACTGAACACCCGGCGCTTTTCCTGCGCGCGCGCGCAAACACGCAGGAACATCTGCACACGCGCGTTGCGACTGTTTGGGGGCGGCTGTTGGGCGCAAAATGCATCTTAGCGACGGCCTCGAACCAACGGCCTCCCTTGTCAGGTTTAGCTCCGGCTCTTTCGGCACCTGCATGCCAGGGGTCCAGGAACAGCGAACGGACAGCCCACACACACCCCGCGGAATGAATTCCCACACACACCCTCCGACGACAAACACCCAGAAACTTTCAGCCTTCAGGGCTCCCGTCTCGAACCTTGAAGGTCGCGGGGGATTGCGGGAGGCGCGATAACTGCTATTTTCCCGGTATGTTGGTTTCACGCTAGGCAGAGCCGAAAGCGCATCTCCAACGCTCCGTCCCCCCCTAGCTCTGAACCCCAAAAATCGCATGTCGTTGTCTGTGGCGAAGCCCGGAGCTGGCACCTTCGCGACCTTCGCGACCTTTGCGGTCCGTCGTCTAAGGGGGAGGGGACTCTGCGAGCTGTGTATTCGTAGTCAACGTCGCGATAAGGCTCGCACGTCGTCGGTCCGTAACCTCATGTTGTCCGATCATCGCCCCCCTTCCGGATGAAGTCCGGCCACCGAACTCGATCGCCGTCCCGTTGTATGCATCAGGGATGTCACAACATCTTCCGCTGTCAGGCTCTTCCCTGACCATCATCCATCAACTCCCGGATCTGGCCCGTTTTGGGGCCACCATCCTACCACACATCTGCGCCTGGCTGCACATCCAGGCCAGCTGGGCAGGAGCACAATCACCACTGCCACCGCAGCCCGGGCCTGGTGGTCGTTTGTGGACTTATTTTTCCGCTCTCGCAATCCCCACCTGGTAGGTGCCCTGCGAGCGCTTTGCCCAAGACCCCTCACAGCCCCACTATGGGATCCCATTGGAATGGAAGGGGTGTCGTCGTCGGCTGTTTCATGCTCGCTGCAACGCTGTGTGGAAGGGTCCTCCAATCAGAACTTCCCCTATGGGGGGTGCTCCCTGAACCACCACAGGCGGTATCTCTCACCCCCCTCCCCTGGACACAGATCGTTCCGCTTGTCGAAAGGTCCAGATGGGTGGAAGAAGACAAATCGAACTGTCAGGGAGTTCAAGCTCTGTCGTCTCTCGCCTTCGAGCCCCGGACCCCCGGGCCTGATCCCAGAGCCCCCAAGAGTGCGGCGGGCAAATAGGACGGCAGAATCTTATGTACTTTATATGCCCCTGTCCTGCCGACCCTCCCAACATGTTAAAGCCCGTCGTCCCGCTCCTGCTCTACTTCTTCAGGTTACTTTATACTCTCTATCGAGCCCGGTTCTTGTTCTTCTGCTCATCACTTCTTTTCCCGATCCCGGTTTTCCTGCTGGGTCCTGCGTCGAGCCGTGCTCCGACTAAATAAAAAAGAACCCTGTGGGCTCATCACACCACACCTCCCGTCCCCATTCCCTTCTTACCACAGTACAAACGCTGGAACTGGCTTTCGCGATCGTCCTCCCTTTCTCCCTATTACGGTCTTGAAGGGCCACGGTTTCTTGATCCTTCCCGTCAGCACGACCACCTGTTTGGATATCAACTCAGCGATTCGAAGTACATCGAGTACCACAGCAAAACAGCACGCAACAACGAGGACAAGACAGCATGCGCATCTCACTCGCCTGGTTGGCCATCGCCTCGCTGGCGTCGGCCACCCCCGCGCCTGTGTACCCGGGGTACAAGGTCGTCTGGTCGGACACCTTCGGCGGGAAGGCCGGCGCATCCCCGGACAAGGGCCGATGGAATCTGATCACCGAGTACGTCGTCCCAACTGTAAAGCCAGCCGTCCGACCCTCTTTTTTCCCCGCCCATATCATTTTCTCATGGTGATATGGAGTACCTACCCACTAACACAGCCCAGCGTACAAACAAATGGTGAAGTCCAAACCTACACCACCTCTAGCCAAAACCTGCAACTATCTGGCGGCGACACTGTTCAGCTCGTCCCGCGTAAGTCCAAATCCGGCAAGTGGACCTCCGCTCGCATCGAGACCAAGAGCACCTTCACACCCTCTGCCGGCAAAATCACCTCGTTCGAAGCCGTCATTCGCTTTGGTGACAACGGCGCCGGCCAAAAGCAAGGCATCTGGCCCGCCTTCTGGATGCTCGGTGACGCCGTCCACCACGGAACCCCTTGGCCCCTATGCGGCGAGCTCGACATCATGGAGAGCGTCAACGGCTTGCCGACCGCCTACGGTACGACGCACTGCGGCAAGGGCGAGAAGGGCGGGCCTTGTAACGAGCCGAACGGGCGCGGCGGATCGGTTGGGTCGGATAACGGTTGGCATACCTGGACTCTGCAGGTCGACCGGACCAATGGTGGTGACTGGAGAGGGGAGGTGATCCGGTGGCTGAAGGACGGACAGGTGTATCACTCGATGTCCGGGGCAGACATTGGGGACCAGGGGATCTGGGCCACGCTGGCCCACTCGCCTCTGTTTATTATCTTGAATGTGGCGGTTGGCGGGAGCTGGTACGTTGATTTGTCTATCCTTTGGTGAAAAAGGAGCAGGAAAATGGGAACACGTGCTAACAAATTCAACAGGCCCGGCGCGCCTAACGGTAACACAGTCGGTAGCTACGGCAGCATGATGGAGGTTGAGTACGTGGCAGTGTACAAGTCGACTTAGGAAGGCGTGACCTAAGCTTGACCGAGCAGGAAGAAAAGCGAAGGTTATAGAGGTGGGCTTGCGGTTTTGATACCCTTCTTAGGCGCCTGGTTCTCTGCTTTGGGGGCACTTGTCACCACCCCTGACGCAGATCAGGGCTCTCAAGTCGGCTGGCGTTTTTCTGTTGGACATATTCCCCTTTTCACGATCTTGTTCATGATGATACCATTTTACGTCTTTCGTTTAGACTACTCTCGTTCAGAAGCGTTTGTTTTTGGCGGCGGGCCGGCGTTGGGGGTTGGCCAGGTCGACATCAGCTTGTCTATTTTTTTCCGATTCTAGATGTACATACATAACGTTACTCCGTAGATGTACATACCCTTTTGAGGGCGCTGCGCAATGGCGTAAGCACGGCATGGCTGAGAGCCCGAGAGCCCAAAACAGAACTTTGGAGTCGCATTTTGCACTCATAGACGCTTTACTCACTCTGCTCTTTACCATTCGAACGGCCGACTCATAAACAGCTTGAAGCCGTTCTAACTACAGTAGTCTGACAAGTTCTCAGCTTGAGCAAGATAGGCAGGGGTTCCCCCTGTCTCGGTCTTTTTCGACCTCGAGCCCGAGACTCACAACGGGGAGGTAGTATCAGCACCGTTGGTACGGCAGCAAAAGATCTTCGTCCCGCATACCGCAACTAACCACCGAGGCAAGTCCGGAGGACCATCAGATGTCGGGGTCATCACCTCATCACAAATCCCGTCCTCGGGTCATCAACCGCGCCTATTACAGTCAGCCCCCTCCCCCGCTCCTGACTTTTTTTACATCGCCAGCGCACCGACAGCTCACCAAACCATTCCACCTTGTGACCTCTCTCTTGGGGGTTGCGCTTTGTATTTAATTAGTAGCCCAATCCGCTCTTGACTGGTTCTTGCGCAACAATTATAGTCGAGCACCGGCCGCCGGCGCTCAGAAATAATTATCCGCCGCGGGATTTGGGATCCGGGGAAGTCCGCCACGATGCCAAACTTTTCTTCATTTTTTCCGACATGATCGGATCGAAAGGTCACCGATATCAAGATCAATTACCCAATTAGTAGGTAGGGTTGAGACTCGAGACTACACCAGCCAAAAAAACCCTCCGCCCACGAACAAGACCCCATAGCCGCACCTACAAAAAGAAGAAGGCGTGAATCCGGAGCGGGTCAGTGTTACTATTGAGTCAGCAAGCCCCTTGATCAAGTCGCCGTAAGTATTGAAGCTACCATGACCATGCTTTCACATGATCACATCTGCCGTCGCCTGATTTACAAGGGACCATTCTTGATAAGTGATCACATCAATCAAGTAACCACCTGCGCTATGCTCATCCGCGTCTTGAGACCCAAATGTAGAGTCCATCCAACGACGGTACTCCAAAGGCAATCAAGGCACCGTTACTGTTAATTACCGGCCGGGTGAGAAGCTGAGACCCGGCGTCGTGCCCGCCCCGATGACACCGAGGTCGAGGCCGACGTTGTCGGAGCAGAGATCTTATCACACAATAGGCTCGGAGGGTCTCTTGGGGCGCCACGGGGAGGTTAATTTAGTATCCACGTGTAGTGTACTTCGTACTTATGCTGATTACAGATGGAGATGCGCCCGTTGATCATGGCTGGGATCGGCAGGTCGAATCTTCAACAGAAGGTTGAGCGACGATCAGTTGCGGCGATCCGGTCCCCCCCGCAACGCGGTACTATAACCTACATATGTAGGTTTGTCATGTGCTGGGTTAGGTACTTTTAAGCTGCATAGCCATGGGGATCTATCCTATCCATCTGATGGGTAACCAGAAGGGGAATTCTTTCCCGAGTTGGTGTCCACGCGGAGCGGTATGTCTAATCATTGAAGACTGCACAACGTGAGCCTCGAGCTGGCATGCTGGTGATAATATGTTCAGCCACGCGATATGAAGCTGTTAAGTCATGGGGGATCTCGAGCCTGCGGAGTCTGTATTGCTACATTAAATAATCAACTGATGTGTTAACTAGCTCCTTACCCATATCTCAATCGCAGACACCATGCAGTTTCCGTTTCCGTAGTAGATCGTAGGATTTCCAAGTCACCCTCCTAACAATTTATTTCTGGCAGCCTCATGGCGAGACTCCCTCTTAATTAACTCTACACTCTCATCAACAGCCCCCCGCCATGCCCAGTAGTTTAAGGTTACAAATCTTCCGGAGCAGAAATATGATCCTGACCAAAAGGCAGTAGAGGGGAAATGGCAGTAGTGGGTAATTATCAATTCAGAGAACGCGCCCGACTTCCACCCGCGTCCGACCCAGATAAATATTAAACTACCCGCAACCTACCAAACAACCCCGACTCCTACGCATCCAGACTTGAACATTCAAAAAGTCCTACACACGTAGGAAACCAAAACTAAGTTACAAAATGAAGCCAAAAGTAATCGACGTGGGCCTGATTCGAACAGACGCTCCCGAAGGAACAAGATTTCTAGTCTTGCGCATTAGACCACTCTGCCACCACGCCTATGGTGGGCCCAAGGACGGATGACCTATGAACACCGAGTCCACTCACTCCCTGACTCAGGCCCCAGGGCAGCCAAACAACTTCAAGATCTCGGACGACGACTTAAAATATCCCATCCGGGACTGGTGGGTTCCACGTATTCTACTCCGAGTACTTAACAGTGAGTGAGGGAGGAAATCCAAAAAGTCACTGCGTCTGGATTTGACGTGATATATTCTGCACACTCCGAGATTCCACGACACAAGTCTCAAACAAGCACGATGGAGACATCATATACATGGCAATGTCGTCGAGCCAACCCAACATCAGCATAAAAAGAGCAAACGCAAGAGCAAATGCAAGACCAACGCAGGAAGCAATCGATAGACATATAGATAGCGGCTGGTTGAGGGGCCAAACTGAGGGCTATTAAACACGCCTTTTTCCTAGTTGTCCACCACATTTTGCACCAAATGCAACCCCCCATTCACTCGTGTATCCCACGACCACCAACCCACCAACTCAACAACCCAACAGCGGCAGTCCCCATATCGCAAGGTTTTAAAAAGAAAAGATGCCCAAAAAAAAGCGCGGTATCACATTCCAATCCCGAGAGCTAGCTTGCAATCACCTTCCCGTGCTTCGTCAACCTGGCATTAATAAACAAAAAGAAAACGGTGGGGGGAACGAAAGGGTTCAAAAAAATACAAGCCTCTCTACTCGACACAACCGTGGCGGCCTTAACACCGAAAACGGAAAAGAGACAAAAAGGCAGGAGGCGCAAGAGGGTTTAAAAAAAATGGAGAAGTAAACAAGTGTGGAAATGAAAATAGACGTGTCAAGCCAAATTCGACAAAATAAAACCAATTGGGTCCCGTCACCCCAATGGGATGGATGGATGGCGGAAGACCGGCCGGCCACCGATGCCAACAAGAGGAATGGAAACGGGAACCATGCAGGAATCGCCGCCACTTCCAAATGTCTCAGACCAAACCCCAAAAATGCCCATGTCAAAAAGAAATGTCGGGGAAAAAAGGAACGTGTACAACGGCGCTCCCCACGGTTGAAACCTCGGGAGTAACCAGCACAGTGCCGAAACGAGGCAGCCATGGCATGGAGGGTGCCATAAGGGCAAAAACGCAACGTTAATAATAATGATAAGAGAGAAACTGTCCGAGGAGTGGTGGAGGGAGGGTATCTGTATGGTCCGGATACAACTGGTCCGGGGTAGGATGAAGGGAATGAATGGTGTAGGAGAGGGACTTGACTTCCATCAAAATCGTGTACGGCCAGTCCGTGGCGCGCGCTCGCGGGCAGATCCCGGAAACCCTACTTCATCAACGACGTGAAAAGCTCGCCCTGGTAGCCCGGACCGCCCGGTGACGCGTCCGGCCCTTCTCCCCCATCCAGGAAACCCGAGGATTGGAACATGGAGCTCTAATCCGTTGCCCCAATCGTAGCGTCCCCTTCCATCGGAAAGCCCGAATCGAATCCGAATATCTCGCCCCCATCGGGAGCACTGTCTTGCAGGAAAGTGTCAAAATCGAAGTCGTTGAGCACATCGCCAGTCTGTGACGGGTTCGCAAATTCAAGAGGGAATTCCTAAGTCCAAAGTCAGCATACACTGTCTGTCTGGCAAAAACCCACCCATGGTTCGTCAGGGGTACTCACCATCCCGCTTGGATCCAGGGGATTAGTGAACGCAAGATCCGGATGCGACGGCGCCGCGGGAGCCGCTTGTGGTTGAGGAGCAGGCACCGGAGGCTGACCGTTGGGAACGACCTGACCGGGATTGACACCGGGACCTTTGCCGAAACCAGCCGGGTTGACGGGCGTGATCGGGGTAGCGGGCGCCGCGGTTTCTTGGGGGGTTTCTGTTTGCTCGGGCGCTGCGGCAGCGGCAGCGGCGTTGTTCAAATTCGAATTGCTCTTCTTTTGAGCAGCCGCCTAGGAGGAGCACGTCGTGTTAGCAGCTAGGTCACCACATCACGTCACGGGCTAATGTGGGGTGAAAGAGACAACAAAACAACATACCTTAGCCTTCTGGCTCTTGGTCTCCTTCTTCTTGGGTGCCGCTTTGGTGGCTTGCTGCGGGGTTGGGGGGGCCGCGTTGCTGACTTGAGGCGAAGCAGTGGTGTTGCGCGCATTGGCAGCAGCCGCAGCCGCGACCGGCGCGGACGGAGGGGGCATGGACCTCGAATTCGGAGTCGGCGCGCCCTGTACTTGGGGCTGGGGGGGCTGTCCGGGCATTTGACCGTTCGGCCCTCCCGGCGGCCATTGGACTGGACCGCCCTGGGCGCCCTGCTGTTGTTGGGCCTGACGCTGAGCCGCCATCATCTGCTGCTGGTTCATCTGTCCGTTGAAGGGTGGGTGAGAGCTTGGCGGTCGCATGGCACCGTTCATCTGGGCGCCAGGCATGTTCATGTTCATGCCAAAGTGCTGAGCAGCATTGGGATCCATGTTCCCGGCCATGAAATTCATGGCCCCGGGGGAGCCACGTGATTGCACAGCACCATCGGGAAGCGGGGAGCCCATGTTGGCAGCGTTTGGCATCTGCTGGTTCGCGCGCTTCATCGGTTCACCGGGGTTCGGGGAAGCGCCGTTTCGCCCGCCTGGGGGCGAACCCCCTTGGAAGCCTTGCGCACCGGGGCCTGGCGCACCACCGGGCCCGCCAGGTCCGTCCGCCCGGGGCATGTTGGTCCCGATGTCCTGCTCCTGACGCGCCATCATGAGCCTCTTCTTGTTCTGCTGCTCGAGGAGCATCAGCTGCATCTGGTAGTCCTGCAGCGCATGGTTGCTACTCGCGGCAGCCTGGCCGTTCGGCGCGCCGGGCCTCATGTTCCCGGGTCCGATGTCGCCGGGGTTGTAAAGCTGCATCAGCGAGTTGCCGTCGGGTCCTTGCGGCACCATGGGGGAACCTTGGCCCTGGGGACCGGTGGCGTTTGGCATCGCCTTGTTGGGCATCTGGTTGCCATGGTGCTGCGACATGTTAGTGGAGTACGAGGCAATCTTGGCTTGTAGTTGGGGAGCTGCGGCGGCAAAGGCCTGGAGCTAGTCAGGATTCAGCCAAATCGGGTGGACGCCCGTCTGAAAGGGTAGCAGTGCACGCATGAATGAACTCGGGAGGTTCGCTTCCTACCTGCTGCTGTCCAGGCATGCCCTGTCCGGGCCTTCCGTTCGGCATCATGACGCCCTGGTTAGGGTTGAACGGTGCCCCACCATCCAGGCGAGGGCGTTTGGACGGCGAGGGCGCATTCTCAGCCCCTCCTGGGGAATTGGGCCTCACCCGGTTGCCATCCATATCTGAAGGGTCTCGTTGCATCTGGCCAGCAACCTTTTGCTGGTGGAGCATCTGGTGCATGGCTTGCGGGCTAGGAGCAAGTATTTTTGTCAGTGACAAGCAAAGCACGACGAGGCCTGAAGAGAAAGAAAGAGAGACGGGGGGGATGCATCATGGTGCGAGTAAATAAGCCCTTGCGTTGCTACTTACTTCTGGCTGTTCGCCATCGCTGCTCGTTGCAGCTGGTTTCCAGGCTTCATACCCATGTTCATGGCACCGTTTGGCATCCCTCGCATCATTTGCTGGTGGAGGTGGGCTTGAGCCAGATCCGGGCGCATTTGGCGGAGCATGTCTTGCTGCTGCCGCTGCCGAAGGTGAGATTGTTGCTATGGGCATAGAGGTGAGCTGCGCCCCATTGTAGAGGATGGATGCCTTCATAGGATGGGGCTTACCTGAGTGTGATGCACGTATTGGTTCACCTGAGCGCTAGAACCTTTGCCCTTTTGGGAGTTGAACATGTCCCAAAAGAGGCAGAACCACTCGTAGAGAAAGCAGCTATCGGGGACCGGGGTCGGAACGTTCGGCGCTGGCAGGTCGTCAGGCCGCTTCTGATCCAATGCGTCTTTGCTGTCGGTGTCCATAGAATCACCCAGACCATTCCCCATAAGATTGCCGCTCTCGTCGCGTTGTTTCCCTGGGCTGTCCTTCATGACTTTGATATGGGGGTCTGCCTCGTAGACGGCACGGGCAGCGCCGAACATGTTGTAGCGAATGAAATACTCGTAGATGTAAGTGTTGAGAAGGGTTCGACTTGAGTCGTTGAGCTGCATCTGGCCGGGAGGTCCTTGCTGCGGGGCAGGCGCGCCGTTGTTCATCATGCCCATCGGCGCTCCCATCGGGTTGCCAACTGGGCCACCCATACCGCCCATATTAGGCATGCCCGCCATGTTGTTCATGGCGTCCCGACGTGTAGTAGCCGATGGCCCGCGCGCGAAATCGCGGAACTCGATGTAATGTGGGGAACGCGGTGGTTGGGAGATGGCCGTGGGGGGATGGCGCGTGGGTCGGTGACACGGTCAGACTCGCAAATGCCACGGCGCGAGGCGACGTGGGCGTATCAATTATCGCCAGGCGAAATAGAAACAAGTCGGATCTTCGCTGCGAAATGCGGGACTCGAGTGTGTTCAACCTTGAAAGCCCGGCAAAGCGGTAAGCGCGTGCTGGAGATGCGAGGGTACAGAAGCGTCAATCGTGCAGGCGTTGCGCGTGGGATGCGTCAAAGGAAAACGGGAGACGTTGCGTCGCGCGAAAAAAAGAAAAGAAAAGAAAAGAAAGAAATGTCAGTCGAGGATAGACGATGCAATTCCTCTTGTCTCGCAATGCAGGCTGTGGTAACGAGAAGCCGAGATGCGTGTCGGGATGCGCGACGGGCGTATTTCCGGGGGGTTGGTTGGGTCTAGTTGCTTTGAAGTCGAGTGGGATGGATGGCCACCGGGTCAAAAATGGGCGAGATTCCGCTCGCGACTGCCAGATCCGCCGTACGGGCACTCTCTGCAGACGAAACTTTGCGCTGGGGCCACCAAAGCCAGGCCTCTGAAGGGGGCCGCTTATCGCGACGTCCACCAGTTCGTTCTCGGGTCTGGGGGTCGTTCAGGCCGATGGGCGCAAAACCGTCTGTCGTGTTCACCCGCGACGCTCGCTGCTTGACCACTCTGGCAAAATCGCGGAGGGTCGACGGGGCGGCGTCGTGAGCATCAAAATGGCATGGCTCGGAGCGGGCCGGTATGGAGATGCAAAGGCGAAGCAGGGACCAGTACAGAAACAGAAGAGGAGAAGGGGGAGGTCGGGGGTTGAGTTTTTTGGAAATTTCGGCGACGCCTTGGACGTAATGGGGGGGTGAGGGACCCAAGAACCTGACGACAGCGGCGATTGGGGATGGCCTGCCAATCTCTCTTGCAGCACGGGGCAGTTGGCCTGCGCAGTTTTTGGCACGGCCTCGGGTGTTGGGCTGCGTAAATTTGAGACCCGATGGTGCTTATGCGTGTTAAGCTCGAATTTTTAAGGCACAAGCACACAATTTTGAGGCAACAATTCACCTGCCGGGGTCTTGGCGCCCCGATATCGTGCAATCACTGGATCGATGCAAAATGATCTGACGAAAACCCGCCATGGCGGAACCTTCGACCTCAGGAAAGGAGGTGTATTAGGAATCCAAGAATCCATCCGAGCTGCCCGGCATTCGATCAAGTGACTCAGAGAGGCATTTCCAAGGATGCTTGGCCACAAGCCGACAGCACACTGCCACGACCGTTTGTTGCGCTGATTAAGATTATGTTAAAGCGAAGAACAAGAATGAAGCCCGAAAAAGAAAATACTCGCTCGCTACATTGGGTGTTGCGACCTGCCAAATAACAAAAGAGTCCCCTAGCGTCGTTTTCCCGTCCCAAATTTGAAAATGATCACTCAGATCCGTCCAACCCTTCAACAGGGATAAACCAAATGCATTGTCTTCACATTACGATTAACTTCGACCTTTTTTTATATTTTCGTCAAGAAACGCTCCGTGATGCGCGAGGGTGCTCGGGAGGCCCCCAACGCGCATCCTGGTGCCACGTTGGAGCAAGGTTTTGGCACTCCGCGGTTGGCAAAAACAAAGCCCCAACGACTTGCAAACACAGTCTGCGGGACAACGCTGGCGTTGACGGTGACGTAGGGATTTTAGGTTGCCTCTTCCTGTTTTTGTTTTGTTTTCCAAGGGGCAGAGAGAAACGAGCAGCGGGGCGCCGAGTTCAACAATCTATGTACAGAACCAAAGGCACTATGCATACGGCGATAACGATAGAATACAACCCAATGCCTCAGGTAATCTTGTACCGGGTATCATGTTTTCAAGTCCTAACGCCACCAACAAACTCCTAAATTTGAGGCTCATAAAATCAAGGTCCAATCTAACTCCGAGGCCGGGATGCGGGCTCGTCCGGCTATCGCATTAACATCTTCCCATTCTCAAGCACTACCGTAGAGATTCATACTATTCGTATCGCCTCACAGGCACCCCTAGCACGTCCCCGGGGTCTAAGTCATGGTTCTAGGCACGTTTCCCGTGTGGCGAACGTTGATACAGCGTTGAAAACAGCACATTATGCGGCAAAATCCGAGGCATTCATCCCACATGGACACCGCAACAAGGCCAAGGGCTTTCTACTGTCGTCTGGATGGTCGAGTAACAGGCGTCGCTAAATTACATAGTAATGGCGACTGAACGACACTATCGTCTGCATCAGGGCAGATATCGACTAGGTAAAGGAGGTCGTCGCCGGAGAGGTGGCCATGTTCAAGGCAGATTCTACCATTGTTATGCTCAGGGGTGTTACGTGTCTTCTTGTCGTCGTGATGGCGTTGCCTTCATGGTCCCTGGTGAGGAATCTTCTGCTTCTAATTATTACTGCCGTTGATCGCATTCGTTCAGTCCCCTGTTTTAGGGGAGCCTATTTACAAACAAGACTCGAATTTACGGCTGGTGTTCGTATGTTGCCCATTGCCCAAACCTACCATTGTACCCGATGATGATCATGGCCGGTGCCACCGACACGGTGGAAATCAGGAACGTTAGGTTGAAGAGACCGCGCCAAAACACGGGGTTGGCAACAAACGGATCCCCGCCGATTCTTAACATGTAAACTAACCTGCCAACCGTCTCCTTAAACCAACTCCATGTACTCGAAAGAATACAAATTAAATATCGAAAAGACAAAACGCTCATTCTCAATGACGCATGCGCATATACAGCTGCAAAATTGGTCATTATCTAACCAAATATTGCTATAAACTTGAGAACATAGCACCAAAGACAAAAAAGGTACAACACAAAGGGGAAAAGGCAACTCTAGACTGGCGCGGGACACGTCCAGAAAATGTTCATGGGGCAGCAACTATAGTAAGAGAAACAAGACTCAGGTGTAAATGATACCCTTACAAAGCCTTCTACCAGTGTTACATTGACGTAACCCCCGACCCTCCCACTGAGGCTGACCAACGCAAGTGCACGGGTTTCAGTCGGACCGAGCTGAGTGACCAACCCAAGGATCTACCACTTGCCGCTGGTAACCAGATTGTAGGCAAACCCTTGACAGTACCTACGTCGGGCCTGGTTCGGCCCGGGCGGCTCGAAGGTACGGTGGACGGGGGTCGGATGCTGAGGGAAAAGGCGAAGTTTCCGCGGGAAGAGGGACAGGGGAAGAAGGATGTGGTGAGAGTAAATGTGCCGTCTTGGAAAATGGATGAGCGCAGCTCTCATGATATGTCACTGTTATGTTGGCGCTTCGTGCCTTTTCAATCTTCCAACGAAAAGCTGCCAGGTACATTTAATTACTGTTGAAAAGCAATAAACTACAGTGCTTTCATTTAACCGTCATTTTTATTGAAGGAATAACTCATGCAGTTTCTGAACGCAGTATAAAAGTCACTGTGCGCTCTGTCTTGCCTTCCAGCCCATATAAGAAACGCCTAAAAGTATATGCTAGTATGGGTATCATCAAAACAAATCTACTGACGTCCCGTACCGGGCTAGCTCCCATCCCTTGTTCCGAACCGGGCCATCTCATAATGCCTTAATGATCCAACCCCCCTCGAACTCCACGTAGATGCTTCCATAATACCATATCGAGTCATCTCGATCAACGAGCATGGTCCCTTAGCCGTTCAACACTATAGGAAAGAGAAAAGCAAGAAGTATAGTTAAAGGAATTCGAAAATAGCCCCTCAGACGGTACTCCTGTACTTGAGCTGCCTCGCGTTCAGTGCATTCAACACAGCCGTCGCTGGAATAAGCTTTCGCTTTTTCGATGAGGACTTCACCCACCCACTACTCTTTTCTTCAGGGTCGTCGTACCCCGAGTTATGCCCACATACCGCGTTAAGGGCCGCCTGAACCTTGTCGACATTGGGTTCACGGCCGAGGGCAACCCCGAGACTGCAAAGGTCCACGCCCAGTTTCCATACATTCTCGGGCCCTTGATAGCCGGGCTGGAAAGTGCCGCTGAATGTCACGTTTGCCGGAATGCAGCATTGAAGATCGTTAACCATGTTGCATGGGAGATGTCTGTCAGTGCAGTCGTAGCAGTACAGTTGAAGCCTGAACCTCCGGAGGTCAGGGTTGACGCTGCGCTGGTCCCGGGGATCGATCTTGTTTGAGCTAGTCCGGGATCCAGCGTTAGAGGAATAGTTTGAGTTGGTTCGCGAGTTATACGACGGCTGGTATCCACTCGGTGCTTTCGGCCTCGAGTTTCGGTTGCCCATTTTGAACCGAAAGAAAGAGGAAGTTGGTGAGGGTGGAGACGGTGGTGGTAATGATGCTAGCGGTGGGCTTGATGAAGATGATGACGATGACGACGAGGATGACAACCGCTTTGAGGATGGAACAAGGCCAGCTTCGACAAATGCTTGTGTTTTAACCGGGGCGAGTCCGTGGAATAGGGCAAGACTGCCACTGAGGCTTGCCGCCATCGCTGATTTTATTGTTGGTTGCTGGCGTAGACAAACATCTAACCCGGACTGAGAGGGCAGTTGCCAGATGGCCGTTGCGGCCGGGGCCAGGGCTGGTGGGCGGTTGTCGAGCATTTTTGGTCTTTTGTAACTCGGGATTGCCATGGTCAGGCAGGCCATGGTCGATGAGGGCACGTAGTGCGGGGAGGTTCACGAGGAGAATGATGGGAGAGAATCAAGCGGCCCGCTGATGGCGAGGGTGGACTTGGGATATAAGGTTTTGGGTAGCGATTATCATGCGGAAACATGTGAGACAAGGTTTCAAGAACGAGGCCAGCAAGGTTGGCTGGCTGCCCGAGGGCCGGCCTCTCCTTTTTGGGGGCCATATACCCGTGTACAACAACGTATCCGGCCTGCAACAGGCTGTCAATGCACAACACCATCACATGGGGGGCTGGCAACGGGATTGAAGTGGCAGTGTGTGCTAAGGGATTGCGTTGTGGCTACGGACACGGTTTGAAGGGCGGAGCGAGGGAAGCAAAAAGGAAAAAATTGCACCCAGTGGTATTTGTCAGTGGCGGTGGTATTGAGTCCCAACATCCTCCGCTCCCACGGATGCGTGAAAAGGAGGCGCAGCGACCGCAGCTAGCAGCCCACGTACGCTGAAAAGAACGGACGGGGCTGTGTCGGATTGGTTAAGCCCACCGCTTGGCACCACGCTCACTGAAGGGGCCATCTAAAAGCCGGCCGTAATTCAAATGCGGTGACTCCGGCCTTTGTGTTGTGGCTCATTGTTCGTTGGGAGGCTTGTTTGCGCGACACGGAAATTCCATCGGCCAGTAGAAGAAACCCAGCCCACGCAACCAGCCATCACCACACAAGATTGATTGCACAACCCGACCGATTATCAAAATGCCACTAACAGTCGGAAAGTAGCCCTAACGTGATATGGGACGTCGGACTCCGGCTGCGGTCATTCGGCTGGGTCGACTTATGTGGATTGCTTGATCACCGTACCGACCCTTGAAGGCGACCACCGCTACAGGGAACGCACCGGGTTGCAGGGGCCGCGCATCATTCAAATAAGGCAATATCAAGTGATTTGGCCCGACCTCAGTGGCCTTGCTCGGTATATTACGGTAAATACACATCAAGCGCCGAACGTACCCGGGTGACTCGGTTAGGTTAGGGCGGAGCGAGCCACCTTCATCGAGCCCTCAGCGCCCTGACCTTAACCATCCACATGAAAGCCGACAGTGGAGTCCGGTCGTGAGAATTTTTAAGGCGGGACAAGCACAGGGTTGAGCGGCGGCTTGAGGGATGGATTAGCCCAACGAGGAACACTGCCGGCCGTTGACTCGGCTTGTGCATAGGTATGCCTTAGACCAGTCCTGCCTTTCGGGTATCGTCCATGATAAGCTGACATGTCGCCCCAATGCAATGATCGCCTTCGTATTTCATCTCAAAGCGCCTAGTCATCCTCTGGCGGAAGCTCGTCGTCGATGTATCGTATCAAGCTGATGCGCATCTCAGTCGTATCATTCCCCCGCAGCACGTCGCTGACGAAATGAGCCTCCACTTGCATCTGTACCATTTCTAGAGCACCGCGTAATACACCGCATAGTATGTTGGAGTACCACAATTCGTCCTGAGCGCGCCCGTCGTCGGGTAGTTCAACAAAGTCGGCGAAGGGATTTTCGTCGAAGATGAGGGAAAACTGCTTGCCGTCGCTCGTCCAATTTGTGATGTTGGGTGTGATGTTGAGGAATATCTTGAACCCGACCTGCGTAACAATATTTTGTTAGGCTGATGGTACTTATTGGGTTAACAATGTCGAGCCAAACATGCCTTCGCAATCATCTCTGCTGTCTCGCGGAAATTGGAACACCGCCGGACCGTATTCGATTTGGCGAGGTAGTCTTCAATTAACCGTAGGCCAATGTTGTAGCCCATCTTATCGAGCTGCTTGTTGACCTCTACATAGTCGCTGTCAAAGTCCTTGCAGAGCTGCGCAACGATGGTGCCGTAGGTGAGAACCACGAGCTCGGCGTTGACCTTGTCCATGCGTGTCCTTCGCTTTGTGGTCAGTGGATTGGTTGTGCAGCGAATTAGTGCCTGCGCTTACTTCCAGACTCTACAACGAGCCCGCCATGGTCAGTGTCAATATTCAGTGCTAGCGAGATGGGCGGGGGGAAGGGGGGGGGGCTGAGGCGTACTCCTCCCCAAGCCGCGAGGCTTTGCTTGAAGCCATCCTTGGGTCGGATCAGACCGTTGCCAGTCGTGTTCCCCAACAAAGAGAAAGAATATAGAGAGAGCGACATGCAAATGCAAACTCGAAGCGGAGGAAGCGGGGGTGCAACGAGATCGGGGTGGTAGCGGACAGATGGAGATGAAGTTGTCTGCAGTTGCTACCCCAAATGGAAACCCAGCAGCGCATTGCTTGGAAGGCTGGCAGGCGGCTGCAGGGTATCTATCCATGTGGGGATGTGCCCCACGGCCGCGGTGCGCTGGAGCAAGCACGGGCCATCTAAAATCCAGTTCCACCTCGCAAGGTGCACGCCTAAAAACATCAGAAACACAGCAAACACGAGATCAGCTATTGCAACACCAAGCTTGGATCCTGACCCACCCCACGATCACCACCGCCCATATTGCCTGTCAATTGGCCCGGTCCAGCAAAGAGATATTGCTATCGACCATGTCTGAGAAGCGACCGGCAACTGGCGACCCGAGTGGGGGACAGCTGGTGGTGAAGCGACAGAATGTTGGCACGAGTCGAGCTCTTACCCGTCAGGGCGCGTCGGGGGGCGGTGCACTTATCCAGACAGTATGTGATGAATGCAGAAACAGTAGGGATGAGTTTGCTGCAATAACGTACTGATTCGAATGATATAGGCTCCTCGGACGAGCGCGTTACAAGCCCCACTGATGGAGCTATCAGGACACTCGGGAGAGGTCTTCGCAGCCAAATTTGACCCAACGGGGAACCTTATCGCATCGGGGTCGATGGACAGGACAATAAGTATGTATATGGTGTTTTGGGGGGATGTACCTGAGCGTCAAGGGCTGCGATGAGGGACAGGCGGCTGACAGCGGTTAGTGCTCTGGCGAACCTACGGCGATTGCGAGAATTACGGCGTACTGAGTGGGCACCGCGGAGCCATCCTCGACTTGCAATGGTCACGCGACTCTGATATTCTCTTCACTGCCTCCGCCGATACACACCTCGCGAGTTGGGACTTGACATCCGGCGAGAGGATACGACGCTACGTCGGCCATGAAGAGATCGTCAACGCGATGGACATCAGCCGACGCGGCGAGGAATTGCTCATCAGTGGAAGCGACGATGGAACGATCGGGATATGGGACCCGCGCACAAAGAACGCGGTCGACTACATCGAGACCGAGTTCCCCATCACCGCAGTGGCTATATCAGAGGCTGGGAATGAGATCTACTCGGGCGGCATCGACAACGACATCAAGGTGTGGGATATCCGGAAGAAGACCCTCGTGCACTCGATGTTGGGCCACACCGACACCGTGACATCATTACGCGTGTCACCCGATGGTCAGCAGCTGCTGTCGTATGCGATGGACTCGACGGCGCGGACGTGGGATATTCGGCCCTTCGCGCCGGCTGAGCGGCACATCCGAACGTTTGATGGCGCGCCGTTGGGGCTTGAGAAGAATTTGATTCGTGGGAGCTGGGATTCCGATGGGAAGAAGATTGGTGTTGGGGCTGGTGATGGCACAGTGGTGGTTTGGGGGAGTGATTCCGGGAAGCTGCTCTACAAATTGCCTGGACACAAGGGAACAGTGAACTGCGCCGAGTTTGCGCCTGGCGACGCTCCACTCAGTAAGCCCTTCCCAGGATCTCTCGCTCGTCATGAATGTTCACTTACTAACCTCTTATCAGTCCTTTCTGCGTCGTCCGACAAGACGATGTTGCTTGGCGAGCTAAAATGACGCAGCTTCTCAGCATACTAGGCCGACTGTCTAAGACGATCAACACTTTACCTTACCGTGCTTTTTAGAGGTTGTCAAGCCACAAGACGCCCGGATAAGCGGAATGAAAGCTTGCGATATGGAAACGGGAGGCCAAAGAAATCTGGTTCATTACCCTACTGGCGATCCATGGTCCGGACCATGTGGACACCCTTATCCAGCCGCGATACCGGCCGGGCTTGAAGTGCCAAAGAGGAGGCACTTGCTTTTAGCTTGGCACTCTGCAGAACGCGTTGGCAACTCTCTCCTTTGGGGTATGAAGGGGGGTGTAAGAAAAAGGAAAGAAGGCGGAACGTAGAACTGTGCTTGGGAGAACAAGAAAGATGTCGTGGCAGAGGAAGACCAAAAGATGATACCCAGAATTGAACATCCTAACAAGGAAACCAAAAATGATGGCCGAGCCCCCACTTGGGGATGGATTCGGCGTTTCGACACATTTCATTATGCCCTAAAGAGCGTCAGTGATGTCCCCTCAGTTTGTGAAGGCATTCGCCAGAGAGGTGTTGAGTTGAACCTCTTCGTCCAGCATCGCCCTGCATCTTGTGGAGGGGCCAGGGGTCCGAGCTGAAACGTTGTCCGGCCCCACCCACCCTGCTTCATGCGTTGTTGAACCGGCCTGTCGCGTGGGAATCAACAACAGCCAATCATTTGCGGTAACTGTCCCATTTTGCCGGCCAGGAGTTCCCGCTTGCAGTTCAAGATCGTGGACAGCTGTGGCCTTGGTTGGGCTGCAAGAACAGATGTCAGATTTCGCAGATGCAATGGCTGTAAAAGTGATTTGAGTGACTCACGGGAAGTGAAGAGAAGCGGAATTTGACTGGCTGTCAATCGATCAAGCTTGTTTATGTTTCTGCTCTTTTTCCTCGTGCTTCTTAACCTGTCGACTCGAGTAGTCCGGGGCAAGGGCGGTTTGAGACGACAGAACAGCGAGCGACGCAGGGGCCGCAGCAATGAGGACCGGTCTTGTTCCAACGTGTCAAGCGAAGCCGACTGATCGCCAGGGCACGATGTCTTGGGATGACAAGTTCCCTCTTGCCCTGCCCGAGCGCGCTTCATCCTCCTTCGTGAGAAACGCGATGTCTGTGGCTTTTTGGCCGTTGAACCCCTTGAGATCCGTGGCTAACCAACCCCTGTATCCCGACCCGAGTCTCACATTTCAACATGGTCCCTTCGGTTTGACTCGTCAAGCCGGGACTAAGTATTGAATCGCCTTTCGATGACTGGATGAGTACCCTTCAAATGCCCCGGTTTGTGGCTCTGCTTCCCCGTGTGGAGTTCAAATAATTAGGTGAATTCTTTGATCTCCTCGCCCTGGTACCCCCCAGTTCCACATCCCGCAAAACCGTCTCGGACGTCCGCAGCCAGTCGAATCTGTCTAAGTCCTGGTTAGGCACACCACCCGCATACCTCGAAACAAAACACGATGCTGCGCCGACCTATGGGATATTTTCCTTCTTTTCGAGATCCTTGCCTCCGTGTTCACTCTTTTTTCCTTCCTAGCTTCTCTTCCTGTCGTTTAGTTCCCCAAAGTTCTGGGAACCTGCATTAGTCTGGTGTCATCGCGACCTCCGGTGTTGTTTCTCATCACTCGAACTTCGTCGAGAGAATATACAAAGGACCAGGTCCAAAAGTCTGACCATCCCATTGTTTCCTTCTCCTTCATTTCGCCTTTGGCATTTTCTTCTCCAAGGCTCTGGAAGCCGGTTGTTGTTACACGTACCGACTGCTCTGAGAGCAAGGACTTGCCTCATCGTAGACTATACGAGAAAGGAGTTGATGATACCCACGCGCTTGGCCGCTTCTTTTCACGACCTTCACTTTTTTAGGTGGCTCTTACCTTTCATTTATAGCCTCTCGCACAAACCAGCAGAGACCGATTTAGTGGTAGCAAACAGCATGCCCACAACCTTCTCATCTTAGACAAAACCACGGAGGACAACCAAAATGAACCGCTTCAACTTCTTCACTGCGCGCCCTGCGGCAACCACACCAGGCGATACCACCGACCCTTACGGCGACCGCACCCCTCTTTCTCCCGGCCTACACCCCAGCAGTGCCGAAACCGACACAGACGACGAAGTCCTCAACGACGACCTCGAAGCGGCTCGCCCCACCGCAGCCGCCACAGCAGGAGCCGCCGCCGCGTCTGCCAACGCAAACCACGAGATGTCCGAACGCCAGCGCCCTACCAGCACTCGTTTCCTGCACCGTTTCCGCCCAGCCATCCCTTCCTTCTTCAGCACCGCCGGCGCGTTTTCCGCGCCCGCTCCGCAGCCTGGCCAACACCAGCACCCGTACCACGGCTACGGCCAACGCTTCAGTATCCGCCCAAGCAGCAGTCATTATTCCGATTCCGGTGCCGGCCTACGCGGCGCACCGGATACAGTGTTGGACTATTACCCACCGCCGCAGCAGCAATACGGTGCCCGTTCACGCCATCCGGCACTGGGCCCGGAAAGTCCAAAAAGTCCGGATCTGAACCTGAATTTGAACTTGCCTGGGACGAGGTTAAACGTGCCTGGGCTTAGGGGCCCATGGGGGAGCGGTGGTCGTGGGGAAGGGGATCGTGACGATGAGGTAGCGGACGGGCTGGCGACCCCTGCGGGGACGACATGGCCAGGGCTGGTGGCGGAGCCGGAGCCGGCGGTTGTGAGGGACCGTGGAGAAATGAGAAGGCATGGTCGGCGTGAGCGATCGGATTCAGGCTCAGGGTCTTCGCGAGATAGGGGGGATGACGAGGAGCGCAGGCAAAGACGGCAGAGGAGGAGGGAGGAAAGGAGCGGAAGCGGAAGCGGGAGTGGACGATCGAGACGGTCGGAGCGATCCGGGAGGAGCCATCGTCATCATCATCATCACCATCATCGGTCGAGACGTGGCGAGGAGGGCCGGGCTGAGAGGCGGGAAAGACGCGAACGTCGGCAGGGGGGGGATAGTTCGAGCGGGAGTAGTGGGAGCAGCGGAAGTCGGAGGTCCTCGCGCGACAGTAAGCGGCCGCCGAGGAACTTCCTCTTCTGCTTTCCTTGGGTTAAGTCGCGGCGCATTCGCTCGCATATCTTGCGGTGTTTTGTGTCGGGTATCTTCCTGGTGTTGACGCTGGCCATCTGTGAGTGCATTCACCTATCCCGCTTCCATCTCGACCAACCTCCGGCGCTAATAAACCGACACAGACCTCTCGCTGTTCTTCACAAAGAACATCAACAGCACCGAGTTCACCATCGTGCTTATCCTCATCATCCTCTTTGTTACCATATTCTTTTGCTACAGCCTCGTCCGGCTGATCATGTTGATCATGAAGCGGCGCAAGCGGGAGCAAATGGCCGCCTTGGGCCAGGCGTCGGCGCCCGAGATGCTCGGTCCTAGTGGCTACGCCGTGCCGCGGGAACCCATCCCTGTGGTTCTCGCCCGCGACGAGGAGGCGGTGGGCATCCAGAGTGAGGCGACCAAGACCGGCCCGCCGGCGTATGGCGTCTGGCGAGAGAGTGTGGTACGTTGATACTGGGTGACGCAGATCAAAAGCAATGATGGTCATGGCTAACGGGCCTCACAGAGAGTCGACCCCAACCGACTCTACTGGATGCGCAACCAGCAGACACAACCGGCGCAGCGGCAGCAACAGCAGCAGCAGCAACAAACATCAGCCGATGAAGTCTCGGAGCTGGGCAGCACCACGGGGTCTGAATCCATGGAGAGCACGGTGAGCTCCTTGAGTAGCGGTAGCGGCGGTGGTGGACGCCCGACTGCTGCGCCTCGCCCGCCGTCGTACTCATCAGACGACGGCGTTAGCTATGTAGTTGAGGCCCGTCCGCGGTCGATGGCCCCGCCACGGGGAGGTGGCTACGGGGGACTCGGGCATCCGTCGGAGAGCGGCATGTCGGGGTCGTGGGTGTGAGCCTGGGAACCGAGGCGCCTGGCTGAGAATGACGGGTTGAGAGTTGGCGATGAATGAGGAAAGGATGGTCGGAGGGGGAAAGGGGCACATGAGCATTTTGGGGGAGTTGGGGTTTGGATTTGCCGGGTTTGGTGAACACACCGCAACGCGGATGGCCATCGCCACCAGAATCGTACCAGGTGTACGTAATTATAATCGCGGATGAATATTTCGAGCGTGTGGTCGTGTAGCCGTTTGTATGCCGTTCAAATGTTCCTGGTTCTGGCCACTCCTTGTGTTGCGTCCAGGAATGAACACCATCAAAATCCCGAGTCTAACGGGCCGCGCTCTTGTCTCGACGTCGCCCACAGCCTGGCGAGATAACGCCTCTCACTCTCCCCAGACGACGACCAGCGCTGCGTTGATGCATTCCTCCACCCCTGAAGCCAACCGGCCGTCACGACGACACGCCCTGGACTCCTAGCGTATGTAGGCTCGCAATCAGCCATCACAACCCGTTGCGTGCCTCCGTCATCTTGGGTAAATGCAGGGCTCTCTTCAGCTGATGGGCCCAGTCCGTCGTGATATGTGGTTGACCAACCGTCTCCATGCCACGAGGTTCCGAACAACCCCGTTGCGGCTTGCGAGATCACCCCAAGAGTGTCCGTTTTGGGCCTTCCGGGCCGTGTTGCCTCATCTTCAACTGCCCGGACAGGTTAACCTATCGGCGATGGGTGCGGCGCGGCCGTTTTTGGCTCCGAGTTGGGCATGATTGGGCAGACGGGCGCGTTTCCCGGGGCAGGCATGGGGGTTTTGGATGCAACAGGGCCCGTTTCCGCTTTGTTCGATTTCTCTCTGTATTCTTCGGGCCGGGATGGACAGGCGAGGGGCAAAGAGAATGAAACCTGGACGTTCTCGAAACTCCATAGCTGGTGAGTCTGGAGCTTCGACTTCACAATAGATTGATGCAACCGGACACAAAACGATAACTCTCACCCCGCGCGCTCGTCATCCTGCACTCCCGGGCAACAAACCACGACCTGTGGCGGTATTTTGTCATTTGAAGAGGTCTTGGTATTTCTGGCCAATGCGAAATCGGGAAAGAGACTTGGCCTTTCGCTCTTCTCTCAGTGGCGGCCGGGGCAAAACGGTAGCTCCACCTCCAACGGCAGTGGCTTTCGGTGAGACCCGAGCTGCAGAGACTCGGCACCGGCAAGCACAACCTATCTGAAGGAAACAACATCCGGGTTCCGAGACATGTCCACTCAATGCGCCGGCAGACTGGTTAACGGGGAATATGAAATAATTACGTTACTGGTGGTTTTACTGATGAACTGCGCAAGCTGTTGGAGACGAATCTGCAAGGAACCTTCGAAAATCCCTGGCAATGGAAGTGGTCAAACGGAAAACGGCTGGTGCTTGTAATGGTAGCGTTTGTGCTGAAACGGGCCCACGAGTCAGGAACGGAACCGCGAGCCAGCCGCGGTTGCCTCTGCCCATTGGCCTTGAAACTTAGGCCCCCGCCTCCATTGGCGACCGGAATCGTGGGCTGCAACTTGGATGTGGGGTGATGAGGTGGGCTACAGTGGCAGAGTGGGTCCACAGTTCGCCCGCCAGGCCGAGAATTTTTAGCCCTTAGCGTGCCCTTGGGGCTGAGGCTTGCGATGTGCCGATGCTTTGCTCGGCCCAGGTGGTTGCAGCGGAAAGAGCTCCCTAGGCTCTTGCTTCCTTGTGCTCGGCTTGCTAGGGCCAAGGTGAGCGCTAGCGGAGGGAGCAAGGGCCGTGAATGATGCTCCACGTTCCCTCCTTCCATGCGCCGGCGAAAAGAGGAGGACGGCAAGGACGTGGGTACTTGTGATAGACTTCCTCTGCTCGGATTCAACCTGCAGATGTGGGTGCTTGGGCGAAATTACGCCGTCATCCCCCGCCACAAACCTGCCGCAGCTGCTTGCGGTGCCTGGCTTGCCTGGCAAACTCCGCAAGCCCAAGCAACGTCCGAAGCATGTCACTTCTATGTCACTCGATTCCGTTTTTTCTGAATGCCAGCAAGCAAGCATGCCCGCGCTCTCCCTCCGTCTCCATCCCCAGGAGACCCCATCTGCTCCCCCATTGTCCCGCTAATTTCGTCTCTTGCTCTTTCTCCTCCCTCCTTCCTCCTTCTTGCCACAATTCTCTGAAGCACAAATCGCAAAATCCATCTCTCGGGTGTTGTTGGCGAGGAAGTCGGAAACGAAGTCGGAACGGAAGCAAGGTCGAGGCTGCAGTTGACGGTCGATATTATCACGAGTTTTGTGGGAAACGGTTCTCCTAGACTTTCTCGTTCCGGGTTTTACTTTACACCAAGGTGAGTGCCACACCCGCTACCGTCAACTCCTCTTGAAGCCCTCCTTGGCCTCGTTTTGTTACTTTTCCCTCGCTCTCAAAGGCACGTTTGGATGCACGGCGCAGGCGCATATCAAGACAGATGTGGCACAATACCATTGCACTCGCAGAGCTAGCTACGGGCGACTTACTGGATTGTGGGAGGCGCAAACGCGGGGCCAGCCCACGGGTGAGTTGCGCGCATTATTGGATAACACACTACGCAAACACCCCGATCGCCGTCGTGTCTGGTCGCATTTGACACGACAGCCTCGTCTGGCGCATCAGGCTTGCCTTCGGCGCGACCCCGAGGCTTGAGGTTACCAGTTAGCCGGGCAGAGGACGGTTTCGCCGTTTATGCGCGCCGAGAGATTCGGGTCGCACAACGAATCACCCAAATCGGCGAGGGAGGGATCCGTCTCAGTCCCATCATGGCGCGCCTCTACGGGTCGCCAAATATCACCGAACAAAGACAACACTAAACCATGAAACCATACCGGTTGTCAAGCGATTCGCAGGGACGATATACACCCGGTCACCAGCCATACAGCGACACCACACCTTTGCCTGCCCCTGCGCCTTGTGCCCACCAAAGTGACTAGGAATTTCGGAAACATATGGAGGGATAATGTTCTGGAGCCAGGCGCTAATAGACCTTGCAGACGCTTCAGGACAGCAAATATGTCGTCGGTTTCTCGTCGGGCGTGCTACAAGTGCGGTGAGCTCGGTCACCATGCCGAAGCCTGCGCCTCGCCTCATCGGCTATGCTATAACTGTACGTCCGGCGCATCGATCCTGCCCACAGGGGTGTGAACCTAAGTTTCTAACGCACGCGTCAGGCAAACAGCCAAATCACGAGTCGAACGAATGCCCAATGCCCCGCACTACCAAGGCGAAGCAGTGCTATCATTGCCAGGGTCTCGGCCACGTCCAGGCTGAATGCCCTACCCTCCGTCTGAGCGGTGCTGGCGCGGGCAACCGGTGCTACAACTGCGATTCCATTGGCCACTTGGCTGTGCGTGCTCTCCCCCATACTCCAACACAACCCGGACTAGGTGGTGGCTAACCCGATGATTTTGCAGCGCAACTGTCCCAACCCTCCGGTCCCCGGCCTTGGCCGCGGTGCTCCTATCCCCCGTGGCGGCTTTGCTCCCATGCGAGGCGGTTTCGCCGGTGCTGGGCCTCGTCCGGCCACCTGCTACAAGTGCGGTGGCCCCAATCACTTTGCTCGTGACTGCCAGGCCCAAGCCATGAAATGCTACGCCTGCGGTAAGCTCGGCCACATTTCCCGCGACTGCACTTCTCCCAACGGCGGACCGCTCAACACCGCTGGCAAGACCTGCTACCAATGCGGCGAGCCTGGCCATATCTCGCGCGACTGCCCTAAGAAGCCTGGCCCGAACGGCGATTTGCAGCCCGACGTTGACATCACCGGCGCTCCAGTCCTTCCCGCCCAAGCGGTATCCCCCGTTGCCCCGGTTGCTTAGAGCGTTACTCGGCGGCACTCGACTGTCGGGCCAACCTTTGAGTTTACTTTTCCTTCATAACGCATGACTTTCGGGTCACCTATACCAATCTCGTTGGTATTTCTCTCTCCATTCTGGAAATGGGATCAGGATGATACGACATCGGGGTTTCTTCACGGCGTTCTCGGCTTTGGCTGGTATCAACGACTATGGTCACATGTTTATTCGTCCGGACAAACAAATGAGGGATCGGGAAAGGAAACTCAAAGCATATCTTCTTCGCTTCATACGATGGCCGTTTTATCCAACGCCTGGCAGGTACAGCCGGGTCCCACGGCTCGGCTGCACCCCAAGGCAAATTCACCCATGGCTGCCCCAAGTTTTTTTCCTTTTTTTCATATGTGTTTCTCCAGTCTCCGCTTCATTTCTCTTTTCGCCATCATTGCCTCGTTCACCTAGACGCTACTTGGAGACAAGCAAACTTTCAGAGATACCCCCACCTTCTTGGAGCCGGTATTACGGGTTTCGGACATGGTTATTGTCGAGGCTCTTGGGCGAAACGCTTCGAAGCACACCTGGGGATTCGGCGGGTTGTGACATGGCGCTGTGCGCGTACAGGCGCCAGGCGGGCAAAGGCAGAGCGGCAGGCCAAAAGATTTGGGAAGGAAAGGGCAACGATGTATCTAGTGGGAAGGTTGCAGTGGCAACGCGGTGTGCATGTGAAATAGTAGGCGATTTTTAATCCTGCTATGGACGATGCGCTTGGTGGTCGGTTGATGTGGTAGGACCCGGGAAGTGAAAATACAACCCTTCAGTCTTTATACGGGCTTCTCAGACTCTATTATTGTGAATGGTCAGCCGGAATAAATAAAAGCAGAACGACATGATAATCTGCATTAGGTATTCCGGAGGAGGGACGGTCAGCGTAGACGGTGAGTTGATCAAGTACCAATAGGTTTTTCATAAAAGAAGCCGGTTTGACAGTTCCAGAACCTCCGTAAAACTCGATTCCTTGACGAGCCCAATCGCCTACTTTCTGAAGCAAAAGGGTGCAATCAAGACGTTGAACAGACGGAAGACAAAAATCGTGAAAAAAGATTAGACAGCTGAGCTGTCCAGGGATAGATGGTATCAGGTTTTAGCCTGCCTGATACTGGAATCGAACCAGTGATCTTTGCATCTCTAGGCGGTACGAGTGCAACGCATTACCCCTGTGCTAATCAGGCTTGTTGAAACAGGAAACTGGAGCGGGGGCTCATAAGCTCAGTTGGTCGTCGGTGCGCCAGGGGCTGCGAGCGGAGCGCGTTATAATTACCCCTGAATTGCATGGCGCCAAGACCGGTCGAAAAACGGTTTCCGCACCTTTGTTTACGAAGTCATTACCACAGATATCAAATCCATGATGACCAGGACCACGACAAATCTTTTCAATCCTGAGAGCAGTTTTTGTGCGTCGATGATTAGTGCCCTACTAGCTTGTAATCATCAAATTTAACACGCAACGCGGGCTTGTCTTGGCGTCCGCTTGCGCTGTTTCAATCAGCAGTTTATCACATCTCAGTGCGGGCAATACCCAGGGCAGCATTAATGGTTGAGTTGATGGTTGGAGCCGTCGCCGGTGCCTTGCTTTGGTAGCTCGAGCTTCGTTGGAAACGCTCTACGCTTGTATCTAAGAAATCGCCTCAAGGGAGTTTTTCTGGGTTGGTGAGCAGAACGATAAAGACCGAACTAGGATACATGCGGCTATGGCAGTTATAAACTGCGTGCCATGTCCCAAACCCGGTCGTGAATGTTGATTGTCGTGGTACCCAATAAGGAACGTTTGTTACCCCGGCGTGGCTGAATACCATGGTAACTCGGGGCCGGTGATTACACATGTCACATATGAACCCTGGCCGGACCACCCATGGTGTTAACGTTCAATGCCGTGTTCCCCGCATGGAGTTAATGTCCCAAGGAACGGGACGTGGAATTCCGCCCCTCTTTTTGTTTGGTGTCTCGTTGTTTGGTTGCGGCCTCCATCAATGGGTACGCTCTGTACTTGCTTGCTTGGTACTGTGCCAAGTGGTAAAGTTCGGGGAGGGATCGTCGGTCCCAAAAGAAAATGACGATACCCGTGACACCGCCGATCACCCGTTCCTTTGGGGTTCTTGGACGTCACACAGCAAGGGAGGTTGGCTGAATGGGTTCGCATAAGACCAGGAAACATGCCGAGATCAAAATAAAGTGCCGAGTTCGTTCGTTCATCACTCGCTTGGGGACTTCGTCGAGTGACCTCCATCGCTTGCTTTGAGCTGTTGCGGGACGGAAGGAAGGCGTTGAACTAGGAATCGGGAGTTGATCTGAGGAGGCACACACTGGAAAGCGTTAACGTTAATCTCGACTACCTTGTTGTTTCTTTATCCATTGAAATCACCAACATTCACGCCCCGCTCAAGAGTCGAATCACCACTTTCTCGGCGAAGCGGAACCCAAAAAGCCCACGACTTCACGATGAAAGCCTCACACACCCAGGCGGCCCTATTCGCCGGCGCCCTCCTCCCTTCTCTCGCGTCCTCTCAATTCTGCCCGGACTACTCCTCCTACTCACAAACCCGACACGAGCCCTTCTCCTCGGGCAAGCACGCCCTCGCCTCGATGCGCCCGTTCGCGCCCTGCCGCACCTTCAACTCAACCGCCGTCGAGTCCCTCCTGGTCAACGTCACCAAATCCATCACTGACCCGGACCTCGCCCGGCTGTTCGAAAACACCTTCCCCAACACACTCGACACCGCCATCCGCTGGCGCGGCCACGCCGCCGACAATGCCGACGAGGAACTCGCCTTCATCATCACGGGCGACATCGACGCCATGTGGCTGCGCGACAGCGCCAACCAGCTGCAGTCGTACGTGTCGCTACTCGAGCCCGACGCGGCCCCCGGAAAACCCGATTCCATCGCGAGCCTGTACCGCGGCGTCATCAACCTGCAGGCGCGGTACCTACTGACTGCGCCGTTCTGCAACTCGTTCCAGCCGCCTGTGGAGAGCGGGATCGCGCCAGTGAATAATACGGCGGCTGTGGCCGACAAGGTGACGCCCGGGTATGATGCGGGGGAGGTGTTTGAGTGCAAGTACGAGCTGGATAGCTTGGCGGCGTTCTTGCAGATTTCCGTCGACTACTACGAGTCGACGCAGGATGTGGCATTTTTCGAGCGGTTTCAATGGTTGGACGCGCTGCAGACCGTGTTGGACACGGCGAGGGCGATGCAGGCGGGGACGTATGCGAAGGATGGGTCGGTGAATAAGAGCCCGTATACGTTTACGCGGCCGTCGGCGCGGGCGACCGAGACGTTGGCGAATGATGGACTGGGGAGTCCGGTGCGGGAGACGGGGCTGATTCGGAGTGCATTCCGGCCAAGTGACGACGCGACGCTGTTTCAGTTCTTGGTGCCGTCGAATATGTTGTTTGCACGGTACCTGGAGAGTGCGAGTTATATTGTGGCGGAGCTCGCTCAGAAACAGGGCGACGGAGGCGATAATGGAAGCCAGCACAGCCACAAGAAACGAGCAACCGTCCCAGCCAACCTCGCCGACGACATGAACACCTTCTCACAGGAACTCCGCAAAGCGATCACCAAGTACGCCGTGGTGCCCGTGACCACGGCATCCGACAACGGCACGACCTCGATCGAGACGGTCTACGCCTACGAAGTGGACGGTTACGGCGGGGCCAACCTCATGGACGACTCCAACGTGCCCAGCCTGCTTGCGGCGCCCGTGTTCGGCTATTTAGGTAGCATCGACCCCGTCTACCAACGCACGCGCGCTCGGCTCCTCAGCGCCGACGAGAACCCGTATTTCATGACGGGGACGGTGCTGAATTCGATCGGGGGACCACATGCCGGGCCGGGCATGGCGTGGCCTATGGCCAGCGTTGTGCGGATTCTGGGCTCAGACGACGACAAGGAGATTGTCGAGGTGTTGAGGGAGTTGGTCGGTTCGACGGATGGGCTGGGGTTGATGCATGAGAGTGTCAACTCGAACGATGCTAGCAAATGGACCAGGCAGTGGTGAGTTGTTTATTCATTTTTTAGTGCATTCGTCGATTCATCGGAGGACATGCGCAAGTACTGACTGGAAGATAGGTTCTCGTGGGCCAACGGCTTATTTGGCCAAATGATACTCGACCTGCGATTCCGCAAGCCGGAGTTGCTCAAGACGAGTTTCCAGTGAAAGGTGGGAGGCCAGGTAGCAAGGGTCACGGCAGTACCTGATCATGCGATGTGTTCAGACACCCAAGGATCCCATGTATTCAGCGCATAGCGGGCCATGATGTAATGTATGAGGAGCCGCCATCTTCGCGCTCGCTCTCCATTTTTTTAAAAACACGATTCGAGGTTCTATCTCAGTGCTATTCATTCTAGCGTCTCTATGCGAATGACGTCCAGGCCCATCAAGGGTGCTCGCTAGACGGATGCGATATGCCAGGTGTATATGCCCCAAGTTTGTGTCTTGTGTCTGTTACATATCCTCAAAAGATGCAAGACGAGGAAAATGTTCGTGTTCCCATCCCAATATCCAAAATCCGGTTGCATGCCAGCAACGAAGAGTGTTCCAAATCCCAAAGTGAAATGCCATGATGAAAGTGAGCAAGCCAAGCCTAAACGGGCGAATGCAGGTAAAAGTGAAAAAAAAAAGGCTCGCCGTAGCAAGAAGAGAAGAAATAAGAGTGATTCGAAGCCAAAAAAAGAGGAGAAAAAGAACCAAAAGTGTGAGCTCTTTTTGAGAAGAATCGAATCGAAGCCAAAAGCCAAAGAATGGAGGTACGCAGTGGTATCAAGAACTGGGTCGTCGTCAATCGTCCTTCGTCGAAATGCATTGCTCTCACACTCTTTCAACAAGTCTCCCTGCTCTCAAGCCTCAGCCAGGAAGAGATCCTCGCGCACCTCAACCGGCGGGACACACCCGTCGGCGATCGCCTTAAGCGTGTCCTGATCCAGCGGCAGAGATGTCTCGACAACACTGTCCCGGCGCCCACCGCTGGCCCGAACCATTTCGCGGCGGATGCCGTGGTTGACGGCGTCCAGCACGGTGTCGACGAGCTTGCGCGGCTTGAACTTGGGCTCGGTGCCGTCCTGGTAGACACCCGTCTTGACCAGAATGCTGTACCACTCGTTCTTGGCCTTCGCGTTCATCGCGTTGGTGCCGCGAATGTCGGACTCGGGCGTGTCGCCGACAAAGTAGACGGTTGCCGGCGGCTCCAACTCCGCAAGGCCATGCTGCGTCGCGCGCCATTGCTGCAAGAGGCGAGTGGCAAACTCGAACGTCGACACTTGCGGCTTGCCGAAGGCATGCGTGTTGAGCTTCTTGCCGCCGGTGGTGTCCTCGAAGACGGTCTCGACGATGCGGCGTAGGGCACCCATACCGAGGCGCGCGTGCTCGTGGGCAGCCGACCAGAGGACGTCGTTGTGGCTGAAGTAGATGGGCGGGCCCTCGTCAAAGGTCTCGGACCGCGTCTCGAGACGGCCACCCTTGGACTGGGCAATGTCGAGGATGATCTGAAGGTCCGAGGCCCAGTCGCGCGAGTCGGCAAATACAAAGATGGCCTCAATGACAATGTCTGACAGCTTCTCTGCGCCGTGACGGGCCAACAGATCGCGCGAGTTGGCGTGCTCCTTGTCGGTGAGCTTGCGGAAGGGGGCCGTCGTCGCGTTGGCCTTGAGAATGTCGCCAGGGGTGACCACATCGCGGAAGCCGTAAGACTCGGCAACTTGGCGGCACTTCTCGCCTTCGCCGCCGACCACAAGTACGGTGCCGTACCGGTCAGCAAACTCCCGCATCGGGGTGTGGCCGCAGATGAACTGGCCGGGCGAAACGTCGATCTCGAGCTGTGCCGACAGGTCTTGGCAGCGTTCCGTCTCAAACTTGCCGCCGCCGTTGGTCAAAAAGATGTAGGGTCTGTGGACGAAGAACGAGAGGGTCGAATTAGCCATAACCATTCAGCCATGTGGCAGGTGGGACTGCTAGTAGGGGTGGTTGTTCGTGGGGAACTGGAAATGTGGGGAGGGTTGACGCAGTGATTGACGGCCAACAAGGGAGGGAAGGACAAATGCATCGTGACTTACACCTTGATGCCCCACTCATTCTCGCCGTTGAGCACCTTCATGGCTTCGACTGCCTCGGGAATCGGGCGCCCGCCACGGATGAGCACGCCGTCGATGTCAAAGGCAAAGGCAAAGTTGTCTGCCACGCCGTTCGCATCGGCCATGGGCGCAACGGGCACGGTGATGGGGGTGGCTGGACTCGCGGGCGACACGGTCTCCGCCGGCGACGCGAGGCCGCCCTCTCCGCCAACCGCCGAGCTACCGGACGAGGGGACAGGTGACAGGGCATCTTCCTCGTCTGTGTCGGGCTCGTGAACGCCCATCTCGTCGAGGCGCCTCCGGGCATCGTCGAAGGCATCGGCGAAACTGCTGCTGGACGCCTTGCGGTCACACATGGGGGGCCGCTGGGGAACGGGAAGGGTCGACATGTTGGGTGGTAGGAGATGGACAACCGGGGATTGTTTTTCGGTGATTGTCGTATTGGATACAAGTTTAGATAAAGGTAGGCAGGCGTGCTTCCGCTTGGTTGGATATCTCAAGTATCAATATCAACGACGACCGAAGAAGCGGGATGGTTGATGAGAGAGGAGGTTGATGAGGGCCGTGAGGGGTCCGTCCGTTTTATAGACCGATCCCATCCGCAAGATGCTCGATGAGGACATCCTCTCGAGAACAGCTGGAACCCGGGTATCAGCACGCAAGCACAGTACTGCCAGACACACGCCCGCAAACCCACAAGTCCGTATCCACACGCCCACAACGCCCGCAACACCTACAAACACCCACACGACCGGGAGGGCGCCTGGAAAAGAAAAACACACATGGTGGTGGGTATGTTGGTGGATATGGTGGTGGGCCCTCTGTCGTGCAATCGCAGCGTATCAACACGGCGACAGTGGCTCCAGCAGGCGAGGGAAACACAGGGTCTTAGGGGTACCAGGGTGGTTCGAGGGGTCTGGCTGGGCGCGCTCGAAAGCCCTGGCGGGCGATGTGGATACTGGGGGGCGTGCGGCGAGACAACAGACACGGTTCGCACGGCCGATGAGTGAGGGATAAGATTTCATCATTTCTCACCACACCACGCTGCCCTGCCCCTGAGCCGAAATTATTCGAAAACCCTAGCCGCTCTCAAGATTCGGCGTCCCGTTTAGTGTAGTGTTGAGATCGGATCGAAGGGGCGTGGAAAATTGCCGTACACTACATGTCTGTGCCCATCAAGTGCCCACATAGTGTGGCGCCACGGTACTTGACATGAATGAATCTTGAGGTGCTGGGGAGCGCGAACTTTCGATCTCGTCGAACCCACATGTCCACTGCCTCCCCCAGACTCCACCACCAAAAAAATATGGGCTCAATGTGGTGAGCGATGTTTCCATGAGAATCCTACCATGTTAGGCAGGCGGAGAGCCCCCTTCTGCCCATCGAGCTCATCGAAAACAGCGATGGTGTCGTTCCTGAAATCCACAATGCCCACACCCCGCCGCGGGGTATCAAATGCTCGCTTCGATCCTCCAGGGTCCTGGCATGTGCGATTCTGCACCAAGCTGCACAGTGCGGGATCCAAATTAAATTTCCTGACACTCCCTTCCTTGCGACTGTACACAACACAGTCCTGCGCTGGTAGGTACACCAGGAATTTGCAGAGGGCCTGCATTGAGGATATCGTTGCTGAGCGAGGGATGCAACACACTTACTCGGAGGACGGCTTTGGGAGCCGCGCGAGCCAAGGCGGATAACACGGGCGGGTAAGGCGGCGGGTGGGCGTTTCGATCTGGCGAAGCGAGAACCGGGGTTGTCTGCAAGAGACAATAGTATCCTGAAGGGTTGAGTTGTTTCGGTGTGTTGCGTGTTCACCGTGCATCGAACGAGCTAGTCTCAGCAGTCCAGCACATGCCGCAAGTGCGTCGTCCTGTATTGTAATGATTGAGAAGTCTCACAGGGTGTTGTAATCTGTAAAGGCCCGAAAATGGGAGGGGCGGGAGCCGATCAGGGACGCCAGCAGGCGAATTGGATGCTCAAACGTGGTGGTTCTCGGCTGGGTTGGATTACTTGTTACAGCCGCCAACAATCCCGTTACTGCCTGTTACTACCTGTTGTCCCGTCGTCAACAAACCAGTGCCCAATGACGACGGGGGTGAGGAAATCTCTGTTTTCTGTGGCCGCCAGGTACAGGAATAGATCTTCTCATGCATCTTCACCTTCAACTTCGCGGTGAAACACAGTGGCAATCCATGCAACCACATCTCTTCAAGCCTGGTTATTGGCTGACGGGTTGCCGGGGCGGCTTGCTGATTGGCCTGCATCGCTCATTTTCTTGTCTCTCTCAGGGAAGCCCCTCAACCCTTGGAAATGCGAGAATGCATGCAGACATTCAAGGAAGCCGCCTGTGGGCGCCCGGAAAACGCGGCGGCGGGTTTGACCGCCAAGTCGCCGCGTCGGACGCATTGACGATCCAATGACGTCAATAACGGGTCCGTCTGTGAGTGAGGTTTCGGCCGGAGTGGGGTCCGTTGGCGCATGAAAAGCGCTCGCAAGGCTCGTCGACGCACATTGCAGAGTCGTCGAGAGCTGATCGAGAATGGCAGAGCAGGCACTGGCTTGACTGGTAGGCCCGAGAAAGAGGGCGCCGGCCGACACGTCGTTCCATGCCCAGCCGGGCCAGCAGGTCGAAGGACAAACAAGGCCTTCTGCCGAAAAATCCTTGGCCCGTACTCTTCCGTGCCGGCCTCTTCCGTGTCGGTCCCGGGCACGCACCGTGTTTACCCACTCTCCCACTTTCGCCCACTTCCATCGAGCCCACCAAAATTCTTCGTCCCTCCATGCCTCTTTCAACCGTGTTGCCAAGCATCGGGCCACCTCATGCAGGGGCTCGAGTCTGTTATTGGATGATTTTGATGACTGTTTGTCGATGCCTTTCCATCCTTCTCGCCAACCGAATGAAATGCAATCCCGGTCCGGGGACAGTGTTGGCAGACAGTGAAGACACAGCGGGCTCCCCGCCGCCATGTGAAGCAAATATTATTGTCCGAGGCAAACCCCACTCGAGCAGCTGTGAATAGCATCCGACTTGCTCCGCTGCGAGCCCGCTAAGCCCGCCCGGGCCTGTCAGACCAGAATTGTCGATCCATGCCGTGAGAGGTCCAGGGTTTAGTGAGTGAAACGTTGCCCGCTGTGAGTCGCAGAAAAGAGCCGTTGAACCAGGAAAGGCCAAGGAAACTTCGCAGCCACCACGACCGGTCGCTGTAGGTCGTCGTCATGGCCGTATGATTTCACGGCGATAATGGGACGACAGCTTCCTGACGAGGAATGAGAGCCTGTGCGTATCCGGATGCGGGTAACCCAACTCATCATCTTGGACTTGCGCCGTTGACGGACTGTCCCTAGCTTGCCTGGATCAAAGGCTTCATTGATAGCCCGACACCTCAACAAGCAGATGCCCGCAGGTGTACGTGGATTCTGGCATCCGTGTCCCTTCGGTCGGTGCTCTCCACGCGCGAAACGAGATCGCCGTTGCTGTTCCCAATATCCGATAGAACAGACATAGTCTGATAGTGTGATAGTGTACATGTATATGTGCGTTTGCATGTCCCCAGAGTGGAAAAGAAGAGGGGCTAGGAGGGTCTCGAGAAATGCTGCAAAGGACCGTCATTGGAAGCCGAAACCAGTCGTAGCTGATGATCGCGCTGACCGGCAGGTCTGGAGGCATAGCCCCAACTTTCCCCGCGTTATCCTGTACGGCTCCTGGGTTGCCCCTTGGGGCCTCTTCTTCTCCATCCCGAGCCATTGAGGGCAGAGAGAGAGTCCTCATCAAGAGGAGCTCAGGGTGAAACCAGTCTCCCCTTGACAGTTTCGACGGCCATCAATGACTCCATGATCGCTGGGGACTGAGAAGGTTCCCCATGGGGAAGTAGCCAGCCAGGCAACGCGCTCAACCACTGTCTGCCTTCCGTGCCGATGGGCAAGCGCTTCTTCTACGCTCGCATCCCAGAATGTGGGAACTTCGGCATGTTCAACCCGCAGCCAACCCTTCCATCCGGCCGTGACGGCAACTTGGGCCTGAGAAACCGCCGCATTCGACACAACGCCCGCGGAGCTCATGGCACCGCCTCCAATAATTATAGTACCCCACCATTCCCGACGGCCGCTCTTGTGCGACCCGTAGAGCATGTAGTGCTCGATGGAGGTAACGCAGTCGGCCACATGCACAGGACTTCCGCGTGGAGGGCGGAGAACATGGAGGTGTTCCAAGTCGCTACGGTGGATGGCGGTGGTAGCGGGCATGGTCTCTGCCGTTGTGGAGCCGTCAACAAACAGCCCGCTGCTCGCAACCGACGTAGTAAGAAGCCGTAGCGGGTCGAAGCGCCCTTCAAAGTCGATGATGGCCACGGCCTTCTCGTGCGGAGTAGCGATGAGAATGGCCAGTAAAAAATATAGCAACTCGAGATGGCGGCCCGCGAGAGTTAAAGTGCTCGACCCAGTTGCCCGAAAGTGACGATCGACGAGATCATTGAGCGCATCGACGGGGAAACTTGGCGAGCGTGTCTTGGGTGAAGTCCTACTCCCAATAACCCCATTATCATCGCCGTGATCCCCTTTAGCAATATTATTTGCGGCGTGGAAGCTTGTGCGGAAGGCTGCAAGAACCTGGATCAGCAGGGAGCATGTCAGTTCTGTTGAAGAGTTAAATTTGTGGCACCATGATTTCCACCACTGCGCTCTTGACCCAAACGGGACAACCTGCAACATCCCAACCACAGTAAATCGCCCAAAGACAGCCATCGATTGCGACCGACTACGAACCTCATCAAGCGTTGCCTCTTCAATCTCACCAAGGACGCGAGCACCCACGCTCGCGGCGCCCGCACTGCGCATTGACTGCATCACTTTCCCCTCCTGCTGTGTTGCCTTATGTCTGCGATGGCGCCGCCTTGCCCCAGTTTTCCTGTCCGTCACCTAGCCGCGGCTGTCCAAACTAGCGAGGATGGGAAGGTCCGAAAAACCGAGAATGGACGACGAATCGATTTGGCGGGCGATTGCGAACTGTTCGGCCTCGTTCAGTATGAGTGCATCGTGGCGCGCCCTGAATTGGGCGATAGCCCTGTGCAGTGCTGGCCAGTGCAGCGATGGTTTCGTAGGTGAGTTCTGCTTGCGTTTTCGGGCCATCCCCGACCCACTCTGGGCACACCTGCGGGCGCGTGGGCGGGAAATAGCAATGCGATTTCGTCTGGGTGGTGGTGCGGAAATTGAGGCGGCGTGCTGATGTTGAGGATGTCCGTGTCCCAACTTTTTAGGTGTCAGGACAAAAAAGGCAGTTTTACGGCAGAAACAACAGTGTGGGAAGGAAGGTCTCTAGCAGTTACCCCAACAGAAACCGGTGGCCCCCAGGGGCAAGGTGTGCACATGACCACTCCAGCACAGGTTGCTGCAAAGAATAATATCTCCAGTTAAACCACCAATAGGTACCTCGTTACTCACCTCTCTGGAGGCTTTAACTGGTCACGATCCCCGCGCCTTGCCACCGGCACAGATTGAACCAGCACAGAGAAACCAATATGAATGCGCCCACTGACTCAATGTCTACCATGAGTTATTCGTATGATACAACCCATTCCCCTTCTCCAGTTCTCCCTCCCTCCCGTTGGTGCTATTCCATAAACGCCACCCTTTTTCTTCCACTCTCCGGCCATTTATCGTTGATATACCACCATTCCGCTCCCCGCTCAAGCCCCTTGCCTAGCAGCACGCTCCTCCTCCAGCTTCTTGTAGTAGTTGTCGCGAGCGTTTGTCCTCGGGACGTGGTAGCCGTACCTGGTGGGGATGTTAGGAATAGAACCTCTTCTGTCGTAGAGGGTGGCGGAGGGTTCCGTTCTTGGGGGGGTCTCGTACCAGTAAGCGTTGCCGAAGACGAGCCCGAGGCCTGGTGCCGGCGATTAGCACTACCTAACGCAAAGTCTGAAATCGCGTTAACTTACCGAGCGCAATGCTCAGGTCGGTAATAAGCCCCTTGCGGAGCATCTAAAGTTCAATCAGCTCTTTGTTCCTTTCCGCGGCGGGGTTGTGGCAGTTGACGGCCATTGGTGTTGATGCGGCGTTGGTCGGGTTACGTACGCCAGTAATGGGTTTGACGGCCATTTTGTCTAGGTCGGTTCGGTGGTGGAGCGGAGAGTGTATTCGCAGCTTGTCGGTTATCGTCCGGTGCGGTGTTTCGGCTACGAAATGAAGCTTGAGAGCACCCACCTGAGGTTCCGAGCTAAGGTGCACGTGATTTGACGAACTGGGTGACAGCCAATTTTTGAGATTATGTAATCTTCCACCAATAACCCTATCCCCGAGTTCGCAAATCGGACCCATGAGCGGATCCTCACCTTCAACCTCATGAAACACAAACCCTACATAGTATCTATCTATCTTGGGTTGTAGCTTCTCGACATCATAAAAAGGCTTGTGCATTTCTCTAAAGTGCGGCAAAGGCTCAGTACTTTCGTCATTATGTGTCCCTGCAATATTCACCCAGACCGTGGCTGCCTGCCAGGAAACTAAGAAATATTAGCCTGTAGCTTGTGGGCTGCGTCGCTCCAATGGTTTTCCTAGGTCCCAAAGCCGCTATCTAGTAAAAGACTACACCTTTAACGAAACGAATCAGACCGGCTTCCCCATCCACCCTGAAAATGGGCCCAAAGCTCAGTACCATTTCACCACTCACGATGCTATCGAAGTATCGATCACCCCACCACCCCCCCCCCCCCCCCCTCCTCCCCCGGCAGCACCCCGTCCATTCCGTGCCAGTTTTCGGGACTAGGCCGCCTCATCCAGCCCAGACCTAGCAGTCGTTGTCCCAGCGTACTATAACGTTCCAATTATCTGGAAAGAACAGCTGTCCGGACACCTGGACTAAAGGCTTTACAATCGTACATTTGCTAATGATGTAGCTAGCAGCCTCGACAATGCGGTCGAAGGTGTCTAGAGTGAGCGGGTAACGATTCTACGCAGTAGTCTGTGAGCTTTGCTGCCAATGGCGGAGTGGGGATTCAGGGCAGTAAATGAAGACAAGCATACATCATTGCAAATGTAGATTGCGGAGGAGTCGTCGCAGCTGACACGACCACACGAGCTCGGCCCACGAGGGACATGCACCCTACCCTTGACCGTGTTGAGGTAGGTCAGGCCGCGATACAAGGGGGACAGCTCGGCGCGATCCCAGCGGCCGCCGCAGAAGTAATGAGTTCCCGTCATGTCAAGCGGCGGGATTCGCTTCTGCAGGGTATCGCTTGAGGGCAAGCCGCGCTGCTGCAGGTGGTGGATAACGTTCTCAATAGTACCGTTGACCGCAATAACCTCGCCATTCTCAGCGTCAATTTCCCACTTGAGTACACTCGGATCAATAACCGAGACACGGGGGGCGATCGCCAGTGGGTTGGCGAGGACCTGGTGTAAGTGTCAGTTTCTTGGACGGCATATTGTGCTTGTGACGTAGAGATGTGGAAGGATAAATATAACTCGATAATATGGATGTTGTTCCATACCTTGAGAGCAAAGAGCGCAGAGATGGCTGCAATGTACTTCATTTTCAGACAGCTTAGAACCTCTGGAACTGAAATCGCGATTCTTAGTGGATTAGGTGGGCGGATTGACGTTGATGGTGGATGGATTGCTCCTGCTGGTTTTTGATGGTGATCAAACGAAGAAGACCAACGCCGGAAACATCGATACTTATATATAAAAAAAGACAAGTTAACAAAGACAACGGCCATGTCGTTAGTGTAATGAAGACTGTTGCTTGACACACACCATGGACTCCCTGCTTTGGGCCGCCTTAATCGCTCCCTACGTATCCAGCCCCTAGGTCTGGTATGTTCAACAAAGCAAAACACCGCCGGACCCCCAGAATAGTTGCGCAAGTTGCGAGCCGCCGAGTCCCGTTTCCTACATTCGGTCCCCTTACATTCATTACATCCATGGCGCAGGAGTGTAAAACAGGCGCGCGGAAACAAAATGAATTCCAAGGTGTGCAAATTGGGGCTTTGGTCCTTCTCCGGCGGACAAACAGATGTACTCTCGGGTAGTACAAGGGGCTGAGGTCCCGAATTCCTCTCGCGGGCCTCGTACAGATAACTCAGGACAATACGAAGGGGCGAGCAATTTTTATAGATGAACATGAAGATAATGAAAGCAATGACAAACAACGCTCACGGCTTTAGTCGCGAATACCGTGGACTAGATCCAATACCATGATAACCGCATGCCCCAGCCTAGTTTACCAGTGAAGAAAATCGGTTTAAGCTGTGATGAAGGCCAACAGAGGCCTAGGCAAGTAGACACTCCTCACATTAAGGTGATAACGGCAGAACTACCTGCTCAGTGTCTCGCTAATGGTGTTGCTTCCGGATTTGAACATTGAAGCGTTCGATTTTGAATCTTCAGTTCCTCGCCGAGCAGCCCCGCCAAGGGATAGATGTGTGGCGGGGTTTGTCCACAAAGAAGAATCCCCAGGCGCGCGTTTTACCCCCGCCACGCAAACATAAGCCCCAGGCAAACTTGCGAAGCGACTTCGGTATGGGAGCGGCTTGCAGAGCGTCAGGAATTATACTAGTATGCTTCCGGTAGTCCAACCTCTTCGAGTTCTCGTCCTCACATCTCATCTGATGATCGGTCTTGTCCGACACTCCGACAATTAAACCTCTCCTATCATCCCAGCTATTGATGTCAAATGGCTAGACCGGTGTTCTGTAAATGTGAAGCCCGTGTGAACCATGCAAGATCAATCGGTACGATCCCAGTTTTGTAGTTATAATTAATAGATAGGCTAGACTGAGAGATATTACTTAGCTCATTTATACTTTGTACCGACCAAAAGTTTACCGCCTTCATCTTGGCCCCATCATTGATTAACGATCGGCCATCATCATAATCCGCCCTCGTAACGAATTTCTTCCTTGATTTCCTTCTCCAAGTAGTGTAATAAGTGTAGGTATGAAGCCCCAACAGACCCGCAATATTTAGGGTAACTCGCCACGGATCAAGGTGACAGAGAAGTGAGACAATGCGCCGTCATACATAATTACACTGCAAGCGCCTTTGCCGCCTATCGTCGATACTGTAGCCTCGCCCCTTTCCGATCACCCTTTGGCTCCTGACAAGCGCTGTGGTGAAAGCAACTAACACAACGGTTGCTCGACGTTGGCAGATACAAAGTTACGATGGCGTTCTTGCTGGGACAGGAGTTTGGGAAGAAGGTTTGCCCACGGCCACTTCATCCTGCTTAGATGTATTCGTCTTCATAGTATTGACACTTACACGGTGCTTGATGGTATACACATTGTAAATATTTCCGGAGTGGTTGGTTGGTTTCTGATTCTCCATTCATGGATGTCTCTCAGGTCGCCCCCTGACACCCACGACCGGGGTGCGAAAGTTCGCTTCGGGCATCCCCTATCGGCCCACTTATACTTGTCCTGATCGGGCACGCTGAAACTGAGAGTCTGTGGGGCAGCCGCTGGGGGTCTCCTGTCGGGTAACGACGTCGCAGCAAAGCGTCTGTTGAAATAGCCGTGATGGGTTTTGTGTTGCACATGGCCTGGAGTGCAGAAACTTCTTCGAAAGGACATATTTCTCCCCCCGTCGTTCCCTCTTCTGCTGGCTGCTCGTGCTGCTCTGGGAAAAGCAGGATTAATGGTCCAGGACGAGACTACGTGATTGGGGAATCCTCTGCTTGGGACCCTTGTTCGCGACTGAATTTGGGATCCCTGCTCAGATCTTTTGCAGCAGCTCCGAGACCAGCGGTTCGATGCAGGAACAGAAAAAAAGGATTTGTCCGATCTTGTTGGACTTGTTGAGATGAACCAGCGGCGCATGATGTCTGATCAGTGATGAGCGGTTGGCTCCATGCAATCCCCAACCGCTGTTTCTTGGTTTCACCAGTAACTTAGTAAAGATAGTAAATAATGCCCGTGCAACCGAGAAACAGCATCGTTTCCCGGAATAGCAACCGTGACTACCGGGGTGAGATGGTAGTGGAAGCGAGCGGTGTTCTTGGGCGGCACTAATGTCTTACGCAGGCGGCTGTGTGGTTTGTCGATGTCTTACAGACGACGTGCCTCCGCCCGACACCGCTGAAAAGTAGCTGCATGGAGGTGGCCGAAAACAGGTCAGGCAGGGTCTTTCGGCCCTGCCAATTAGGCCCCCCGAATTCGCGATGCCATGACGTGCCAGGTGTCTCAAAGGGACGGAATTAGCGACAAGGTGGACAAGGGGCCTCAGCTCGCTTTCGTTGTGTACACTACTCTGATGTTCTTCAACCTCGGCGTATGAGGAGGAAGTGGAAGCAACAAAAAGGGAAGGAAAAATAGCCAAAAACGAGTGCCATTGACAAAATGTCGAAACCTGATGTGCTTGAGGGACCTAAACCAATTTTCGGCTTGCATGCTCAGACGGGTAGATCGGTTCCTGCGCGTTACCCCCTCCTCCGGCCCCACCAGGGACCTGAAGGGCAGGTACCGCGGGCAACCTGAACATTGGCCCCTGTTCCTACCCCAGATTGATGATTGGGGGGGCAGCTGCGGCGCTCCAACAGTTTAACCTCTCGCCTACGCTCCCTTTCGCAGAGGAAATCGCAGCCATTCCTTCCCCTTCACACCGGCCATCGTGGGGATTGCTTCCACAGTTTGCCTACCTATGTTGGTTTTGGCTTTCTCCTAGAGTGGTGTCTTCGATCTTTCTACTCTAGCTTGCGGTTCAGCTCCCTTTACACTATAACCCCTCACATTCATTTTTATTCTATTCTTTCGCCCTTTTTCTCAGCTGCGACCACTCTCTTTCGCACCCGCACTTTCCATTCTAAGCAACCTTGAAGACGAATATAAACGGCGAGCATTCTTTTTCGAACCTCAATCTATTGTCACTCCTTTCTCCTCAACATTCCCGCTTTTTAGACTTTGTGCCAATATAGCCAATATCTCCGCAATGAAGGCTATCAACTCCTTAACCGCGCTGGCGCTGGCGGGTTTCGCTACCGCCCAATCCATTGACTCTTTGGATCCTTGTGGTGTAAGTTTGGAAACTTGGGGCTCACCCCCAAGAGGTTGAAGAACAGGGCTGACGAGCGAACAGCAAACATGCTACACGAATGCCCTGAACATGGCTGGTTCATTTGCTTGTGCAGCCATGGATATGGCCTGCTTGTGCCCCAACGCGGATTGGAACAATGCCATTCGAGACTGTGCGCAAAATGCTTGCCCGCCGGGGTATGCGCCGACCGTCACGAACGCGGCCTCTGCGCTATGTGCAAGTAAGCAGTAGTAACCGTCGGAGAGTCAACGCTTGCGACAGAGCTACTCACACCTTAGAAGTAGCGGCCACACTTCCTCCCGGAGCCCCAATACCGACGTTGTCGGCCCCGCCGACCACTGAGCCAACCCCATCCTCCACTGAGGCACCGACTACATCGACGGAGTCATCTTCTAGTTCGACGGTACGTTTATGTCCTATTTTTCTTCTGATCATGCTGGCGCTAACTAAAGTAACAGGACAAATCCTCCACCCAATCTAAGACTACCACAACGTCCACTAGGTCAACAACTTCTTCGACGACAACGGCTGCTACGACAACTGTATTGACAAGCTCATCCAAGAGCCCGACCAAGGTTGCGACTACCTCGACGTCAGCTACTAGCAGCAGCGCGGCTGCAACTTCCGCCGCGGCCAGCGGTGAAGACCAGCAGTCCGATGGAATGACCGAAGCTGCTAAGATCGGCGTCGGCATCGGTATTGGTGCTGCCGTGATTGCACTCCTTGCTGTGGCCGTGTGCATTTTCCTGCGCAAGAAGCGGGAGAGACTGGCACCGACCCAAATGGACCGCTTCAAGATCTCGCACCCTATTCCGAACGACGACAACGTGTACACCCGGGACAACAACTCAGACCACGGCATTGGTCAGGGCGGGGATCTGGAGATGAAGAGTCGAAGGTACGAGGACATGCTACCACGGCAAGAGCCACGGCAAATGGTTTAGTTGCCCCCTGCGGTCGGATCTGGAACGGCTGGAGGAATTGGCCTGGGGCGCGATATGAGATGTACGATGGGGCATCATACTAGGCGATATGAGCGCAAAATTTGCGGTATCTAGCCGGCGCAGCGTGGGGAATGAAGGTATGGAAACGACAAGTTGCAGTGTTTTCTGGGTTGATTTATAAGGTTGGCCATATTCCTGCTGGATTTGACAAGGGGCCAGATCCTCCGACGCCGGTCAAGAAGGGCCGGGACAGCATGTTTTTTAAAGGATCGGGGTAGGTCCTTGATGTTGGGGTCTTCGTTTTTGTTGCGGCGTCTGGTGTTGGCGGCGGGGTCGCATTTATGCTCCTGGTGGCGCGTTCTTTTCATGTGAAAATTTATTGGCCGCGTGCCAATCGGACATAACGCATTCTATTTGTACATACTTTTGGCCATGGATTGCCAAAATATTTGCCGGCCAAAAATCCTCTTCACCGTATCATTCCCACGCGGTTACTTGTACATCGTTTTTCTCCTGTCATGGAGGATGTCCGGTAGGATCTCATCCGGTCGTTTAATGCAGTCCCACAGGTTACACGAGTCGGGGTCTGCACTAATTCCTTATTTACCACGAGTACCATTGACGTTGGGCAGAGACGGGGCGGTCGGGAAGATGGATCCAGGGGCCTTGGCGAAGCTTCTTGGCCTCACGGTCAACCGCCTCCCGGATACGGGTCTTTTCCTCCTTGAGAACGACCGAGATACCTAGTGAGTAGAATACGTATTAGAATCACCATGCTGAAGAAAGCAAGGAAAAGGAGGGGGGGGGGGGGGGGGGGGGTAATGAGAGCCGAGAAAACAATAACTTACTGGCTGACGGTCGCATGAGAATGTTCATACGGCCACGAGCACGGTACGAGGGCACCTTTTGACGCCACGGCCCACGGTTGACCCAGGCCTCGGCGACGTACATCCGCGTCGGGTCATCAATCTTGACCCACTTGCCATCCTTGGTCTGAATCTCAATTCCCTTGTCACCCGTCTTGCTATTGGCACCACCCGCCCGGGCAGCCGACGACACCGTTCTCGGGAGCGCGGGGAGTGACGACAGAGACCCGCCGCGGGCCATCCCGCGCTCGGTGATAGCCCTGTCGCGCGCCCGCTCCAGCTCGTACCGCACTTCCTGCGCGAACTTCTTCTTGCTGAAACGCATCTGTACGAGCGCCTCGGTAACGGTCTTGCCCTGGATCTGGTGGGCTAGGTGCACGAGCTTCTTCGTGCTGGTGGCGAGAAAGGGACTGCGCGAGGTCACCTGGCGTTCGGTGCGGGCGATTCGGGCCGCCTTGGGCTCGTGGCTGAAGGGGTTGGTCCCGCGCTGCACTTGGCGGATAACCATCTTGCGTTCCCAGCGGGCGCGGGCGCGCGGGTCCGGGTTGACGGAACGGGCGAGGTGCTCGCGCACGAGCGAGGCGCCTGGTTTGGTGGTGGGCCCCTTGCGAGCGCGGCGCTCGCTACCGTCGGGGGCGGTGTCTGGTGAGGTATCCGAGGGGAGAGATTCCTTGACTTCGTCTTCGAACATGGCGGGGCCTTCGAGGCGGCCGGCGAGTCTTTCGACGAACTTCTCGCGAGCGGCCTTGGAGCCGGACACTTCGTTCTCTAGAGGGCTGGATGTGGGCTTCTTATTGCGGTTCCAGAACCATTGCTTCGGGGGGGTCGTGTGGATCGCGCGGGTAGAGGAGCCGGCACCGGTTCGCGAGGGGGAGAGGGAGAGGGCTTGGAGAGCTGGGAGGAGAGCGTTCGCTGTCGTCGTGGTTGTCGTCGTTGTGCCTGGGGCTGCGAGGGCGGGGGCTGAGGAGGTGTGGGTTAGCATTGGGGGCTTGGGATACAACAAGGAAAAGCCTAGTTCTTACCCCCTTGTAGCAGCCGCCTCGACGGCGCACTGAAACTCATGGCGACGATGCGGAGGGCATGGAACAGCGTCGAGGTGATTTGGTGGGGGGTCGTGCGCTCAACTGACGTTTGGGTTTCGCGAATTGAAAAAGTTCGGCCGATCGGTAAATCCCGTCCGAGAAATGGCGCTAACTCTTTTAGGATTCAATGTCAACAGCCCCTCTCCCCAGTCCCACCATCGTGAACTACGCATCATCAGGAATCGCCTTGTGACTATCATCTTCTCCAAGAAACAATACATTTTAGTGTATCAACCTTTGGGGTCTCATTCCGGAAGGGTATCTTGCCCACACTGTCATAACTCCTTGTACTGTACTGTACCAGCCAGCGTACCAGACTAACAAATGCTAAAACTAGGTGCGCCAGGAAAATCTTGAGACGGAAGGAAATTGTTCGGTCTGTCGATAAGTTTAATATACAAGCACTTCAAAGCTGTTCTTGATCCCTTGATGTCTTCTTATTACGCTGGGAGGTGCGGAAATCCGTTGGTTTGGCTCTTGACAGGGGACGCGACAACAGTGGACAGAGTGCCACTAACACCGCGAGTTGGGAGGCTCAGCCCTGAAAAAGTACTTCAATACCTTGTATCATTCTCATACTGGGTAGGGCGAGCATAGAAGCTCAGCTTGGTGTATCAAAGCAGCATTCGATCTCAACTGCCTCTCGTTTATACGTGCTATGACCCTGACTGGTTGTGAAAGGTCCATTAAACTAATCTCTTCTGTGTCACTCTCGATGACCTACACTTAGTGATGGCGGCATCTCGATGCTACTAGCGAATCCCCCATCCATTCTAGGCTTTATCTGCACTTCTTGCACTATTTACCAGTAAAGAAAGGCTTACCGGGGACTTAGGAGTCAAGCAGGCAGGAGGCCAAACATTCATTGATGGCCAGCCCCTCAGCTCGGTACCAAAACACCAACCCGATTGTAACTTGCTACAATGACTTATCCCAACTCGCCACCCCGACTAAGCATTGTGGCCCGCCGAGAGAAATGCTCTTGCGTTCCCTCGTCCATAATTGTGCGCACCAGGCCGTTCTAAGCGGCGGGTCTAGCGATCAAGCGATCGCAAATCGCAGTAAAGGTACCCGCCAAATTGTTTTGACTTTGTCGTCCCTTGTGCAAGGTCGCTCAAAATCCGCAGTGCGCCCCTCCTGCCGCAACTTGCGCACACAAAACAAATAATTTGGGATCCTCAACCCATCAGTTTGATCGGAATCGGGTTCGCATGCCGCTCTTGAACACAAATTTCGGCTTGTTACGATACCAGACGAACAATACGACTTCCCAAGAAAGTAAAACAACAACCAAAGCGACCAACAATGGCGCCAATTAGAGCGCTCTTCCTCCACGCCTTTCTTGTGGGACCCCTCCTTCTCTTCGCCTCTCTCGTCGCGTCCCGGCATGCCTGCTACCTGCCCAACGGCCAGCCGGCTTCGGGCCCCACGGACGCCTGCAGGTTGTCCGATTTCGACCCACCGCTGGCGCAATGCTGCCACGACGGCGACCTATGCCTAAGCAACCAACTCTGTGGTAGGCAGGACCCGCGTGGTGAGTTCAGCTATTACCGCGGTACTTGCACTGCGAAGGTTTGGAGGAACACCGAAGATGGAGCCGGATGTATGAACCCCTGCCCGATCTCGTATGGGAATGAGGAGACGGTGCCGATGCATTGGTGTGTGGAGGAGGATGGCACGATGAGCTGGTATTGTGGGAACGATGCGCCGGCGGGGGATAAGGGATGCACGAGGGTTGGGGCGGATATCGATTTGCCTGGTAAGTTTCGGATTACCCAACTTGAGAGCTTTTAGTGAGCGTTTTCTGATGAAGAGTAAGACGGTATAGGGGTCTTGGCCACTGCAGGCGGCACATTGACTGTTGATGTCTTCGGCGACCCGACTGTCACCGCAGATGGAAGCAAGACTACCACAGAGGGTTCTAGTGACATCGAAGTCACCGATACTGCAGAGCCAACCTCGAAGGCGACGGTACAGCTTTCGCTTGGTCAACCGACCGGCATGGACACGACTAGGTCAGATCATCCGGAGGTGTCAGACGCACCCTCGACAGAGCTGCCGCCCATGCTACCAACATCCACCGATTCAAGCTCTACTCCCACGCCCCCCCTCTTTGTGTCATCACCCGACATACCATCTTCCAAGACGTCTACCCAGCCTGCGCCCGTGCCAACGACACTCGTCGAGACGACCCTCATCGAGACGACATCCCCGTCCGAGGGCCCATCCAGCACGCCAAGCGAGATCAACCCAATACCTACCTCATCACAGCCCCAACCACCCCCTTCAACCTCCAACGCCAACAACCCAAGCGACTCTCCTCCTCTCACCAAGGATGACGACGAGGAAGAAGACGGCTCCTCCGCCATCCCCATCGGCGTCGGCGTAGCAGTGGGCTCACTAATCCTCATGGCAGGCAGCGCGCTAGTCTACTTCTACCAGCGCAAACGTCGTCGCGAAGCCCCCGTGCGCGCCGAGACGCCGCCGCCATTCGAGTTTTCGTTCCTCAACAGCCAGAGCCAGACGCCTGACTGGTTGGGCCCTGCGTATGGGGTTCCGCCGCCACCGCCGCCGCCAGGCCCGGTGCATACGATGGGCGGTGATGGAAAGATGATGCCTGAGGCCGCTGGGCTGGGAGCTGGGTTTGGGGCTGGGTCTGGGGTGCCGTTTTCATCGTCGTCGATGGGGATGGGGAATGGGATGCAGAATGGGATGCAGCATCATAGGGAGAATATGAATACACGGATGGGACCGATGGGATCCGCTGCGGAGATGAGAGGTTCGGCCAGGCACGAGTTGCCGTGAACTGTGAGGACTGAATGATCCAGGGCTCGCGGGGTTAGTTAAAGGGGGTTAGGGTTCCGTGATTTGAGATTCATTGCCCGGAGATAACTGCTCGGGTTGGGACGAACACGGAAGATCGGGAGATGGTCTGATGGTCAGGCTTGATTGGGATCGGTACCTCCTGTACGTTACCTATTGTCGGATTATCCGGTTCGGCCTCAGAGCCAACCGAGAAAACTGATTGCTTGCTTGCCTGAGCTAGCTACAAACAAACAAGAATAAATGAGTTGCATGCTGCATCTTCTGGCCCAACTGACGTTGGGATCCACACGCGAAAGGTCATCCACGGATGAACCACGGAGCCTTTAGGGAATCTCAAGGGGGTCCAAAATGTTTGACGGTCGGCGTTCGTCACCGCAACGACCCGAATTTCCCGCAAGGGACGCGCCAAGACCACGGCAAATCGGGCTCTCGCCCTTGAATCACGGAGCTCGGTCTTGTGCTGTGGGCGATTTGTTGGTCCACTTTTGGCGACCGCAAACGCCAAGCACCAATCATTGTTGGGCAGAGGTCGGCCCTTATGTCACCGACACGCCGGTCTTGGGAAAGATTCCTGGGGATCGGGAATCATTCCGGGGGAGCGGGCTGCATCATGAGCCGCATCCGCCACTGTTTGAGTTCTTGAACCGAATAGGTCGGTGCCATGCAGAGGCCGGCGTCATGGGTAGCTGACTTGCAGGCAGGACTTGGGGTTTGCTTGTTGGATTTGCCGAAGCAAGAAGTTGAATAATTATCACACCTCTCCAAGGTGATCAGTTTCAGCCCGTTTTCCTCGATCTTCTCTTGTTGCTCAGTAAGACCCGATCGCCCAAGACCTTTCCCGACAAGAAGGATTCCAGAAAGGCGCCCGACTTTTGATCTTGTCGACCACCACCAATACGAGAGCAACCTCATACATAGTAATCAACGTTAGACGCCATTACAAGATTATATCTTTTCTCAACACCAAATAATACTTCGACGAATCCATAGAAGTATCGGTTGTCAATATCATGTCGTCTTCCCCAGGCCCGGCGGTAAGCCTTTACTTTCTCAAATTATGTCTTGAGGAAGAAAAAAAAACAAAAAAGAAAAAAAGAGAGAGAGAAAGAAACCCAGGGGGAAAAGAGAAAAATACAAACTAACGTTGCCTCATAGGGCCAACAACCGCCTTTCAAACCCCCATATCCCCCCTCGACGGCCACCCTCGGCGGCCAACCCACACGGCTACCCGACATCCCCGTCTCCGCAGTCCTCCTCGCCTTCTTCATCGGCAGCGCCGCGACTCACCTAACCATCTTCGTGCGCAACAAGCGCAAGGCCGCCAACGGCGTCCCTCACGCCGGCTTCTTCTTCTCATTCCTCTGCTTCATCTTCAGCATGACCCGCATCGCGGCTCTGTCGTTGCGGATCGCTTGGACCGAACACCCGACCAACGCCAACGTCGCGCTGGCGGCGACCGTGATGACCGCCGCTGGCGTGTTGATCTTGTTCATTGTTAACTTGGTGTTAACGAGAAGGGTCGTGAGGGGTCTGCACCCTGGGCTTGGGTGGCATCGGGCCGTGACGAATGGGTTTAAGGTGTTGTTGGCCACCGTGATAGGGATGTTGATCATGGTGGTGATTTGCTCGGTGCACTCGGTGTTCACGCTGGATGTTGGAGCGCGGACCAAGGAACGGCAGGTGACGCTGTTTGCGAGCGTGTATCTGACCGTCATGGCGGTAACGCCAGCGGTGGTTGCGCCGTTGGCATATCTGATCCCGAACCGTGGGGCGAGGCATCCGGCGGAAGGGTTTGGGAAGGGGAGTATGGGCGGGAAGGTGGCGTTGTTGACGTGTGCGTCGTTGCTATTGGCGCTGGGGGCTGGGTTCCGGGCTGGCACCAACTTTGCGGCGAAACCGATCGGCCAGGAGCAGTGGTACCACTCCAAGCCGGCGTTTTACTGCTTTAACTTTGTGGTGGAGATCCTGGTGGTGTACTCGTACGCCATCTTCCGCTTTGACCGGCGGTTCCGTGTACCGGACGGTAGCGCGGCGCCAGGGCACTACTCGAATGGTGGTCCAGAGGTGGAGGAAGGGGAGGAGGTGGCACATGAACTAAGGAATAAGGGGACTAGCTCGGGGGATGACAGCTCTAGGGTGGTTTGAGCGACGGGGTTCTCGGCGGATGGATGTAATGATCATTGGGCCGGCTGTCATTAGTTGTATCACATAATGGTGTTTGGTTAATAACGAGATTTATATGGGGATTGTACATGACATTATAGAACAGCGACGGGTAGCTCAAGATACCAATTTTCTTCTTTGTCTGTTTGTTGCCTTGGCGTGTAGTCTCGGCTCTAAGGTTGGTTGTTCGAGTGTAGTGCCCGAGGGATGATGGGTCAATGACCGTTGTATCTCCTGTCTTTGTCCCGAGTCCCGACAATGACACAGTCGAGGTGAGTGACAAGACTATTATGGAATTGGAACTAAAGGCGATTGTCAGAAGAGACTGGAGAGGCCGTATAATCTCATGCCAAACCCAGCTGTGTTGTTCTGACCATCGAAGGTCGTGCCGGCCGACTATATAAGCAGTCCGCGGTGTTGTCCTCCCCCGTAAACCCGTTCTAACCATCCCAACAACAACCCAGCATCAAGCCCAGCTTCAGGGTAACAAGACGCAAACCAAACCACAGCATCTTGATTACCGTCTGCACCCGCTAATACAAACCTCGGTCGATCCACGCAGAGCACACCAACAGATAATTCATAGGCACATAGGCAACCATGCCGGGCCCAGCTCCCACTCCGTACTACAACGGTCCCATTACCCCAACCGACTGTCTATTCATCACGTTCCTCTACGCCATCCGCCATGCCGCCACCACCGGCGTGAAATTGTGCGCCCGTTGCGAAGTCCTAGTGATCCGGCGGTTTCACTTCGAGTACCGCAAAATCCGACCGGATTTGCACATTACCCCGGAGCAAGCGGCTAAGGAGAGGTTCTCCGTCGGCGAGTACACCCGCGGGTACGGCACCATGCACCAGGAGCTTTTGCCCATGGCAAAGGCCAGAAATCTGACCGTCAACCAGTATCTTCTCTACCACTTCTGGCTGCCCGTTCTCCGACCCACCATCTACTATCTCGATTCGGCGGGCGTGCAGCGCGCAGAACGTGGACCCCCGAATGAGAACCGCAGGTCCGCTGTCGATGTGGGGCTCTCTGACTGCTGGGTCAAGGTCTGGATGGCTTGCCACGGCCGGTACACTATCCAGGACCTCCGCCGCGGCCGGCCCTATGCCGATCCTTTCCGGGGCGACCTCTACCCGGACAAAGAGTGGTTCGTACCGTCCTCGTTTGAGAAGCTCTACCATAACTGGATGTCACTCCTGAGATTGCCGAGTCTGGTCCAGAACTGCACCTGCCCAGACCGAGTGTTCGTGACGGGGGATCCGCCGCTGCCATGGACGCCGGGGGAGAGGAACCAGAATTTTAGCGACAACCGTACCTCCTTCCGGACATTCCTAGACAAATACACGGACAATCAGATCTTGGATGTTTACAAGAAATTTTGCGCTCCGTATCTGGAGCGAGGCGCGCACAGAATCGACCAAATCAAGCCAATGACCATGTTATGGAGGGAGCAACACCCCGGGTTCCTGTCAGGTCTTTATGACTTGGAGGCCGGGGTGGGGGCCATCCAGGCTGCATCTAACGTGCAGGGCCCGAGGCCCCAGGCAGTCCAGAACAACCCAGGAGGCCAGGTAAATCAAGGCGCTCTACAGCAACAGAACAACACTCCCCAGGCTGAGCCGAGCTATACTCTCGCCGAGATAGAGGCTGCTAATTCACTGATGTTGATGAGTCAACGGTGGAATAACGGCACTGGCGATGCTGAGGGCCAGGAGTAGGGTATAGCCAGGCAATGGAAAGTAGGTACCTACCTAGGAAGCATGGCATGGAGAGATGAGAAGGAGATACATTGGTCACGGTGCTAAGCATCAGAGACACGGAAGCTAAAGAGTGATCATCACAGGGTTAAGACAGCTAGGTAATTAGGTATTAGAGTTAACCGCATGCGAGGGTGATGAACGTAGGTATTGAGAAACTTTGTCAATATCAAGTAGTACATGTGCAGATGCTGCCTCTCGTCAAAAGCCAAGATACACTTCAACAGAGTGAAGATGAGTGTAATATTACAAGTGCGTGAAGACAGGACGACCCATCACATAGTCAATCCTGTGCGCAGTTGTACGGCAGAATACACGGTGGGGCGCCCCTTTCCCTATTTTCATCCCTGACGATAACTGCAGAAAAGAATTTTCCCTCATTTGCCTATCCGAAGGGAGATGAAAACATTTCAACGGCGGAAGAAGTTTGCTGGATTTCAAACCACGGCGACAACACCCCACATTTCTCAGTTCCCGTCGCCTCGACCAGTGATCGAGATTGGGTTACACAGCCCTTGACTATAAAGACTTAGCCAACATGTCGGTGAGTGGTACTCAGATTAGGTACTAATTACACAGTATAAGCCACCCTGCGCTGGGTCTTGTCATAGTACAGAATTGTAAGTAACTATTGGTTTCTGACTGTAGGTTCGCAATGGAGTGGTGACGCACAAAAGGAAAACAGTAGCATGACGCTAACCGGAACACTTGCGTTGCTGGTGAAAAGGCTGTATATTGCCCTATTTTTCTCAAGTTTTAATCAGACCATACCAACCGATACGCGGAAACATTTAGAGTTCCTACGCGCCCCTCAAACATCCATATGTTGATATACCACACTGTACACACCATCGCCGAGGATGACTTCTAACAACAACCTCACCGAATTCCGCTCTACCCTACCCCAACAAACGCGCCTCATCAAAAAGCTCGTCTGAGCATATCGGAAACGCGGTAGTCACGGCGCTAGCGAACAAGAAGTTGGCCTAGTGAGGGAGAGGAAGCGATCGCTGAGCAGGCGCGTGCAGAGAAGTAGGCTGGAGCAGGTGTCTGGACGTATTTATCCTAGAGTAAGTTCCGGCAACAGTAGTTTGTGGTCCGGTGTCCGTCGAAGGCCTTGCCTAAGTTCCTTACCTGTAGGCTTCCCATGGCCAGCGGGACGAGCTATCTTATTGAAAGTAACTTGTGCTGGGAAACCCAGAACGAAAAGTAAAGGGGGAAAAGTTTAAACATGTCCAATGAAAGTCATGTCGGAAACTTTGGAGATGTTGGTGCGAATCCATGCCCGTGCTGTTTGTTGGAAACACCCACATGAGAAAAGGGTGACATGGACTTAAAATACGGTAGCTAGAGAACATAGGATCACGGTAGTCACTCAGCTCACACCTGATTTGGTTCATGGGTTGCATTATCCATCTGCCACCTAGCCACGGATCATGTCCGCCACAAGGGCTGCCATGACAAGATGCAATTTTCCCAGCTCCCCGTCTTTCATTTCCTTGCTATGAAAGCGACCAAAAGCGAGACAAGCAGTCCGAAGTACGCCCCCACCATGGAATCCGTCGAAAGAGCCCCAGCGTGCGACACACGCGCTCGGCCTCTCGCGCAGCGGAGCGATGCAAACCCCCTCCCTGCGACCTATTGTTCTTTCCCGGCCCCGACGCCGAAACCCCGGCCGTCCCTTACGCCCTCGACATGACACCCCAGACACGGATGATGTTGTCAGTGTAACCGGCGAAGAGAGTCTGGCCGTCGGCGCTCCACGCAAGCGAAACACACTCGGGCTCGTTGCTCTTCTTGCCAACGTTCTGGAACTCAGGCTTGAGCTCGTCGACCTTGCTCTTCTTCTCAAGGTCGAAGATGATGATGCTGCTGGCGGTGGCAGCGCACAGCCAGTACCGGTTGGGGGAGAAGACGAGAGCGTGAATCTCGTCGTTGGCATTGAGCGAGTACAGGTGCTTGCTCTCGTTAAGATCCCAGAGCATCGTGGTACCGTCCTTGCCACCGGAAGCGCAGAGGGATCCATCGGGGGAGATAGTCACGGTGTTGATGTAGCCAGTGTGGCCGATGTGGTCGGTCTGCAGCTTGCAGCTCGAGAGCTCCCAAACCTGACGAAGATGGTCAGCCACAAAGTTGAAACAAGCAATCGGATGGACATGTTTGTCAGGGAGAACATGGCGTGCTTGTTTCGGGTTCGCTCAGTGCATGGTGAATGTTGGTCTCATGGCCCGTGGCGAAACGGGCTCTGAAGTAGCAAATACTTTAAAGGTTGCAAAACATCATGGCGAAATATGGGAGTAGGAAAATAGCGGAAACCGGGCCAACATACCTTGACCAGCTTGTCCCAGCCAGACGAGACAATCACCGGGTTCTGGGGGTTGGGCGAGAAGCGGACGCACGAAACCCATTCGGTGTGGCCCTTCTCGGTGATGGTGAACTTGCAGTCACCGAGGGTATTCCAGAGCTTGATGCTGCGGTCGCGCGCGCCCGAGACGATCTGGCGGTTGTCGGCCGAGAACGAGACCGAGAGAACGTCGTTGGTGTGGCCGACGAACCGGCGGGTGGTGGTGCCGGTCGAGAGTTCCCACAGGCGGAGGGTCTTGTCCCACGAAGCGGACAACGCGTACGCACCGTCCGACGAGATCACCTGCCACGCCAATCAGCACACCTCAATTCCTCCTTACACCCTCGCAAGAAGTCGATCGGTTGGATAGAACGTACGCAGTCGGAGACGATGTGGGAGTGACCGTGGAGCGACCGCTTGGGATAACCGTACTGGGTCTCATCGCGGGTGAGGTTCCAGATGATCAGGGTCTTGTCGCGGCTGGCGGAGAGGAGCATGTTGGGGCTGTAGTTTCAAGGTAAGTATAAGTGTTCTCGGCGTCGATGTTCGACCGGGTTATTCGTACTTCTCCATCGAGGTGGCCAAGCTGGTGACCCAGCCATTCTACAAGAACAAGATTGTTAGTTTTCGTCCGATTGATACACCAAAGGTTGACTCGCAATGGGCATCCCGCGAAGCGCGATCGCTCGACTTCGAGATTCACCACATGCCGAGTGTTCAAGTTGTTGGGCGATGAAGATAACTTACGTGGCCCTCCAGGGTGCCCTTGAGGATCAGTTGCTCAGCCATATTGACGTCCTTCCTGGGATTCGAAGATCGGTGGAAGAATGGTGAGCTTTTTCGCGGTGCCTCGTTTCGTCGGGGTCAACAGAAATCGGGGCGGGCTGCGGGAGCTTCTAGGATTTCCGAAATTTTTGTGCGGCCGAAATAGGGTCCGTCGTGGGGTCAACCAAAAGCGGTGGGATGGTTGGCAGGTGGCAGAAAACGGTCCCGGCCCGTCCGCTCTCTGGCTCAGCCCATGCCTCGATAAGTGGGGCGGGGTGCGGGATGACGTCCATGGGTCATTCTCCAACTAGTTACATACACTATACACGACATAGTAGTACTTCGTTCGGTGTGGTCTGTTTACACAACTGCTCCCCTTCGACGCTCAACATTCGCGGTGACAAGGGTGGCCATGATAATCGGAAAACGGCCGGGCGAGTAAATCAGCCCTTGGCTCGGACTTTTAGTCTTCAAACGCCTAGCCGTCGTTTCTTTCTGTAATTACACCATACAATGCTCGGTACAACCATAATTTCAAAGAGCAAGGTCACTAACCTGATGTTGGTCATCGCTGCCACTGCGGGGTATCTATCTTCTGCCTCCTGATGCTATCACAACTCCGGAACTCCATGCACGATGGGCGACGTTCTGAAAAGAAAATAAAAGAAAAAAGGAGGTAGTGAGGAAAAACTAGCCCAGACCCAATCCATGCTCCTTACCCGCTGCGCCCCCCGGTCAGCCCTTCCCTGTGATACCGTAGCCTGCAGCTTTCCTGACACCTGTCCGTGGTATGTCCTGCCGAAGACATGCCTTGTTTGTATTGACCAACATGCTGTGGTCCGCGATCTCGAATCGGCCTTTGTCCCCATACATCACCGTCGGCATGAGCTCCTTGCCCTTGGACTTGATATCATCTTCAATCAGTTCCTGCATGGCCGATTCCCACAACTTGTACCTGTCACGCCGTGCTGGTTGTCGTTGCGCAGCAGACCATACCTCTTTCTGTTTGGCAATCTTGGACGCCCGCATGAGCCTCCTAAGCGCACCTTCTCCCGCCTTTGCCTCCTTCGCCGCCGCCTCGCGCATCTTCTTCGGGTCGCCATAAGGAATCTCATCCGCCGCGAGAGGCCGTTGTGGCTGCTGTGGTTGTACTGGTTGTAAGCCATCTAGGCTCTGGGATGACGTATCCGGGTTGAACAATCCCCAATCATCTGACACTGTAACCGCATCGACACTTTCGGGCGTGCACTTGTATGTGTGTATGCTGGGAAATGCTGGAAAGAACGCTGGTATGTACTGCTTTGCTGCCTTGTCTGGGGCACCATCAAGCTCTTCGCCTAGAATAGGAAGATCCCCCCCTAGCGGTTCGGGGATCAGAAACTCCCAAGTGGGCTTTCGTTTAGATTTCGGAATGGGGGGTTTGCGATGCGGATCGAGAAGTGATGTTGTGAGGTTGAAGCGCTTGAACGCTACCTCGAAGTCGGTTGGAATGGGGTGCTGGCGTTTTCCAATGTTCCCGAAGGTCTTGACGGTTTCAGCAAGCGAGAGTAGATCTGCGATGAGAGTGAGAATGAATTAATGGAGATATCAGTTGGAATATGGACGACGTACACGCTTCCGTCATGGCAGTGAAACTCTCCATGGCTTCGGGCGCAGCACCATCAAATCCGACTTTCTCTAAAGTGAGAGCGATGGTGCGTCGCAGCCCCTTGACCGCGGAATCTTCTCTGGTCGGCGCAGATGAGGCCTGGGGCGAAAGTCCTGTTTTCCCAATCGAAAGGATGGTATGTGGGCTTTGTACCCGTTGCCGTTTGGTATCCGCGCTTCCATTCTCGCTATCAAGAGCCGTCTCCGCGCTTCGCTTTCGTGAATCGGTCGACATTGTTCCGGGCGCCCTGCTGGGGTTGACGGCGCTGCTTGCAAATGACGGCGCTGATTGCGAAATGTGATAAGTGGCTCGTTGATTCAGTCGGCCGATGCTGAGCGCGTTTCGCGGTGCGAGAGATGGATGCGAGGGATGAGGATGGTGATCGGCAAATCGCAGTCGCCGGAAAGCTTGGTGTTGCGATTCACGAACGCACGGGCCGTGTGTTGGAGACCCACTTTCCCAATGGAGCCACTCAGCCTCCAGAGCTTCTTATTGTGACAGTGTAAGTCTGTCAATTGCTATTGTTCCTCGCAACTGACTAGTTTAGGTCAAAAGATTTAGCGGCTGCGGCCTTGGACAATACGCCGCTTCAGTTAAACCTGAGCCCGGATCATGTTTCTCAGTCAGAAAGTTCCTAATGAACCGGAAGCGCAAGGAGATGAGACCTGTCTGCGGGAAGGCGCGACTGTGGGGACAATTTTGAAATGGCACAAGATTTAGTATTCCGTACTGTCGTCCGTCCTTGCCGTTCCCATCTCCCGTTTTTTTTTCCCTTTTTCGTTCATATGCGCCACAGGCAACTGCAATCTTGACTTCATTTTTCCCCAAGGGGTCTTCATTGTAAAGAAAATGCCCGATCTTGGGGTGCTCAGAAACGGGGGTTACAGGGATGCAGGGCTTGCCCAATTCACATTGTCATGTCCGCTGTCCTCGTTTCCCCTAGAAATCCTCGAGTTGGGCGATACCTTGGAGCACCTTGATCTTTCAGGCACAGGTCTCTCATCTCTGCCTTCAAATATCGGGACTGCTTTGCCCAACCTAAAGACTATTTCGCTTTCTCATTGTACTTTCAAGGTCTTCCCGAAACAGTTGGCGTCATGCCCAAACCTCCAAACAGCTGTTTTTCGCAACAATGGGATGGAATATATCCCAGAAGACGCTTTACCACCGCGTCTCCGATGCATTATTTTGACAGGAAACCAACTGACCGCTATACCCCCTAGTATTGGTCACTGTGGCGCTCTGGAACAATGCTTCCTTACGGACAACCAGCTCCAGGATTTGCCCACCGAGTTAGCCAGGTGCAAGCGACTCACCACGCTTCGTGTTAGCTCGAATCGCCTCTCAAAATTTCCTCTATGGTTGCAGGCTCTCCCGGAGCTCGCCTACGTCTCCTTTTCAAGCAACCCTTGTGCAGCTCTTCTCACAAATGGCGCTCACGCCCCACGAGGGCTAGCCACGATCCCGTGGAGCGATGTTGAAGTTCAACAACCTATCGACAACGATACATTCCTTGGGATTTGGAAACAATCACCACACTATAGCGAAGATGTTGCCATCAGGCTGTTCCGAGACTCGATTGCTTCGATTGGTCGTGACGACGGCTCGGCCGCGGACGAGCTGGCGGCTTACCTCGCAGCTGGTGCTCACGAAAGCCTGGTCACCATCCTCGGACGGATCCATGGCCACCCGGATGAAGACACGTTTACAGATGAACCCGGGAGCTATGAAGGCGGTCTGGTACTACAACGCATCCCCGATGGCTACGCACCCCTCAGCAGCGTCTTGTCTTTCGACAATGCTCTCGTTTCCTCGCCAGCAGTTGGTCCAGAAAATGGTCAATTCGATACCAAAACGGTCCTTCAAATGCTCGCTGGTCTCGCCCACGCCCTGTCTCACCTCCACGCTCGAGGCATTGCTCACGGATCGCTGCGCCTTGACACCATCTTTGCCAGCGCTGCAGATGCCCACGCCCTGTTGGCCGGGTTCAGGGGTGCAACGTTATATGCCGGATTGCGACGCGCCCGCGTGGTTGGCCAGGGAGCAGGGAGCCCGGGACGGGATGGGGGCCAAATTGGAGAAGCCGATGTAGTCGAGAAGGTCGAGGTACTTGCGTTTGGGCGGGTGGTACAGTTTTTGTTGCGAGCGGTGGGCGATCGCGGGAGGGAGGGATTCGAAGAGGCCGAAGGGGGGCTGGAGCATTTGGGCAGGAGGTGTGTAGTGGCTGACGTCGGGGAGAGACCTGGGTTCGAAGAGATTGTTGAGGTACTGGAGGGCTTGATGGGGTGGAGGGGGATGATGAGGATCCCGGATGTTCGCCCGACTTGAGGCGAGGAGTGTATTGATTGATCGCCTCGACGGGCTGGCTTCCAAGACCTTGCTGAGATATCGGAGTCTTTCGAGAGAGTCGGGGATTGCTCGATTAGGCACAAGCCCGCAGCCGGGCTTGGCGTTTTGCTAGAGCATGGGAGAGAGAAATCGTGATGTTCACCACGGCACGGAGCGCGGGATCGTCTACATACGTGGCGGTGGACTGGACGTGGAACCGCAGATTCGCTTGTGCAAGGCCGAGGGAGGAATTGAGGTTGGTTTGCGGGCTGCAGATGCGGTTGGCAAGAGACTGCAGACAGGTCACCGCAAGATTCTGCACCTGCTGTGTGTCCATGTTTTGTGACATCGGGGGATGATGAATCAAAACCACCCGCTTGTTTGCTCTCGCTCCCACCATGACAACTGTACATACTCTAACGGATTCGAGGCCCCGTTTTGCATGGCACATGGGACGGATTCCCTTTTCCCTGCAAGCCACTCGAAAGAGGCGGCTGCTGTGCCGCCCCCATACGCAGTCAGCACCATACAAGCAGGGTCGTGGTATCTTCGAGATTCTCTGTGCCCCATGGGCCTTCCTAACCGCGGCAGGACCCGATTGTGTTGCGATGTCTTGCTGCGACGCTGCGTCATGTGAGCGTTGCCGGCGAAGGGAACATCAACGGCTCCAAGTGCTTCCTCAACACGCTCGATGCCCAGGTTCCGTCACTCCCTTGACGATGAGTGCAGGAATATCATGAAGGTTGGTGGTTCCCTAGCCGGCGCCTTAGCGAAACATCGCTATCACAGGCCAACTTTGGCCAAGCCCGCATAGCTGATGCGCGGTTGGCATCGACGATGAACTCTCATGGCTGTTTTGTGACACCTCAAATTGATCCGCACAGCGGGTGCTAAACTCTCCGTTTTGACACAGGAAAGGGTGGGGCCATCCATGGGTTGATTGCTCCTTTTTTTCTGTTGCGGGCGGGGTGGGTGTCTCTACGGCCCTCCAGCCTCAACTGCAATATTTTCCAGTGTTCTTCTCGAAGCAGCAATTCTCCTATTATGCCCTTGAAACAGGGATCTGGCTTGGCTACCTAGCACGGCGACCACCATAACAGTATAACCAAAATCAACACCACGAGGAACATCTGGTCTCCTAAGCCAACGTGCTGGTCGACCCGCTTCAAGTCTCTTCTTCAAATCTTTGCGAGTTTCGTGTTTCCGAGTTTGGCGGACAAAAGAATGCATGGAGAGGATCACGCCCTAGCGGCTTGTGGTTGGCTAATTTTAAGGTGTGCAGTTCAATTTAAGAAGCGCTAGCCAGGGAAGGTGCAGCCACCACAGAGCCCTAAACCGCTCCTGCCACGCACTTTGCCAACCTCGAAACTGCCTAACGTGCCGATGCTGTGAACATTACTACCTTTGTACTATGCAGAGTGGGCAAACAAACCGAGCCAAGATATTGTAAAATTAGTAGCGGCGCCGGAAACCCCAAAACGGAGAACATTCGTCTCATCTTGCGCTCACTCGACACTCGACAGACAAGCACAGTGTGAGGCTGGTCCCTAAATGTACTTGGGGCCCTCGACTGACAACTCGCGCTAATTAGCCCCTTAACTAGATAAGTTTAGTGCTAGGTGGTCGGTCACAAGACGGCTGCTCCCCATTTCCTTTCCTACTACCTATGCAAAATCATGCCCGCCGCTTACATGATTCATCGCCCGGGTACATGGAATGTTCGTTGATGCGGCAGGCAAAGCCCTGAACTTATCAACAATGGTTTAATTCAAGTTTGACGCTACCTCGTCAGCGGCGCAATCTTCGGCCGACTGCATAACACGACGGCTTATCTCGGTGCGCTACTTCTCCACGACGAAATGCAGACTGGATGGATTGGGTCGGGGTGCCCAGCATCGGCGCACAGACAGCCCGCTCATGCTCCCTGTGGAAACCCAAACCACCCATCCTTCGGCCATCTTGTTGAGACATGCAGCGCCGTTTCCCACGAGCCCACACCGTTACAACCAGTCTCTGGTTCCTCGTCCAAGGCCCGAGAAGGTAAAACAACATGATGGAGTAGGCCTGTGGACGGTGGGAGGCTATTAGTACCCACAGCTACCGAAGTGCGACGAGTCAACACCGGTCATTTGTTTCGAACTTATTAACGGAACGAGTGGTTTCCTTTTCGGTTGCTCAAGGGCCATAGATCTCCGCGTTACAGCCTCGAACGGACAGTGCGAGAACGTGGGGAGGACCGAGCCGGAGCTCGTTCGGGGGCTTGGCGAATTAAAGTTAGCGGCCGCCACGGGGATCGATCCGTTTCCTTCCATTCCACGTTGTTGCCGTGGGGGGTTCTAGACGGGGCGGGCCCGATTTGGAAACAGGGTTTGGCCCCCCTTGGCCCCGAGGTGTGAAAGCCTGCGGGTGGGCTGCAGAGCTGGCGCTGACTCTCGCACACTCAGGTTACTCAGGGCTCGGAGAGAGCTGCATCGAATGTCTACCCCACCATCTCCCACCTCCCGTGTCGCCGACCCCTGCTCCAGACAGCCCTTGGCCATGCAACTGCAGGAATGGCTCTCCGCGCCGAGCGTCTCACGCAGGGCGTTCAGATTTTGCTCACTGTCCGGATGGCAGCGGTGTAGACGGAGCGTTCATTTTTCTTTCTGTTTTACTTAAGAGAGATAAAAGTCGAAAACTTCTCGCGGCGGTCATCGGGTACTCGATCCGAGCAAGAAGTCGACGTCAGACGGGGAATCACTTCACTCCTAGCGGACGCCAAACACCGAAACAGCCGCTCCACTCAGCGATCCTGTCTGTATGTGTGCGTGCGTGCGTGCGTGTATGCCCATACCGACAGCCACACTTATGTACATGCACGGACATACACACATCACATCACATGCGTTTCGCATAGGCTTTGTTCGAGACGCAGCCGGCCCATGCCGGACCAAACCCCGTCGACAGGACTAAGACATTCGTACCCAGGTACAACCATTTCTCGCAAAGACTCGTCTGCCGAGACGACTATCACCTTGGTTTGTAAGTGCGATCTCGGCGCCCCCCATGAGAACTCAGCAGGATGCCGGAGCCGACCTTGTGGGCTATTGTCCGGACAGGTCTCCTCGGCCAAGTGGATATTTCCCTAAACCCTAAAAGTCTTCATCCCGGTTTCACTAGCGGTGACCGTCAGCATTCTCTGTACCATACCACCGAATCAGACATATTGGGACCGAGGTAGCGTTAACTATTGCGAATGCAGAGTGGGAACAAGACTTCCGATTTTCTTTGGTGAAGCCGAACCGCACAAGCTCGAAATCTTTATCCGACGGTGGGTTCGCCTATTATTATTATTGAGATGAGCAGCAGTGCTAATGGTTTGTACAGCTAAAGGCGTACGATCCATATCCATATGCAACCGGCTTTACAACCTGTCCCAGCTCACCCACGATGTCGCTACCGTTTTCCATCAACCCCTCGGCCATCCCGATGGTCAGGACCCGGAAGGCCCTTATGATTCTGGACCTTCAGAACGATTTGGTGTCTCCCGATGGCCTTCTTCATGTGAATGAACCTGAGGGCTATGTCAACCGCATCGCGGACTTGGCCAAGGCTTTTCGCGACTCAGGTGCTGGTGATGTGATTTGGGTGCGCAGCGAATTCGAGCACCATCGTCCCCTGACCGAAGACGGTGACCAGATTATCACCACAGATACCGTCATGAGAGAGAAGAAGAGCGGACCGTCACGGGGACGGCAACCCAGATCCAGCGAGCACGACAGCGCGGTGATGGAAAATGACCCGGAAGCCTTCCTCAGCACTGGAACCGATAAACAACCCACGTCGTGTTGTCAGAAGGGCACGCAAGGTGCCGACTTTGCCCCCGAGATCAAGGCGGCCATTGTGACGGGACGGGACATGATCGTCACCAAGACGCACTACAGTGCCTTTGCTGCGGGCCAACAGCAGCTGGTGCAGATGCTACGGGGTCGATTCGTGACCCAGATTTATGCCTGTGGAGCGCTCACCAACATCAGCATTTATGCAACGGCGCTAGGCGCAGCACAACATGGATATGACGTGACGCTCGTCGAAGACTGCTGCGGCTTCCGGAACACCATGCGCCACCTGAACGCGGTGCGCCAGCTCGACAAATTGACGGGCTGTGGGGTGATCAGCTCGGAGAACTTGCTGGAGCAATTGCAGCCGCCCCCGGCGCCGCAGTTATCCACTGGTCTATCGCCGGCCATCTCCAAAATCTCGCTCGACCGGGGCGCTAGCGGCATTAGGGCCGGCCGCGGGGGTGGGTCCGGGCCCTCCGTCGGAGTCCCTGAGCTGGGAGCCCGGGCCCCTGAGGCCCCTAAAGTCCTTCGCGCCTCCGCTCCAGACCCCGCAGTAACGGCCCCACATCGCCCGGCCGATGAAGCAACTTCGCCGCAGCAGAGCCGGGCGAAGAGCAGACTAGTAGCACAGCCCCATCAACCTCCCCAAGTGCAAGAGTCACCGGCGCCAAGCCAACCCAAAGCTGGCTGTCAGAATCCGTTCGAACCGATCGGCCTGATCGAGGCCGACTCTGACCCCTCGTCGTCGGAGCGTGAGTCAGGAAGCGCATCGGGCATCAAGCGGAGCGAATGGGGGAGCTCAAAAGGTCCGGCCTCATCCTCCATCTCCTCACTCTCCCCTTCTTTGAACATCGGAATACCCAGCGCCCAAGCTGAACATCCCAGCAACGTGATACGGGTCCCAAAACGCGTTCATCGTCGGCCATCGGATCGCAAGCGGCCTGTATCACCGCCTATAGACGTCTCAGCAGAAAAGCTCGACACAACGCCCGAGGTGGCAGACTCAGTTCCAAAGTTGACGGTCTCGAGCCCCGCGCCCCCTTTGGTACCAGAGAAGCCGGATTCAGCGGACGGCATGGCGAACCCAGAGTTAACCACCGCTGTGGGCGAGCGCTTGTGTGAGGGCGACACACACGTCATTACAAATGTCTTGCCCCCATCCCTCGCCACCGATGCCTTTGAGCGTTTGCTGGAGGAAGTCAGCTGGGCCAGTATGTCCCACATGGGAGGTGAGGTACCGCGCCGCATCGCCGTGCAGGGCGATGTTTCCGATGACGGCAGCATGCCCGTCTACCGCCATCCCGCCGACGAGTCGCCTCCGCTGCTTCCTTTCTCACCCACCGTGTTGCAGATCAAGACCGAGATTGAGAAACACTTGGGACACTCCCTCAACCATGTCTTGATCCAGCACTACCGTACCGGGAACGATTATATCAGCGAGCATAGCGACAAGACGCTGGACATCACCCCTGGAAGCTTCATCGCCAACGTCAGTCTCGGCGCGGAGCGCACTATGATCCTGCGTACTAAGCGTCCGCCAAAGGAGAAGCATGCGGGCGCCGACCAAGAAGAGCCCTCCACGGCATCTACCACGGAACCAACAACGACAACAACAGCAGCGGCAGCATCAAAAGAATCTCCCACTGGTGCCGACACCTCTGCCAACACCGTCACCCGCCAGACTCACCGTGCGCCGCTCCCGCATAACTCCCTGCTCCGCATGGGCCTACGCACCAACACCCGCTGGCTGCACGCTATCCGCCAAGACAAGCGCGCCGACCGCGACAGGACGGCTCCCGAACTAGCCTACGGCGCCGCCCGCATCAGCCTGACCTTCCGACGCATCGGCACCTTCATTGACGCCTCACAAGCCCTAATCTGGGGCCAAGGGGCGACTTCCAAAACCCGTGATGGGGCAAAAGAGGTTCTGAACGGCCAGACCGAGGAGGCAGTGAGGCTGTTGAAGGCCTTTGGCGCGGAGAATAACAAAAGTGAGTTTGACTGGGATGAATGGTACGGCGCTGGGTTTGATGTGCTGCACATGGGCACTCCGAAACGGTTCTTCCCCAGCAGCAGCACCACCCGATCTGGCGCGGCCGTGGGGAACTTGCGCGTGGCGCTGGCGCTGGCCGAATTGGGCGTGAGTTGTGCTAAGGGGAGTGTGGAAGGCGAAGTGCGTTGGGAGGATAACGATCCTGGACGGGGGGCGGTGGTGGAGGGGGACGGTACGGTGTTGCGGTATCTAGATGCTGCGTATGGAGCGGGCAGGAGGTACGATCAGATGCTACCGGGAGAGGTGGCGAGGAGATTTGGGCGACTGCAGAAGGGGCTAGATTTGTTTGGGAAGTGGGAGGCTGCCGCAAAGGATGCTGGGTTGGATATCAAATCTGAGGGGGTAAAGGCTACGGAGGGCCAAGTCACGGACGTTGCAAAGGTGTTGAAAAGGGAGTTGGCGGATTGGGAAATATGGGCGACTGAAGCGGCCTCTACTACCTCTACCTCGGCCACTTCCACCACTGTCCCTACCACCGCTGCCACCTCAGAAGCCTCAACACCCAGCACATTCTACATCGCGAGCACCAACCACCCTTCACCTGCCGACTTTGCCGTGTGGCCAGTGTTGGACGAGATGGTGGGGGTATGTGGTCAGGACTTGCTCGGTGAGAATCTGAGGCGATATTATAACGCCTTCAAGGGGAGGAGCTCGGTTTCGAAGGCGCTGGGGCAGCTTAAGAAGGAGTAGGTCAGTCAGGCTTGGATTTTTTTTTTTGGGGGGGGGGGGGGGGTGGGGTGGAGATCTAGTCGGAACTTGGACAAAACATTCTCGTGGCTAGGCGAGATGACGATGATTATGATGAGGTACGGTATCTTGGATTTGAGCAAGTCAGCGTTTGGATTTCTACTTATACCAAAAAATAAAGCTTCATTTCTTCGCTACGTAGTTCACCCAGATCTCCCGTCATCAGCGAGAATGATGGCCCAAAATCATCACGTCCGTTTATGAGATCCGCTCACCCTTGGCCTCAGGCGTCGATGCTCCTGGAACGGAAATGTCAAGCTTTAGCGTGTACTTCCGGTGGTCAATTAAGGGACTTAGAGATTTGTTGTGGCGATCCACTTCTCTCCATTTCTACTTAGTTAAGGCACTAAATAAATGTTCTCACCATGGTCGTTAGTCTATGCCAGAACGCAGGCCCATCATGGCCTCAATTATTACTTAGAAAACTTAATAAAGCACCAAGACTTCAAAGTATGTACATGTAATGAACCGAGCTAAGTTGTGTGTAGATAATTGCAAGTTATAGTAGGTACAGTACCCTAATAGATAATTGTGACGTGCAGCGTATAATTAAGGAATAGCACCATTAATTATCTTGAGAAATAATGAGATTGAGAAAATGGAATTTTGCATCGAAAAATATTTCACATTCCTCCAAGTCTTGTGTTACGATTCTGGGGTGGGTTGCTATCATATATAGGGGTACTTGGAGCGCGAAAAATAATGAGTGACAAAATAGCTCCTACAATATTAGAGCAGAGCTATTACCTGGATCCGGGAATTAATACTCAATGTCACTGCAAATTCCAATGGTCCTACAGGCATTGATGATTGGAGATTTCTAGTAATTTAGAGAAAGCTGAATGTACAGTATATTTATTCCCCGTCCTGAGTTGAAAACAGAAAAAATAATAGGGGGCAAGTGGCTGTTAAACCCGCTCTCGCCCGGTCCAGCATGCAGCAACGCCTCCCAGTCCCTCGCACAAACCCCACCACCACCGAGAGACCAAACCGCCTGAATAGAACACATTTAGATAATATCATCCAACCCAGCTAAATTTTCACCCGAATTGCGTCATCTCGCTCCACCTTCCGCATTGCTCCCGACCTAACGCATTTTACGCTTTCGTATCCCACGGCAGCGGGTAGGTACCGACCCAGTCCGCAACTTCACTCCGCAGTTGCACAATCTCCGTGTCCGTCTCGCCATTTCCAAGATACTCTAAGAAAGTCTTGAGCCGACCCGCTGTCTTCGCCTCGCCCTTCTCTTCGGCCGCTTTCCGCGCCGCCTTATCAACACGTGCGGCAATCGTCACGGCCCGGTCGACGATATCCGCAACACGCTCAAAATCGTTCTCGCTGAAGCCGCGCGTCGTCATGGCTGGAGTGCCCATGCGTAGGCCACCGGGGGTTAGGGCGGAGCGGTCGCCGGGGACGGTGTTCTTGTTGGCGGCGACGCCGACAAGTTCGAGCACGCGTTCGACGCGTCCACCGTCGACACCCTGTGGCTTGAGGTCGACGAGGACAAGGTGGTTGTCGGTGCCGCCGCTGACGAGCCGGTAGCCGAGCCCACCCTTCTCCTTCGGTTCGCCTAGTCGGCGGGCCAGGGCCTGGGAGTTGGAGAGAACCTGGGATTGGTAGGTGCGGAATTCAGGCGTCTGCGCCTGCTTAAGGGCGACGGAGAGGGCAGCGATTGTGTGGTTGTGCGGCCCGCCTTGGTGTCCAGGGAAGACGGAGGCGTTGATGGGGTTCTCGAGGTTGTAGAGTTCTTCGGCGCCCGTCTTGGGATGGGTGCGGCGCACACCGCGGCGGAAGAAGATGAGGGCGCCGCGGGGGCCACGAAGTGACTTGTGGCTTGTGGTGGTAACGATATCAGCGTGGGCGAAGGGGCCCGGCATGACCTTGGCCGCGACGAGACCGGAAATATGCGCCATGTCGACAAGGAGGTAGGCGTTGACCTTGTTGCAGATCTCGCGCATGCGGGCGTAGTCGATCAGCCGGCTGTAAGCCGAGGCACCGGCGACGATGATCTTGGGACGGTAGAGGGTGGCCGATTCCTCGAGCTTGTCGTAGTCGATGTATCCAGTCGACTCATCGAGGCGGTACGGGAGGGTCTCAAAGTACTTGGAGATGAACGAGATCTTTTTCGTGGGCGTTTGGTATCCGTGGGACAGGTGGCCTCCGTGGGGAAGGTCGAGACCCATGAGACGGTCGTGTGTTTCAAGGAGGGCCGAGTAGACGTACAGGTTGGCGGGAGCACCGGAGAGGGCTACTGAAGTTAGCTTTTACCGCAACTTCTGGTAACACGGTTTAAGACCCAGGGGCCACACACCCTGAACATTCACACCCCACTCTTTCGCCTCCAAGCCGAAGGTCTCAAGCGCCCGCTGCTGGCATAGTCTCTCGGACGCATCGATGAACTCATTGCCACCATAGTATCTCGCTCCAGGATATCCTTCCGAGTATTTGTCTAGTCTTGTTAGTTATGGTTCTCGCGTGTCGGCGGTAGCGAGCCGGGGCAGACCGGGAGTAACGCACTCTGCATCGGACTCCCAAGCGCATCTAAAACGGCCTGCGAGGTGAAGTTCTCGGACGGAATAAGGTTGATGAACTGCTTTTGCCTGATTTTCTCCTGTGTTTGTGCATTAGCATTGGTCAGTGGGATGCATTGGTATCACCAATTCGAGGAATTCCGAGTACCGACCAACCTTTTCGATGATATCGTACATGATGGGATCGGCTTGTTGGAGATGGCTAGCGAGCAACTGTTGTTCGGCATTGTATTAGCATCTGAGTCTCTATCCGGTATCCTCCTGCGTATTTTCACAAAATGCGTCTTCCTACCTTCTGCTGCGTGTCATTGCCGAGAGCCATAGTCCCGACGGACCGGTTCGTGGCCACCCCGCGGGCCCATTGTTTCGGCGCTGTCGCCGAGCGGGGCAATCGGTTTGCTATCGTCGTCGTCCTGGGCAAGCAAGCGGCGGAGGTAGAGCAAGACGAAGCACACACGCGCCTGGCGGCGGTGCTTCGGAGCGATGGAACTGAGCCAAACGCCGACATCTCGGGCTATTTTCTTCGTCTCTGCCTATCTGTCGAGTGAGAAAGTGAAACTCGGAGTTAGTCTGTTGTACTTCCTCCAATTGTTCGTGGGGGGATAGAGGAGGGGCAAGAAATACCGACTGTGGACACAGATTTTACACCTCGGGACTGGAAACAAAGAAATTCTACGTTCCTGCCCTTTCCCGTCGGACAGCTTCCTCTTCGGCGGTGGTGGGAAAGATTCGGGAAACGGTCCAGTCTAGGACAGGGAGGTGATATGATTGGAGCTTTCTTCCCGACCATGACGAGACCAGCTCAATCCGCTCGGCTTAAACACAGGCCAGTGTGGGGTAAGATAGCTCCGAACGGAACGGGGAGAAAGGATGAAAGCACGGGCCATGGGATCCATAATTCTGCGAAGCACAACTTCAAGGCCAAAAATTTCTCCCGCTTCCAGTTTCTTCTTTCTTTTCTTCTGCAATCAACTATATTGGGGGTGATGAGCACGCTCACAAATGGCAAATGCACGGTCCTCCGCTGGTTAAACGGCTTGGGGGGACATGCTGAAATGTCCTGGCACAACCTCACCACTCTAGAGGGGCAATTTGAAGACTCTGACTCAAGTTGGTTGATGCGCGGCGACGTAGCCGTTTTGTGTTTTCTTTCGTCTGGTCTATTTCTCCATAACCCTTCGAATTGTTCGGATACATCGGATTACTTGTGGGTTGTTTCCCCCGATATTTCGCAGGCACAAATACCTCAGATAGCTGCAAATGCAAATCAGGAAACTAGTTGCCTTCCAAGCTGCGTTCGCTCTTGCTTCTATCCCCTCCTATGTTCAATTCGCAGTAAAGACATGAGAAACGGTTCGAAGCATCACAGGATCCGGACTCGGCATCCACTCGTGTTCATCAGACCGGCAAACCCATTGCTTCCGATTTTTTCAATGCCATACATGCAAGCCAGAATGTTTGGTGTCTTTTGACACCATGCCCCTTCACTAGAAAGAGGCTCGAGGGGGACGGCATGCAGGAGCCGCCGAGATGTGTAGAGAGAAAGCGTGCCCAGAAACAAGCCCAACCCATTACTCCGAATGCAAGGCCGCCGAGAAATCCATATAGTCCATTCACTTGACCCCTGCTGAAATCTACTTGGATTCCTCCTCGGCCTCGCCCAGCAGCGCGTTCCGCTTCGCCGTTTGCCTCTCCAGCTTGCGCTCGCGGGCAGCCTTGGTCCGCGCACGCTTGGCGTCCATCTCCTCCTTGATCTGCCTCTCGCGCGCCTTCTCCGCCTTGGCACGGTGGATCTGAAATCGGGAAAAAAATTTGGTTAGCTGGATGGTCCGGGACTCAAAGCTGAACGAGGAGAGAGGGAAGAAAACATACGTGCTCAACGAGCGCCCGCTTGTGCTTGAAGGTGTTACCCTTGGCGAGGTGGTAGAGCTCGTGGTAGAGGTGCTTGTCGATCTTGCCGCTGGCACGGTACTTGACAAGCAGACGGCGGAGGACCCGCTGGCGGCGCATCCACAGAACCTGCCTGTATCAGGAGTCAGTACACCGGCATTTCCTAAATAGCCCAACCTCCGACCTCTAAAACCCCCATTAACCCCCCCAACCAGCAATAGTATGCTTGTTTGGCGGTTCGGTATCCGGAGGCTTGAGGGCGGGGATGGCTTTATTGTTGTCGTCATGGTGGTGGTGGTACGTACTCGGGCATACGGGCATCGGCGGTACCCTTGCGCTTACCGAAACCGCGGTGGCGGCCGATACGGCGGGCGAGGTTTAGCTCACGCGCACGCGAGCGCGAGTGCATGGTGACGGGCTTCTTGATGATGAGGCCATCGGAGACGAGCTTGCGGATGGTCTGGCGGGAGTTGGCGTTCGAGATCTCGGACACCTCGTTGGGGTCGAGCCAGATCTTGCGCTGGCCGACGCCCAGCACAGACGACGCCAGCCGCTTCTGGGTCCTCAGGTTAACCCTACAGCGGGACAAATAGTCAGCATTCCTGCTCCTTTATTGAAATAATCGACGTTCGTGACGCTCGGGGAATGCGGGTTGATGGTGGTGTGGAGGGAGGTCGAGGTCGGGAACGGTGCTGACCGCAGCACAACGCTCGGTGCACGCGCAAATGCTGCTGCAAATCGACCGAGTAAAAATGGTGGTGTGTTATTGAATTGACATGGATGTAAATAGAGCTACTCACATCTTGACTGATTGATGCTGTAGATGGTTAGTAGTCGAGGTTGTCGATGGGTTAGGATTTCCGCTGAGGGGAAGTTCGTCGCCGGAATTTCTCGAGCAACAGTTTGTGGGTTTGGCAGGTGGGGCAAATAGTCGACTGCGATTGGCGAGGGCTAAATTGGTCATGCGCCCTCGCACGTGCACTGCATTCACCAGGCTCTCCAGACAGTGGACCTCCGGTTGCTCCTAACCTGTCTGTTTACATATCGGGGTGAATCCAAATCGCTGAAATGGAGTGACGCGAGGTGTTCCACGGTACAATATTTGAGAATAATATTCGTGTAAATTGCAAACTTGCCCAACGAGATCCCCAATTGATTCGATTGGACGATGTCCTTTCAACCGGTCGCTAGGATGGATCAACGGACCGCTTTCTGTCTGTCACACGGCATCTAGAAAGTCGCGACGTCCAACTGGACAATGCCGTCCAACTGGACAATGCACCTTATTTTTGGACCCCTACAAAGCTACGTAAGAACCATCACAGAGCCAGCCTCTTTTCTACTCCGTTGAAGCGAACACCCCCTCTCCAACATCCACCTTCCCAACTGCCATAATTTCCTTCTCATCCTCGGCTTCATCATTCGACAACCCCAACCCGCCGGCCCCCCCTTCTGCCTCCCTCCTCTCCCGCACCTGCGCCCCCAACCGCAATGTCACTCTCTTAAAATAATCCTGCATACTACGCTTCACCTGTGGTGGTAATGCCTCGGCGCCCCCGCCTGTACCCATCCACTTTTCGAACACTTTCCCTTCTTCGTCGGCCACAGAGAAGAGCTGGACAAACGCCGCTTCAGAGGCCAACTTGACGGGGATCACCGGGTCACGCACCGAGGCGAAGACGGGAGGCGCGAGTATGCTGAGGTGGGGGCGTACCATCTCTGGGTGGACGCGCGCGATCGTGCGGGTGACAACCAGAGCTAGGCGGCGAGAATCGAGGGGCGCACCGGGTGGGATGAGTTTGGAGAGCGTGATGAAGAGGGGTTTGGTGGCCTCGAAGGATTTGGGGGCCGAGCTGAGGAGATATTTACCAGTGGCCACGATGAAGTTGTCGATGATGAAAGTCTGAAGAAAGATGGTGTGTCAAATCAACCAATTCAGTGGAAACTAAGGGGAGAGTAAGATGGGGAATGAGGGAAGGATACTCACGTTTTTGCTCTCCATCCCGAGCGCAAGCAACTCCGGCAGGTCATCAACCAGTGACGAGTTCAACAAGGTGTCGGCGCTCTCCAGCAACACCGCGTTGAGTGCTAGCACACTCGCGTGGGTGAAGTCACGGGTCATGACCCGGTTCTTCAGAAGGGTAATCGCTGCATCGTCCGAGATGTTCTTAACAAGGGCCCCGAACAGTTTGGCGTAAGTGATCGTCATGGTATTATCACGCTCGTCAGTCTCCGTGTCGATCAGGCCCAGGACGGCAGTGCGGGAGCCCTCGCCCATGTTGCCGCCCGCCGTGCTGATGACCTCGTACAGAGCCTTGAGCATCGCGGTGCGGACGCCGGCGTCTGTAGTCTTAGAGCCCGTTACCAACTCAGCAATGAGGGGATCAACACGCGGCGTGAACTTGATGAGAGTACCCAGAGCCTTCGCAGCACGACTGCGCAGCAAATCGCTCGACGTGTCGGCGAGCGACTTGGCAAAGGTACGCTGCAGTTGTGGCAGGAAAGGTTTGAGCGCGGTGGGCATCTTTTCGAGCAAGTTATTGAGCGTAAGGAGAATGGCTGACTTGACGTCGGTCGAACGCTCCGAAACCACACGAATCAGGGGACCCGTAATCTGCGTGACAAAGGGCTTGAGTGAGGCTTCGCTGGTCCGGTCGATCACGTCCGAGATGGCCAGGGCGGCCGACACCCTCTGCTCTGCGGTGCCATTCATTAGGCCCTGCAAGAAGATGGGAAGGATGGCGTTAATGCCCTTGGGGAGTTCGAAGCCGGGCAGATTATGGCCGGCAACGCCCACTTGCAGCAGAGTCTGCCTCGTTGATTGCACGAGGGCTTCCATTTCCTCCTTTTTGAGGTGCTTCGTAAACTCGTGTAGCGCACTCCACGCGGACTTGACGACAGCAGTATCCCGGTCATCGAACGAAATCAGCAGGGCACGGATAATGTCCTGGTTGTATCTCGAATAGTCGACATCGGCTGACGCGAAGAATTTTGCCAGATGGCGGCCAGTCGCGGCTCTCTTGCGATGATCTTCATGCTTGATGAGCTGGAGCAAAACGTTCATGACCACATTCAAGCCGTCATACTCATCAATGGACAAGATGACAGTGTCGAACGAAGCATCAAGGTCTCCCTGCAAATCATCCTCCGTGCAGTTGACAATGTTGTCCATCAGGGAGTTGATGATGTTGGGCAGTCTGCGGTTCATAGCCGCACCTGCAACCTTAGACAACGATGCCAGCGCCTTGGCGTTGAAAGCTGAGATGGGAGGCGCAATGAGGGTAGGAATGAGGTTTGGAAGGATAATGTTCGAACGGGTCGTTTCTGTAAGGAGGGTGAGGAGAGCTTCCAGCGCGTTGTTGGCATTCTCGTCGGAGCGCAGGAGGTTGAGGAGGTAAGGTAGGACCTGGTCGACGGCGCGCTTCCCAAGGATCTGCTGGAGCGAGTCGAACGCCTCGGCCGCGGCCTCGCGGACGTCGGTATCCGAGTCGGTAAGCGCAGTACGAACAACGGAAATGAGCGTCTTCTCGTGGTCCTCGAGTGCCTCGGGCGAGGCCGAGGAGATAAGTTCCTTGAGCGCCAGACAAATACCCTGCTTGGCGTCGACATCGCTGGACGACCGCAGGCCGTCTTCGAGAGTGGGGAGAAGGGTAGCCAAGACGCCATCGCCGGCTTTGCGGATGAGTTCGCCAAGGGCGTTGCTGGCGATGACCTTGTGCTCCATGTTGGTGCTGCCAAGACGCCGGATGATGAGCTGGGTGAGAGTAGGGACCAACTCCTTGAGCGTCCGCGGGCTGTGGACCAGAGCCTTCCAGACGCTGATAGCCGCAGCGCGTACAGCACCAGCAGTATCGCAGCGGCAGACGTACAGAGCTGAGAGGATCTTGTTCCGCTTCTCCTCTCCAAGCACCTCGCGAAGGGATGCCCCGGCTTCTTTGGTAGCGTCCGGATCCTCCTCTTCATCCTCCTCCGTGTTGGCCTTGATACCAGCGAGGTTGAAGAGAAGGTCACCCACAAGCTCCACGGAGCTGAGACGAATGCGGTAACTATCGTCGGCCATGCCGCGCTCGAGTTCTGGGAGAAGGAGATCGACGGCTCGCACCGCAAAGTTCTTGACCAACAGCCGGCCAGCACGCAGAGCAGTGTCACGGATTGCCTCGACATCATCAGCGAGACCTGATAAGATGGGCGGAATAATTTTGCCGAGATAGTTGGCAAAGCTGTTTCCGAAGCAGACGGGCAGGAAAATGAAGAGCGACATGAAGCCCTCGCGGACGGCAGACTTGGGCGATTCCACATTCTGGAGGATGGTAGGGAGCGTCTCCTCCAATCTCGAAGTACCCAGACCGGCAAGAACCTCGCTGAGGGCTTGCGCAGAACCAAGCCTGTCGCCGGCACCTGTCTCGGACTTGAGAGTTTGCATGAGACCGGGGATAAGATCTGGCAGAGCATCCTCGCCTAACTTCTCCACAAGGGATCCGAGAGCCCGGGAAGCAGTCGCACGCGTGGTGGGAACCGGGTCGACGACGGCAGTCTTGAGACCAGTCACGAGGACGGGCAAATGTGCCACAAGATCCTTGCGCTCTGTAAGATGCGCCAGACTGCCGATAACCTGAGACGCCTTGCGCTTGGTGTTGGATCGGTCGCCCAGGCCTCGCTGGAGGATGCGGCTGACCAGAGCCAACGAAGGGGCGTCGAGATAGTGGACGAACTGAACCTTGATGAGCGAGTCTAAGGCTTCGTCGGTGTACTTGGTCGGGTCGCTGAGCGCCTTGAGGAGGATGTCGACTAGGCTCTTTATCTCGGGGTTCGTGATAACTTCGCCGAAGCGCTTCAAGCTCTTGTTGGCAGCTGACCGCACTTCCTTGTGACTGTCGTTCAACACGGCCGTGAGAGGGGGGATAATTTCGGGCAGGCTCTGAGCAAGCTGTTGGGGGTCAAGGTAGGCCATAGCACCGAGCGTGTCGCAAGCACCCTTCTTACTCCGCCATTGGTCCTCGTCAAGGCCGTCAAGAAGTGTGGGAAGGACTTTCTTGACGCCGTATGAGCTGAGTGACGCGAAACAGGCCTTGGCCGCTGCGAGCGCAGCATCACGGACATCGGCGTTGCCGTCGCCAAAACCAGCAAGAAGCTGCGGAACAACCTGGATCACGTACGGCTCGAACAGCCGGCCGAGAATGGTGGACAGGAGCTCATATGCCAACATGGCAGACTCTCGCTGGTTGATTTCTTTCTTGTTCTCGAGCGCACTGCTGAGGGTGATCATGATGCGGTACTCTCTCAGGACACTGATACCCCTACCCAGCACAAGACCGGCCAGCCCATAGGCCGCTCCACGTTGCTCGGGATACTGCTTGGAGGTCAACATGATCTCGAGGACCTGGTCAAAGTACTTGGAGGACTTATCGCCACAGGTGCGGACAAGAGGGGGTAGGCACTCAGCAATAGCGTACTGAACTGCCTCTGACGGAGTGCTAAGTGTTGCGAGCAACCTCTCAATCACAACCGGGATCTTTTTGTCCCCAGGCTTAAGATGCCGCGCCAGCGCACCGTACATGATGATGACTGCTTCATTGACACGGTCTGAGGTTTCAGAGTTCTTGTCTGGAGCCTCAAGTGTCTTCTCGAAGGTCTTCATCAGCCTATCGAGAATGCCCTTCCCGTGCACTTCGATGGCTGTGTTCGCGGCGTCTAACATCTCGCTTCGCACTGTTGCGTTTTGGTCGCCGAGCGGGCCCTGCTCAATGAGAAGGTTGAAGAACGGTTCGAGCTGCGCCTTTTCAAGATGGGGGGCAATCTGCTTGAAGGCCAAGGCAATTCCGTGCCGTGCTTCCCAAGGGTCGGAAAGATCCATCTTTTTGGGCATTCCAAACTCGTCCAATTGCTGGACTCGCGGTTTGGCGAATTCCACATAGGATAACCGAAGCTTTTCAAGAACGGGGGTAATAACCGAAGGATATTGGCTCGCAACTTCGGCGAGCGACTTTGCGGCAGAGCGGCGGAGCTGGGCGTCCTTACTTTCCAAGTATGGCAGCATCTTGTGGGCGAGTTCCTCGGAAACCTGGAACTCGCCTTCTTCCCAAATCTCGCTACCGAGATCGGCGTTCTCCTCGATATCGTCATGACAAGCCAGCCAGATCTCCTCGGAGACGCCAACCTCACTCATGTCGACTTCAGCACTGATGGCGAGCAGCGCAGCTGTGCGGACACTAGACTGGGCAACAATGGTACCGCGTGCGAGCACACCGACTTCCTCGGTTGTCATGTTCGGAGCGACACACCGGACCATATCGGAGAAGCAGTCTTTCAGGATTTTGTAGTGCTGGTTGTACTTTTGCATCGACGTGATAAGCGCGTGGAAAATCTCTGCACGAGGGATAGCCTCGTCCGCGGCAACATCGGTGTGGAAGGAAAGAATCTCGATGGCTAGCACCAATTGGGCGTCGCGGTCGTCCGCGTTGGCACCAAAGCCCCCCCTTTCGAGCACGAGCAAGGCGAGAGGCAGAATGTAGATGAGGGTGACAGTGTCAAACGGACGTTGTTCACCGGCGAAGCGGAGACGGTAGAGGACCCGGGTCACTAAATCCTCAAACGGTTCTTGAGTCAGGGTGTCTGGTAGTGCTGATACCTCGTGGGCACGGAGAATAGCAGCTGCAATGAACGGACGAATGGTCCCTAGACGCGAAGTCGCTTGCTCTCCACATGCTACTAATGCGAGGGGTCCTGTCTCCGCGGTGATCAGGCACGCGCCCGCGTCGATAGAGGCAAGAGTAGCTCCAACAGCCGCACCCATCCACAGACTAGCATCTGAAGGAGGGCCGGTTGCCAGGGCCTTGACAATGCCGAAACCACGGAGTAACTTGGCTGCTACCTGGCTGACGTTCTCGCGAATATCAGACTCCTTTTTAAGCTGAGCGTTGACCTTCGCCGTTTCGTCCGCGGTAAGCTTTTTCTGCGTGCCCTTCTTCGCGGCCAGCTGAGACCTAAGTTCCTCTTCCCATTTGAGCGTGTCGTAGTCCTTCACATTTTTGTTGGGGACAGCGTTTTGCTTCTTGGCGAGGACGTCTACAAAGGCAGTGCCTTCGGGAGTGCGGAAAATGGCGGCTTCTAGTGGGCCGATGGATTGTAGCTGAACAGCGTCGAGATCTTCTTGCAGAAGAGTGACAATGCGGTGTGTCATGGAATCGGGGGCAACGAAGACAAGCTCAGCGGCTGCGCTGTAAGCTGCATCCTTGACAGAGCCGGACTTTTGCCCAAAGCCAGTCCGTCCCACTATCTCTTGGACTAGAACCTCTTCGTGCTTTTTAGCCAATTCACCCGGATCGCGCCCTACTCTCAAGCAGAGCTCAATCCAGCTTGCACGCGGGATGAGTTGAGGTTTCGCAAGGGCCAGGAGCGAGCAAAGTTGGGCTTCGATCTGCGCATTGTCGGGCTCAACATTTCGTTCTGCGTACTCCTTCGGGCTGAGGCAGATTGCTCTCAGCACCAAATGAAGGTTAGAGTTCCCGGACCTCGCCAAAACAGCTGCGCTCTCCTTCTCTCCTGTTTCCGCTGCTCCAACCCACTGCCATATGGCCTTGATAATCTCTGCTGGCACCGAGATACCATGGCCACTATTCGCCTGAGCACACAGACCGGACAACGAGTCTACAGCTTGTCGACGCACTTTAGGGGGAGTGGTAGAGGAAGATATCAGGTAAATGTAGGCTTGTGCCCAGGCGGCTTTGACGGTGTCGTTGAACGATGTGAGGGAAGGCGCAATAGCCGAGAGAGCACGGCACAGCCATTTAAGGTCTTCTTCAGCGAATTTGCTGTATATCCGCTGATTCAGGAGGTAAGACGGCTTTGGTTCCACCGCCAAGCTGTTCTTTTGTATCCCTGCTTTCTTGGCTAATGACTGCACATTAGTGTTCTCGAGGCGGGTGATTAACCCTTCGAGGCTGGCGGTGACCAAGGCTGCAGTCACGAGGCTGCTTTGCGCGGCCGTGACGGGGTTCGCTACGACCTCGTTAAAGGCGGCCAAGAGAGGCGGGACAACAGCTTCCGCAAAGGTCACAAGACCCTTGGGGAGATTGGGTTGGGCATCCTGGAACGTCGAGAGCAAATCGCCAGTCCGTAGGACCCAAATCCGCCGAACTGGGGCTTTCTTATCCGCCAGGCCCTTCACATAGGCATCCACCAGAGGCTTTGGGGCTTCTGCGTTTTGGAGAAGGGTGCTTGCGCTGCCATTAAGAACCAGCGTTTCGGAATTCAAGGCGGCTTCGTTTGCCTCTTTGCTGACAAGAGCAGGGAGTCCAGACGCAACCTTGGTCGCAATTCCGACCGACGCTGGTAGCGCTACGAGCATCTCTGAGTGGAGCACTCGATGGTCTGCAGACGCGAGCTTGCCAGACTTGAGAGGTCCGAGGACTTCATCCGCAACCTTCTCGAGGAGTGCAGGGTCTTGAGAGTTTGAGGCAAGTGCTTTGAAAGCCGAGACGGCGCCACTGCGAATGGTGGCGTTGGAAGATTTGATGTTGGAGAGTAGTGGCTTGACGAAGCGGCCGCTTAGCGCTTGAGAGAGATCGAACCGGGATATCGAGTGGACCAGAGGGGTAATGAGATCGTTCAACACCACCTCGGGCGCCCGCAACAAGCCTTTCTCTAAAGCCGGGAAGACCTCTTTCTCGAGCTCCTCAAGCGAGACGAATGTCGAAAAGAAGTCAGCCAGGCCGTCGGCGAGATGGGCTGGGACCGGTGTCCGTGACCCAACAATTTCGCGGATGTAGAACGCAATGTACTCGCCCTTTAAGTTCTCAACTACCGCCTTGGCCTCGGTCTTCCGCGCGCAGACACCCGCGATGGCACCCAAGAGAACGGCATTCTTAGCGGCTGGCTGACCCCCTTTGGCGGCAAGCAGTTGTGCGGCCGCATCGATCGCTGTCGGGTCGGCGGAGGCGAGCTTCCGGAGGCTCCTCCTTGCGATAACCAGTGCGGAGTTCCCGACTGTCCCCCTTGACGTAGGCTGCAAACACTTTTCCAACCCGTCTGCCAATGCCAGAACGATATCCTTCCCGAATTTATGCCATAGCGGCGTGCCCGCAAAGTTTTGGGCCAACAAGCTGGACCATTCCACAAGCACGAACGCGCTGCCGGGGGCAATGCCTTGCTTTTGGGTTTCCTTGAGGACGGAGGCAACTAATGGGGTGAGGACGTCGGTATCGCTTTGTTGGCAGAGTGAGGTGAGGCATCGTTGTACTGCTTGTCGAGAAGGTCGGTCGGTGTAAAAGGCGTGTGTCCAGAAGAGGACCTTGAGGATGCCGAGCGTTGTTTGCTTGTCGAGAGCTGCATAGGACGAAGAAAACCCCGTGTTAGCTCATCCAGGTCCTCCCTCCTCAGCGCAATATGGAACCTCACCCTTGTGTGTAATCTTTTCATCAATGCCCCGCAGCTGGGCAATGCGGGTCGCAGTCGACGACGAGGTCAGCGCGATCCGGGCTTGGTCGAGGTCGAAGCCGCCCACGGCCCCATCGTTGGCGGGTTCAGTCATTGTGGCGTCGTTCTAGTAGGGGGCCGTCGTGGAATGACATGATCGGGCGGCAGAAACCAGGAGCCTCGTGGTGTTGCGGTACCCGTTTTGTCCAGGTGGTGGTTCTCTCTCGGGGAGCTGATTTTCGGCGGGGACTCACATTTCGAACCGAAGTGGGTGCCGTGGTTGGCAAGATAAGTTGTTATACAGACTGTGCTTCCTGCCCTTTCAGGGGCTTGTTTACTTTGGGAGGCCAGTCCTGTTACATAGGCATCCTTGCGGGAAAGTTAATTTCCTCGTCAGCATATGATATTATCTATTCGAACACAAATGTCGCCCCTTTTGTAGGAAAGTACCAATCTGTAAAACAGACATCGAGCATTCCATGTAGACCGTCCTCACGGAGCGCAGTGACTGCACAGCACAGTGCAAATAACAGACGCTGCAAGTCTATGGTGGGGTCAGTGCCCGAAAGGGTAGGCGGTCGTCTTTCGATGCCCACCTTCGTCCGCGGCAGTGGGCCACTGCAGGGGAGCTTGCCCCAGTCAACTCCCAATCCAGAAAAATTCTAGGCTTGCTTCAGGCTTGACGTCTTTGGTGGAAACTAGCCATGATCTATCGGCGTCCTCTTCCTTTCTGGCTCCCGTTTGCAGCGCCTTTCCTTAGACCATCATCGCGCAGCCATGGCTGGTAAGAAGAAGACTAAAAAGCCCGCGGCCAACCCCGCGCGCGGGTTTGCAACAACATCCGTTGCGTCCAAAGCTCGAGTCGACCCGGTTGAAGCTCCCAGCGATGAGACCCTGGTCAACAAAACCGAGAGCACCCCGCCAGCGAAGGATGCCCCGCAAACAACAAATAGCAGCAACACCAACAAAGGCGACGAGAAGGCGCCGGCCAAACAGCTAAGTCCCGAAGAATTTGAGAAGCAGCTGGAGGAGTCGGAACTACAGCTTCTTGTCGAAAAGTACGCCCAGAAAGTTAGGAAGGATGCCCAGCGACAGAGGACCCGCCTTGAGACCGACCGACGATTACTACGGGGCACGGCCGAGAGCATCAACATACGAAAATGGCTACCGCCAGAGCTTATGGACCATATTTTGGGTCTGATCCAAGCGGAGGGCAGGTTTGCAGCTTCCAGTGTCTCGTCCGAGGGCGCGACTAGTAGGCTCCCCCCAGAGGAGGACCTGATCATCCGGCTTTGGACTCTGCAGGAGACCTTGGAGAATTCGGGGTTTCCAATGGAGAGGATACAACCGGCGCTGCAGTTTGTTTTGGATATTGCACCTAATATTCCGTATAATTCAAGGAGCGAAGCTACATGGGGATTGGAAGAGGTGTTGGACTGGTTCGCGAGGGAATGCGCGACGGATGAGCTCCCGGATTATTCTGGGCGAAAGAAGGGGGGAAAAGCAGGTATGTATCAAAGAGCTGCGATTGAGTTTGTTGAGACGTAAGTCCTGAACAATGTTTCCAGATTCTACGCCGGAAACGCTCTCAAGATCTGGCACGCCACTCCAAATAGACCCTCGATCAGGAAAGAATAAAAATAAGGCACAGGACCGGCCGCGCCAGCACTCGCCAAAACGGCCGGCAGTAACATACAGCGAAGACATCGAGCCGGAGCAGTTACTTCCGTTTTATCTCGCTACAAAGACGGAATTATTTGCGATCCAACGGCCACGGCAAGGTGATGCAAAGGGCAAAGGAACCAAGAACAACGGCAACGTCCCAATAAGTGCCGAGGAAGCGCTTCTGCTGGCTAAGGTCGACCGTGTTGAGAGGGACGTGCTCTTTGACAAATATGTTGCCGACCAGCAGTGGAGGAATAAACGGGTAATTCTTGAGAAGGAATACGCTGCTGCGAGAGCGGAAGAGAAGAAGAAAGCGGCGGCAGCTGAAGGGCCCCCTGCTCCGCTGGAACCTGGGGACGTCAACGCAGAAGCGGAGCGTATGGCAGCCGAGGTGCTAGCTCAGGAGACAGATGATGACGACGCTCTCGCCGACCTGTTTGCGTCCTTGCCAGTCAGTGAGGTTGATCCAGTCACGGGCAAAACCAATACTGTGGTGAACGGCGCAGATGGAGCCAAGACCATCATTCGTGATTTTGGGAAGTGGACTGGTGTGACCCCGATGCGGGCTTTAGAAGAGGCTTGCAGATCAAGGTTAGAGCTGTTTACCAGCTGGTTATGAAGAAAAGCGCTGACTAGGCATAGGGACTCATCCGTACGCATCTCATATCATCTCCTTTCCGACGTCGCATTTGCAAACCGGCACGCTGTCAATATTGTGTGGTCGAAACCACAAGACATGCCCGCTTCTTCTCCTGACATCACGGGGCTCGAAACGTTCGCATCGCCCACTCAGCTTGTTTACAAGATGATTTCGGTTGCCACTCCCGATGCAAAGCAATCTGAAGCCTTTATCGCTACCACTGCACTTTTTTGCATATTCGGTTCCTCGGGCAAAGAGGAAAAGGTAGCTTTGAGGCTACCGGCTGCTTGGAAGGACTTGTGGAACGAGTACGCCGAGGCGAAGAAGAGCAAGGCCGATGGTGAGGACCGAGAAATCCTTCGGCACTTGCGCGATCTCGTGCGGCAGAGGGTAGAACAGGAGCTCGAAGATGGTGTTCTTATTCAAGGTTTCAAGGGCCGTGGGCAGTCGAGGAATCAGGCCGACTCGGACCAATCGGACCAAGAACGGGCCAAGCGGCAACCTTTTGGACCCGAGTATTATCAGAACATCTGGCTACACAAAGCTAGTTCGCCCAGGTTTCAACACATGCTCCAATCGCGTATGCAGCTACCGATGTGGCAATTTCGACAGCAGGTTGTCGACGTGGTCGAACGTGAACAGGTGGTGATCATCTGTGGCGAGACGGGTTGTGGAAAGAGCACACAGGTACCTTCATTCCTACTGGAACATCAGTTACTTCAGGGCAAATCGTGCAAGATCTACTGCACGGAACCGCGGCGTATCTCGGCCATCTCGCTAGCACGCCGTGTGAGCGAGGAGCTCGGCGAAGGCAAAGGTGATCTAGGGACGAACAGGTCGTTGGTTGGGTACTCCATTCGGCTAGAGTCGAACACGGCAAGAGAGACGCGCCTTGTATACGCCACTACTGGTATTGTTATGCGCATGCTGGAGGGTTCCAACGACTTGCAAGACATCACCCATTTGGTCCTGGATGAGGTACACGAACGGTCCATCGATAGCGACTTCCTCCTCATTGTGCTGAAGAAATTGCTGGTCAGGAGGAAGGATCTCAAGGTTGTGCTCATGTCAGCCACCGTGGATGCCGAGCGATTTTCCAAATATCTAGGCGGCGCTCCCGTCCTGACTGTTCCGGGGAGGACATTTCCCGTACGCGTCGCGTACCTTGAGGATGCGGTCGAACTAACGGGATACACGGTTGACCAGAGGAGTCAGGAGAAGGTTACAGAGTTGGACGACGACGTGGAACCGGAGGTTGACGCATCATCCAAACCCGAACTGCTGAAGCAACTGAAAGGGTACTCGAACCGCACTCGGAACACGCTCACGCAGATGGATGAGTACAGGATGGAGTACGACCTAATTGTACAGTTGATCTCGAGGATAGCCACCGATCCCAACTATGCCACCTTCAGCAAGGCTATCTTAGTTTTTCTTCCCGGTATTGCCGAAATTCGGACACTGAACGACCTACTTCTGGGCGATCGGGCGTTTGCGGAGAACTGGCTGGTGTACCCAATGCATTCGACCATTGCGAGCGAGGAGCAAGAAGCAGCTTTCTTAATTCCTCCGCCTGGGATACGCAAGATTGTGCTCGCGACCAACATTGCGGAAACTGGTATCACGATTCCGGATGTGACTTGTGTCATCGATACCGGAAAACACCGCGAGATGCGATTCGACGAGCGAAGACAGTTGTCCCGCCTCATCGACTCGTTCATATCCCGCGCCAACGCGAAACAGCGTCGTGGTCGTGCTGGTCGTGTGCAGGAGGGCCTTTGCTTCCACATGTTCACCAAGTACCGCCACGATACGTTGATGAGTGATCAGCAGACGCCTGAAATGCTGCGTTTGTCTCTGCAAGACCTGGCCATCCGCGTCAAGATTTGCAAAATTGGTGGAATCGAAGAGACGCTGGGGGAGGCTTTAGATCCTCCTTCAGCCAAGAATATCCGTCGGGCTATCGATGCCCTCGTGGATGTTCGCGCATTGACTGCATCCACGGAGGAACTCACACCTCTCGGCCTCCAACTGGCCCGATTGCCCCTCGATGTGTTCCTCGGCAAGCTCATTCTCATGGGCGCCGTCTTCAAATGCCTCGATATGGCCATTACCGTGGCCGCTATCCTTTCCTCTAAGTCTCCTTTTGTTGCCCCCTTTGGGCAGCGCAACCAGGCCGACACGATCCGCCGGGGGTTCCGAAAAGGCGATTCTGATCTTCTCACTGTCTACAACGCGTACACGGCGTGGAAGCGAGTCTGCCAATCATCGACTTCGGGCGCCGCTGAGTTCCAATTCTGCCGCAAAAACTTCCTTGCGCCGCAAACGCTTGCTAATATTGAAGACCTCAAAGGACAGCTGCTCGTGGCCGTCGCTGACTCGGGCTTCCTCCAGCTCACCGAGACGGAGCGACAGGCGCTCCGAAAGTTGCGCTTCAGCGGCCGCCGACGACATCAGACCTTCTTTGACGTGCCCAAGCGTGTGGACAGCAACAGCGATAACGAGGTGGTCGCGCAGTCGGTTATCGCGTGGAGTTTCTACCCGAAACTCCTAGTGCGCGATGTCGGCAGCAAGGGGCTGCGTAATATCGGGAACAACCAGTCCATCAGTCTGCACCCGAGCAGTGTGAACAAGGGGTACAATGAAATGCGGTGGTTAAGTTATTACCACATCATGCAGTCCAAGGCGTGAGTCCTCATCTTCAACCACAGTGCGTTACACCATATGTCACTTAACTAACAACTCCTTCCAGTTTTTACAACGCCCACGAAACCACTGCAACCGACCCCTTCGCCATCGCCCTCCTGTGCGGCGATGTGCGCGCCGACCTCTTCTCAGGCGTATTTGTCCTCGACGGCAACCGCGCGCGCTTCGCGGCGCCCGACTGGAAGGCCATGTTGGCCGTCAAAGTCCTGCGTGCCCGACTGCGCGAGATGCTAACGCGCAGTTTCCGCAGTCCCGGAAAACTCCCCACGGCGCAGCACGAGCGATGGTTGGAGGTGTGGCAGCGCGTGTTTGCTTTGGCGCAGGAGGGCCGGGAGAAGAGCGCTGCGGCGGCTGCGGCGGCGAACGCGGTGACGGCGTCTGCGAGTGCTGCTGGCGTGGGCGTGGTAATAAATAAGAGCGGGAGCAGTCCCGGGGAGCGTTAGGCGCGCTTTTCGGTGTTTGCTCATGGGGTTCATGAGACGGGTTGGGTTTGAGAAAGGGGCTCGGTCTGCGTGGCGCAGGAAATCTCTAGTGGATGATGATACCCACGACTCCGCGAGGAAGGATATAGAGTATAGTGTTGGCATGGTGTATTATGTACAATGCGAACCAGATTTTCCACCATCCCGGCCGCGTTCCCTAATCCGAAGCGCATTAATTCAGCCAAACCTTCAACAAGCAACCCCCCGCGCCGGCCGTCTATTCCTGGTGAGTTTCCTCTGGTTTCTCGAACACCGCTATCTAAACATGAACTCCTGACTAACCCAACCCTAACCCCTCCAAGAATGCGACGAATGCGACGGCAACTCCGCAGTCCTCTCCTCGGTATACAACTCATGCCTGTCCCCATTCCCATTCATCTCCCGCGGCAGCTTCGTCGCCCAGACCTGCCCAGGCCCAGGCGCCCCGTACCAGCCGCTTTGCCCGCCTTCCGCTTCATAATACACTTGTCCGCCTTGTGCTCCGTACTGTCCCTGCTGCTGCTGCTGCAGGTGCGACTGGTCCTTCTCTGCGAGGAGCTGACGCTTTTTCTTATTGTGGCGGTTGAGGAACACGAAGGCGAGGGCGATGAGGGCTAGGCCTATGAGGGCGGCGCCGACGCCGATGCCGGCTTTTGCGGCTGTCGAGAGGCCTGTGCTGGGTGGGGAGGAAGAGGAGGATTGAGGGAAGGTGGAGGAAGAGGGGGTTGTTTCGACGGGGCGTTTGGTGCCGGTGGTGCCGGTGGTGGGTGATGAAGTAGGGTGGGAAGAGTGAGGCTGGGATTGGGTGCTGGTCGCGGATGGGGTGGTGGTGGTGGAGGACAAGGAGGAAGAGGAAGAGGAAGAGGACGTGGTTTGTTGAACGGCAGTGAAGAGTCTAAACTCTGTGTCCCAGCGCGCGAGAACCTCGGGATGGGAAGGGAAGATGTCGAAACGGCCGTTGCCGGAGTCGCAGCAGGGACCTGGGTCGTGGTCGCAGCAGTAGGAGGTGTCGGTGTTGGTGACGTTGGAGCAAGAGATAAGATCGGGGCCGAGTTTGGGGTTGACTAATTAATGGGAGTTGGTTATCAACCTCATCGTCCGACCTTGCCAATCTTGAGGAGACAGAGATGGGGTAAGGGTAGAATACTTACGCACACAGAACCGAGGGCATTCCACCGAGTTCCAGTTCTGGTCCGTACAGGTTCCTCTCACGACATTGCCTCCTGGATTTAAACAAACGTTGTTTGACAGGCATTGGGCACCCGATGTCCCGCCGCAGCACGAACTTGCGTCGTCGTCTGGATTACATGGCGAATCGTCGGTCGCGATGTTCCCATTTGGGTAGTAACATTGCTTGGCGGCTTCTACACCAAAACGGGACGACGCCAAGATTGTGGCCAGCACGGCGACGACGAGGCTCTTTGGCCTATTCATGGTGGTTTGGTGACGGAGGGTTGGCTCGGATCGCCACCCTCGTGCCGAGAATAGTCGATGGGCAACGGCGAGAAGGATGTACTATAAAAACAGGTGAAACATTTCGAGGAACACGAAAAGAAGCTCGCAAGACACCCGGCGTCTTTCACAGCTTCTCCCGCTCTTGGCACGCCCGGCCCGGAGCGCGGACGAATCACACCACACAGATTCGCGATTTCTTTCGCCCCCAAATTTGCGCGCTTCTCAATATCACCCTGGTTCGGCGGTTCCCCAGCTAACCCCGTCGTTCAGGGGCATGGCCACAGGATTTTGCGGAAGCTGAACGAGAAAGGATTCGATCAGCATTCGGCAAGACTCCTGACAAGGCAGCATCTGAGCAGGATTTCTAATCCGAGCTAGCGCAGAAAAATACAACCACATAACGTTAGTGTACTTAACCAGCCTGAGCATCCAACCTTAAATTTGCCCGGCCCAACGGAGTCGGGTCAGGAATCAAGATTGTAACTCGTCAGGTAAAGAGAAGTTCCATTCCCGAAATTGTCCGTCTAATGGATGCTTGTGAGATGTGACGACCAGAATGTTACATGCAGAACCTCACATGTGACTATAAATACGTACAATGGAGTAATTACACGAATACATCAAACCCGCTACTCCGTACCTTGGTACGTATCATATCAAGTGTGTACAGGTATGTAATTACGCGCTAATTATCTCGGGGCTATCAAGACCCGATGCTTCTCCATTGCCAACCATGGCCTTCATTAACCCTCCGCTGTACGAACCCACCATCATCTCATTGTTTACCCTTCCAACCATTACCGATGCCACCTCGACGCAGTAATTAGACGACATCTCGATAAGACTCGACACCCCGCCCAGAATATCCATCCAACTCCTGTCTCTCCTTTGTCACCCACACACTTCTATCCTCCCCACCTCTACTGTTCCCGGCCGCAGCAACAGCAGCTTGGTAGCAAGCGGATGTGGAGGAAAGGGCACCGAAGCCGAAGCACCAGTATACCACGAATCACCACCGACCCTATAGTCTATACCTCCTATTCCCATTCCCATCACCCACCTGAGGCGAACCACGCGGAGGGGAATTCAGTCTGAGGAGGCGTGTTGTAGTGTAGATCGGTCGTTGGGGAGGAAGTTGGCGCAGTTTTGGCTAACGTTGATTCAGATTGCTCAACTGGTGTGAACCGCGTCGCGGCCTCGTCCCATCTTGCGGTCGCCTCATTGAGCTAGGTGAGGTACAGTTCGAATTGCCCGGGACCTTTTTTCGCATCACTCGACCATTGGAGGGTCGCAGCCGAATATGTCGTCTGCTCGAGTGACGTTGGAGTAGGATACGAGTCTACGACCATATTTGAGCTTGTTCGGGAACGGCCCCTTGCACCACAGACTAAGGAAAGTTCTGAAAACATCCAGAAAGGGTCGGTTCCCTCCGCGACAGTTTCCAAGCACTTGGGGCAGAGTTCGGAGACTGCGACAGAAACCAGGGAAGTTGTCCTGTCTTGCGGGATAGCTCGGGAAAGAGGTTGCGTCGGACTGTACTGCTGCGGGACCAGTAGAACAGCCGCGACCGGCGTGACGGGAGAGAGATCACAACGTGGCTTGTCGTGGAAGATATCAGAGAAGTAGAGGTTACAGTGGAGAACTTTGTCCATATACCTCTCGAGGATGTACAGCGGTGTAATTACTGACCTTGGAAAACCGCTTCTTTCCCTTGTGTATCCAGTCCTAGTGTCACCTTTGCTCCCTTTACAAGTCTGTGGATGCGCCTCACACTACTTGCAGTAACCATCAATCAATACTCACCTGCCGAGAGGGCGGAAACCATCGAAGCCGACCAACGCTCCCCGGTTCAAACTCCTGACGTGACCCTGAAGGAGCAGAACCACTACCTCCACCACCCCCTCCCCCAGAAGCAGCAGCGCTCTTCTTCACTCTGGCAAGGACCCTCTCGCGATGCACGCCAGCTTTCATATGCAACTTGAAATCTCGCACCGCCATGTGCGGCTCCGCAGCCTCCGCCCTGTACAATATCTCGGGGCAGTCGTGGCAGATGATGCGGGGAACCCAGCCAAACTGGATGTTCCCGGGGATGGGGCCGAGGGGCCGGGCAACGAAGGAGTTGGTCTCAGTGTTGATGACGCATTGGTGCATGATGACCTCGCAGGAGTCGACGGGGTAGGATTTGAGGAGGTCGGCGAGAGCCGCGATGAGCCAGTGCGGCGCGGGGGGCTGTGCGGCATGGAGATGCGTGGTTAGACTGGCTGACTGGAGAAGGGGGAGGGAGGGATAATGGGAAAGGGGAGTCGTGGGGGGCGGGGGCGGGGGGATTAGGACATACCGGTGGTTGATTTGCGTCGTAATGACCGCGCGGGGTCGTATGGACAACGTGTATGATATCTAGGAGGGAGAGCTCCTCGTATGGGTTCGGCTGGAGGAGCTGCTGCATCGTCCGTGGCTGACCCGCGGGTTGCATCGCGCTGTTGGCCTTCTCGTCCGCGTTCACGCAGGCGGCCTGGTTTACATCAGCTAACGTTGTTGCGGAGATGTCCCCATCCTCTGCTGCGGAAGATTGCTGCTGGCCCGGCGAGGAGACTTCGGAAATGGGCTTCACGGTCGGCTTTTTCTGCAGGTTCTTCGTCCCAAATCACCTGTTGCGCGTTCAGGTGTGGCGCGCCACCCTGCTGAGTAGTCGCGATTAGTCGTATCCCCCTAAATCGAACGCATTTCCTTTTGTCTTCCTGATGCTTCTCCAATAGATGCGTTTTTAGGGCTTTGGGTGAGTTGAACGGGGGATATTGGCATCCTGACTCGGGGCACAGGAAACTCAATCTGTGGCCAGATTCGTGGATTGTACGCTCCCCGTTGCTGTTGAAGCCCGATATGGCGTGAACGCAGTAGACAAAGCGGCACAGGTACGCGTGGCCGCCAAAATTGGAACAGAAGAGTTGGAATTCGGATGAGACCGCATCGGAGTGGTCTTGGGCTTCGACTATATGCCGTACCGTCGCTTCGTAATTCTCAAAGATGTGATTCATCCGTGTGGGATAAACTAGATTGACTAGGTACTAGTATTAGCCTGCGCATCTTCATGGATCAGTAGAAAGAAAAGAATGCTGAGGTCAAGGCTGGCCTGGGGGGCTAACCACTTGGGCCTGATGCGGCAACCCGGTGTCCGGAGCCACGAGCTTGCAGACTAAGTGCCATGTCGTACAATAGGCCAGGGAAGTATAACCGGATTAGCTCCTGTTCTTGGGCCTGCAGCCCCGACAACGTGGAATCAGGGCCTAGTTGCGCTGTTGCCAACACATCTGAGAGTTCCGAGGAAATGCTTAGAAGCCGCGGATGCCAGGTCTGGGTTGGAGAGGCAATCAATTCTTGCAACTCGACAGCCCAAAACTCGGTCGCAAAAGGGAGGAAACCCCAGACTCCTCGTATGACCTGTATTTGACGGTTGTTTTGGGGGAAGCCAGGGGTGAAGACATCGAATGCTGCGCGGACACAATGAAGCAACGCAACGACATGATCCCAGTGGATTGACTGCTTGTCCATCCGGATAGACGTATCACAGACGTCGCTTTGCAGATATCTGAGGTGATGTTAGGCCCACGCTCAGGTTGATGGGGGAAGGTGCGTGGTATACTCTTTGACCGAGCTGTGGATGAAAGCAAGGGAGGAGTCGCGACGCTCCTCGACCAGGGGTTTACAAGCCTCAAGTATGTGAGGTGGTACGGGTCGATCGCCTACCGACTCGTATAGTTGAAACATGAGAGCAGATTGCAGCTCTGCCTTTCGGAGGGGGCGTTTGGCGAAAGCAATCCAGCCGAAGATGGCCTTCAGGCGGAGGGCCGAGCGAGCGTCGAGGCTGGAGAGAGTACGAGAGAGCAATTTCTCGTAACTGGGGCCAAGTAGTTCCCCGCTAGTGTCAATCCATGGAATTAACGGTTGGTAATACGGGGAGGAATAGGACCTACAAAGCCGAGAGCTCCCGAGGGAGAGTAGCTATCGCCTTCTCGAATTCGGCACGGGTGAAGAATAAGTTGGTTGAGAGGTAGTTTAGGACTAAGGTTGCCCACAGAAACATTCCTATCACGCATTGTGTAATTATTAGCTCTGGAAACACTCGATACGCAGAAGGTGGGAAGAGGGATGCAAATATACCATCTGCCCTCTCTCCAATGTCAGACGAGATGCCGTCCATCTCATCTTCTGAGATGCCCAACTCCCCTAGTCTGACGCGTATCGTGGCGCCCGACAGGCGATTTCGAGCATATGTGGAAATCGCATTGCACAGACAGGCCTTTTCGTCAGCAAATGAGAAGACACACTGTCGGAGTTTCGGTGGAAGCGGGTACGCATCTCGGCGCGATACCAAGACCTTGCAGTTAATGTTCTTGTCCTCGGTGAGGCGTACCATCAATCGAAGGAGTCGCCGTTGCTTATCGATGGGGCATTCATCCAGACCATCCAGGAGGATGTGGATGCAGCGCTGGTCGTTACTGGACAACAGGCCGACAGCTATCTCGAGCAGCTCCTCGAGGGCGCGAACGGTGGCCTGTTTGCTGCCGACATATTCCTCATGGATGTGGGCCACGAGGTCGGCGCTGTGCTGAGCGAGTTGAAGAAGCAAAGACTTGATGACTTGATCGTAACGTGTCGAGGACTCATGAGTGTAGGAGCAGAAATGCCTAATGACGGGTGACCTCTTGGATGCGTTGAGAAAGGATACTAGCTGGGCGACGATGATGCTCTTTCCAGTGCCTGGCGCGCCTTGGAGGCACAAGAATGGGGTATCTGGAGTTGGTCCGAGCCAGGAAGCCACCTGGGGCTTCTTCAAGATCCAGTTGACAGTTCCGGGGTTCTTTTCTCCAACCTTGTCCAGCGAGTCGAAAAGGACTATCTGATCCGATTCGTCTAGCCGGAGCCAGGTCATGACGCCCTGCAACTGCTTGACCGTCAGTTGTTTCTGGTCCTTGACTAGATGGTCTAGACACTCAGCCCTCCAGGACTTCAGGGTCTCCCTCATCGCTCTGGCTTCAATAATGTTGTGTGCATTGACTTCCTTGTCGATGAGGTCTTGATGTCGTGTGAGATTGTCAAGGATAATATTGAATTCACGCTCAAATCGACCCCAAGTTGTCATGAAGAGGACTTTCCAACCTGGGCCGGTGAGTTAGTGCCAAGTAAATGTAGGTAGGTAGGTACGTACTCAGACAAAAAGGAGGCAGGGGAAAGAGGCCGGCTCTGACTCACGGTGACGAGTGAGGAACTTGTAGGCAGCTTTGTGGAATCGCAGGATATCGATATAGAATATGACGAATACAGGAAAGATCTGTGGCTTTCCTTTGAACGACTCTTCGAGAAGCTGAAACCTCCCCAAGGATTCGGCGATTTGCGAGTAAGCCTTGATAATGCGATCGAATGCTTGTGTATAGTCACTCGAGATCTTCAGGATGAACTTGATAGGGGCCCAGATCCAAGGTAGGTATGGCGTTCCATTGCACAGCACTTCGATGACCTTAGCGTAGTGGTGCAGGCCTTGGAAAAGGGGTTCGAGACGGCGCATGTTGCGCAGGGACTGTCGCGCAGCCAGCTGCCGTTCGAGATCGAAGGCGGCGCGCCTGACGTCTTCGAGAGTTGTCGACGCAAAGTCCCGGGACTCGGCTGGGGAAATCGTGCGTTCCAGATCTTTGAAGGCATTTTCAATGGCTCGCCTGCTTGCGGACAGCTCAGGGGGTGGGGCCTTGAGCGGCATCGCTGATGGCACACGCAGCTTGGAGGAATGTGTGAGGATCGCGGGGAGAGATCTGAAGGGGTTTTGCTGAGCAAAAAACCAAATAACCCCTCCTGTCGTGGACACAGCAGTACGCGTCTCATTGGGCGCGCGTGTGGCCAGGGGGCGGTGCAAAGTTGGGCACCCATGCGCAGTCAACGCGAGGCTCTGTCCCCAAGGAGTCAAGGACCCCAACGACTACAACTCTCGGTCGCGCCCCGATATTTTGTGCTGTCGTCCTGAATTCACCGACCTCCCATGGAACCGTCGCGGAAAAGACCACGTCGGGAAAGCGACGAAGGCGTGCCATCCAGGACGCTGCCGGTTCCGCACAACGCTGGTCAGGGGGCTGAGCTGCCTGGGCTGCAACAGTATGGACCCGACCAGGCGACTATCGTCACTAGCCTTTCCACAGAGCCGGTAGTGTGCTATGGCATGGTCAGATTGATACCTGCATCTACATCATCTCTAATTCCATCGCTAACACTCCAACGTAAATAGGTTGGGTTTTCCGGCACTTACACGGCGGACGGCAACAGCATGCACGAGGAGTCGGACTCCTTCGCCGTCATCATTCACTCACAGCGGGAATTTACCCCTGCAAATCCCCAACCTGTCTCTGGTCGCGGCGAGTTCTCCTCCGACTCCCTTGCCGTCGTTGAAGCCCTGCTGAACGAGTCGAGCTTGCGACTCCAGGCGAGTTGCGCGGTTGGCGGCCCCCTACCCCTGAAAGCTCCAGCGAGATCAAGGCGGTTTGGGCCCGTTTCCCTCGCATGCAAAGTGTCCATCATTCTCTACGGGCCACAGGATCTGATGGACAGCGTCGGCGAGTTCTTCCAGGACGTCGATATTTACCTGCAAGACCCCATAGGCTGCGACATGGACGTAAGATACTGCAACCCCCATCGCCTTTTATCGCTCGACATAAACGACTGTCCGATGACATCTGAGTTGAACCGGCTGGGTTCTGAGCTTGACTCGGCCCTGTTCCAGAACATCCCTGGCGAATCTGACGTCCTGGACGTTCTCGATGCTCATCAGGACTTGCCCGAAGCACCTCAACCAGCACTGATCCGTTCATTGCTCAGGAAGTGGGTCAAACTGTTGCCGGACTCCGCCCCTCTTCCAATCGTTCGTTAGGTAGTCAAACCACTAATAACGGGAACCGACTGTGCTGTAGGCACCAGAAGCAAGCATTGACCTTTTTTCTCCAACGTGAAGCTGGTTGGAATTTCGACCCTCGCTCTGCTGATTTTTGGGACTTTCAGCAAACCAGTCAGGCAGCGTTGTATGTGACATTTCCGACAAAGACCCCGTGACAGCCCGGAAGTGCCGGAAGATGGCGTCCATTCCAACGCTGACAAGCTATGTGATACGCCTCGATTGTAGTTTCGTCAACCGCATCTCGCAAATCCCCCAGACGGCTGAACCACCCGAGTTCTGCGGCGGCATCGTTGCTGATCCCATGGGTCTGGGTAAAACATTGACAATGATCGCCCTTATAGCCGCGGAAAAGCACTCTTCATCTTCGGCCGGCTGGCCGTCGCTCATCCTTGTGCCGCCACCCCGTCAGTGCAGTCAGACTTGAACGACGATTAGGCAAAAGCTAATAAAGGTTAATTGTTACTTCCAGTTCTGGACACTTGGGAAGAGCAGCTCAAAGAGTAGGTATGCTCACATTTCCGTCTCTCGTGGCTTTCGTCTAACACCTTCCCAGACATGTCACCCAAGGCGGATTGACCTGGCGCCGCCACTACGGAAAGGATAGACTTACCAAAGCAGACGAGGTCACTCTGTACGACATTGTAATATCGACATATGAGACGGCAAGAGCAGACTGGGGCGGGGGGCAAAAGACGGCGGGGAGCCTTCTATTCTCCATTCCTTGGAGACGAATAATCCTAGACGAAGCCCATATAATCCGGAACACCAAGTCACAGATTTCCCAAGCAGTCTGTGCCCTCGACGGCGCTGCAAGATGGGCCATCACGGGCACGCCCATCCAGAACAGAATCGGAGACCTCGCAGCCCTGCTCAAATTCATCCGAGCATATCCGTACCATGACACCAAGCGGTTCGAGACCGACATCGGCCAGATCTGGAAAATGGGGAACATTGAGGAGGCAGTCAACAGGCTCAGGAAACTCTCAGGGGGGTTGATCCTGCGGCGACCCAAGACGGCGATTGAGCTGCCCCCACGGACCGATTTGAAGTTCCCCATCGAGTTCCACGCGCCGGAGAGAGAACTTTACGAACACGTAAAGCACCAAACAATGGCCAAAATTGAGGAGGCATTTCAAGACGGGGACAAGGGCGGCTTCCGCTCAAGATCATACATTACCGTCCTACAGAGAATCAACGCTTTGCGCATGATCTGCGACCTGGGGCTGAATTTCGGCTCCAGACACGGCCTCTCGGCAATTGAAGACGCCCAGGATGACCGTCGCCGAGATTGGTACACCATTGCCCAAGAGGCATTCAACCTGGAGCGGGACACGTTCCCGGTCGTCTGCTCCAGTTGCTCCTATCCCTGCGACACTACGGCGGCGACCTTCGCCCACCGCTCGTCAGAGTCCTCCCCGACATCGTATTATGCGGAATGCATGAGATACATCTGCAGCGACTGCGCTCAGCCGTACCTCCGGCAGAAGGAGGCCGTCATGTGCGGACACACACCAAACCACAGAGTTGCGCCTGTCTCCTTGGGCTGGACGAATTTAGAGGAGCGTGCTGTGCCTAGTCAGATTCATCAGCTTCAGCTTTCCAGCAAAGTCACGGCCCTCATCTCGCAGCTCAGGTGGCTTCCAGTCGATACGAAGAGGTCAAACCCCCACTAGCTAAGTATCCACCACTAAGATTATAGGACGGCTGCTGACGTGTCAGGACAAGCGCAGTGTGGTGTTTTCAAGCTGGAGGATGACACTGAACCTCGTTGAGATGGGGCTAAAAGAAGCCGGTATTCACTATGTCCGGTTCGACGGAACGGTGCGGCAGCAAGATCGGCAGGCTATCATCCAGAAGTTCAGGAAGGACCCTACAGTCAGAGTCTTTCTCCTGACCCTCTCCTGCGGTGCTGTCGGGTGCGTTTGCCTCCTTCGATCCTTGATCTTACCAAGGGCATCCTAACAACCTGAACTCCAGCTTGACGTTAACCGAGGCTTCTCGAGCGTACCTCATTGAGCCCCATTGGTAACAACTTCTCCCTGGCCGCTCCCTTCCCTCCACTTGACTACTGGGTAGTAACCAACATATAACTCCCCAATCGCACAGGAACCCTACCATCGAGGAACAAGCCCTAGCTAGAATCCATCGAATCGGCCAGCAGAAGGAGGTGACGACAGTCAGACTTTATGTCAAGGACACCTTTGAGGAGGTTGGTTGACACCGCAATTTCCACACCCACAGCCAGGAGAAACAACAAGAAAATGCTGATAATTATCTAATTACCACTAGAGAATCATGGATCTCCAGCGGTCGAAGAAGAAACTTGAGGAGGTTCTGCTGGCTCCAAGGAAGGGAGTGGAACAGCAGAGTGAACGACTGGCTAGCCTCGAGGTAATATTTTTACAGTTTCGTGTCCTACGTAAATCATCCCGGCAGTGTGCCTAGATTAGGTGCTGACATATTTTAGGATTTGCGACGTCTTATTTAGCCAAGCAGCTTCCACAACCACCGCACGCCTCGTCACACTGAATTCCCCTCCACGTGATTCGCTTCAGGTGGAGGGGATGGAATAGGAATGGGAGTTGGGGGTATGGAGTCGGTGGTGTTTCGTGGTAATTATGCTGGGCTTCAACACCTTTTGCTCCACCTCTGTTAATTACCGCTTACTCGCCTCCTGTATCATCTGACTACCTTTTTCCTTCTCCCCCGACATCCTTTATTTTTTCGTATATTTGGGGTATTATTCCGGCACACCCCTTTCTTCCTTGATGGCAGGTGATGTAGCCTTTGGATCGATCGGCTTGACACCCCAATCATAAACCATTTTGTTGTCTCGAGAGGTGTTCTGATAGTTGAGTCGCAAGTTGAAGCCTGATTAGGAAGAGAAATAAGAGAGGCCCCGGAAAAAAATAGGGATTCCGGGGTTTAAGAACCTGGTTACTCTGCTCTTCTCCGGAGTCCGAACGTAGGCTTAGGTAGGCTTGTCCGTCCCGGCTGCTGGAATCGGAAGACGATAGCGGTTGAGCCTCCAGTCATATTCCCCGTCGGCCCGTCCCATCATTGACAAGCTGCAGATGAAACCCAAGATATCCGGGCTCCGTCGTTCCGCATCGTGTCTGGCCAAGTGGTGTCTACCTATCTTGACATGTTTTGGGGACAATACAGGCCAAACTGGAATAGACTTCGTTTTGCGCCCGCCAATGGGATGCCTGGTTTACGAGGCTTGGCATCTGTTTGGGGGTCCTTTTGGGGAGACAGGAATGGTGGGGTGTAGCGCAGCGGTTAATATGGCACTCAATCAATGCCCGTGTATTAGTCAAGTTCGAGTTTCTTGAAACAACATTCTTTGTTTCATCGCAGGCGTGAATAAGAAAGTTCGGCCTCGAAGTCGGCAACCAGGAGGATTTCGGAGACGAAAGACGGCATTTGAGGTGTGGCAATAGCATCTGAGAAGGATGGACAACTAGGCAATGGATGACGGACGGGCCAGGGGGTTTGCCGGGTGAAGTTGGTGTATAAATAAGGACGTCCAGTCCGTGAAGATAGATGGAAAATATCCACAGACTTGATCAACTCATCCCTTCAGTTCACTGCCATCATCATCCAGAAACTCTTCTCTTCCTGAGGCTCTTCCCAAGTTTCACCCCAACTCTCAAAAGTCAAAATGCCCGTTCTCACATTCTTCACCACCCTCGCGGCCTTCGCCAGCCTCACAACCCTCACCGCCGCCCTTCCGTCTCTAACTCTTACGCCCCGCCAAAACACCACCCAACACACCATGGGCTTCATCGGCTGCTCCATGGCCGAGAACGTCGCCCAAGGCTACGTCGCCTCCTCCGGCACCCATATGTGGGGGCCCTACGGCACCAGCGGCATGGTCGTCCAGTCCTGGACCGACCCCAACTCTGCCAGCTGGCAGCTCTTCGACAAACAAGTCGCCCAGTTCGGCAAACCCACCGAGGTTTGGGTGCAGATTTGCATTTTCCAGAACCCGGGCGCGACGTACGAGGAAGTGAAACAACTAATCACGAATGCGCGTGCACACGCCGCAGAGGGGGCGAAAATTTGGGTCACCGGCCAGCCGCTGTATCCGGACAACCCAGGGAGTTGTTTCCTGGCCGGGGCGGATGGCCCGCAGTTGACGGTGGATTTGGCGAAGCAGGCCGGGGCAGATGGGGAGTTGGGGGTGGTGTATCCGGGGGACTTTGTGTTGAAGACGGGGGAGGTGCAGGATGGGTGTCATGCGAATGCGCAGGGGCAGGCGTCTTTGGGGAAGCAGGCTATTGCTTTCTGGGGGTAGTGGTGTCACTGGTATACTTGGTATCGGTCTACTTGGTACCTAGGCAGGGAAGCATTCTCCGGTTAGGGTAGCGCTATGAGAATGCAATACAACAAGTCGTGTTTCTCCTTACCGAGTCCGTGTTTGTATGTGGTCATCTAACGTTAAGGACTATCCCCAGGTGCGGTCAGAGCGAGCGAGCGATCTAACCCAGCCGTTGCTGATCCGTTTCACCCCGACTCCCAGCTATCACCGGAGATAATGTAGGTCCCTTCACTCCCATGGTATATGTATTGGATCCTGCTGCCAAGGGGTTACCAGCCTCTCTCCACCTTTATCTGTTCTCTTCGGCGATAACCCTTGGAATGAAGGGTTCAGGCCAAAAAACAAAAACATACAACACAGGGGATTCCCCAGTCGTCACCGACCTGAGTACTGATCCTGCCGTCACCAGTTTGACTAGGGGAGAGCGGACGGGATCCCGTATTTTCTAGTGCGTATGGTCGTATGTGAAAGACGTCACCGCAACGCAGCTTCAAAAGCCACCCCGCCTGTTGTCAATGGCAATTCGTTCTCCTTTTAAGTTTGCGTGGACCTGAGGTCGAGGGGAGCCGCCCCAACCCAGTGCATGTAAACACGCGGGGGCGATGCAGCGGTCATGTTTCCTCATTAATACGAGACATGGATGCCATTGCTGCTCGTGATCCGAACAAAAGGTCTTGTCAACCTCCAATACGTACTACGTAGAAACATCATCAGCCCCGACGAGCGGCTTCACTGACCTTCCGACCGAAATCTTGCAATCTGAGGCCGCCATGCGGATCGACAGGCACTGCCCAGCTGAAGCCCCGTTTCAGCAAGGCTTCTTGCCTCCGCCAATCAGATGGTCCGCTGGGGTCACACTGTCAAGCAATCCCCAGGCCCCCAAGCCACTGTTTAGCGCTGGCAGTCTGGGCCAATGCGGGCGACACACGATCGCGGCTGGCACGATTGAACGAGTCCAGCCTCTCACCGCAATTTTATTTGAACTTCACCATGCTCCCGACGCTCACACTTCAATTCCCAAGTCTGTGATCCGCCTCCACAACCTTCTTTCCGTCTCATGTCAGTTTACCCCAGCGTCACTCACAACCAAAGTCCCCCTAACCCACTCATAAAACTGACCGAAAAAAAGAGAGCAAAAAGATTGCAAATATCGTCAAACATGCCGACCACCAATGAGCCCAAGCTGCAGCCGCCCATGGAGGCCGCCAGCGCCGACCCCGCATCGCGCCCAGCCGGCGAGAACGCCATCGTCGCGACACAACCGGTGAGACAAAGACGGGAACACAACGAAATCTTCACGAATTGGAATTGAAGTGAACTGACGCGAAGGTTGTTGCAAACTTGCAGAAAGCTGAGCCGCAGCCGATGATGGAGAACGACATGGAGATGACGCTTCGCGGCGGTGGTTGCACGCATTACTGCGGCTTTTCGTGCTGTGATGGGCGCTGCAACTTTAGGTTGTGTTAATGGAAGGTGGACGGGGAGGCGAAGCGAGAGGATTAATTAGGGGGGGTAGCAAGGAAGGGGGGTAATGAGATGCCGGTATGAGTGAACGAGTCACGATGGTGGTTTAATTAGGGCTGCGTTGCAGGATATCGGTTCACGGCGAAGTAACCAGCGACACGGAATCGAGATCCATTTCTAGGTTTTCGTCTATTTTTCCCCATGAATTGGGTTGCGTACGGTGGCTAGATGGAACCACAACGTGATATGCACGGGAAAGGCAATTCGACCTAATCTATCAACACTCTCTAGATAATCGGGACAAGGTAAGCCCGTCATACATCTAATTACCCTCGAACCCCAGCCAGTGACTAACCCATCAAGACAACAACCACCGAAATCCCTCGATCGTATCCTCCGCCCTCTTCTCCGACAGTCCCAAGTCCGGATAACTATCCCAAAAGCAATGCGGATACCCAGCATACAAGTCCAGCCTCGTCGGCACCTGACACTCCTCCCGCAGCACCCTCTCATAAATCAACCCATCATCCCTGTTAATATCCATCCCACACACCTGAAAATACGTCTTCGGCATCCCAACATGCTTGCTCGCCACACCCCCAAGCACATCCCACTCCGGTTCCGGCTCCGGCGCCAACCCCTGCCGCTCCCTGTCTCGCGCAGAACGTTGCATAAACGGCGCCCAGGAGCGGGACTTGGCGTCTGGCTGGATGGCGTCCCGGAACGCTTTCAAAAACTCGGCATTGACCACCGGCGCATCCCGATTCTGCTCGCGCGAGAGATACCGTTCCCGGTACGGCGCGGGGACGTCGTCTTGGTCGATGAATCCGCCGCAGACGAGAAATTGGCCGGTGATGGCGCACGGGAGCGGCTCGGTCAGCGCAAAGTGGGTGATGACGTCCGCAAAATTGGCGCCGGAGGACGCGCCGCCGAGGATAAAGCCGGCTTTGGGGTCGGCGTGAGCGGGGAGGAAGTTGCGCTGCGGGGAAGAGGAGGGGTTGGTAGTAGCGTCCTGGGCGATGGATTTGACGGCTGACCAGGCATCGTCGATCATGCTGGGGAAGGGGTGCTCGGGGGCTTTGCGGGTGGAGGGGATGACAACGACGGCGCGGTGGGTGAGGGCGAGTTGGCGGGCTAGGGGCAGGTCGAATTCAGGGAAGCCGAGGACGTGGATGCCACCGTGGAAGAGGGTGATGATAGGGGATGGTTTGGGGAGCTGGGTTCCTTCGGTTGCCTCGGGCGTCGCGTAGCAGATGAGGAAGCGGGAGGAGGTGCCGTTGTCTAGGGTTATGGTGTGCTCTATTTCGATGATATTGGCTGCGCGGCTGGCTGCGAGTTTGGTTTGCAGGTCGGGCAAGCTGCCGTCGACGATGCGCTTCAGGGTGGGCACATCGGCCGGCATGGCACCGGGCGGTGAACCACGGGCTTTCCAGGCGGCTTCGAAGTCGGGGTTAATCACGCCCGTGGCGAGGATTTCCTCGACTGTTTTGGGAGGGGAAATCATCTTCTGGCCGTTGGAGGGTGTGAGATATGTCGATGATGATGACGAACAATTGTGATGCCCAAGGCCTGCCGTGAATGGTGCGATTCCTCACGTCTTAAATGGCCAGTTCCAATGCCGCATGCTCCCTATTACAGATCAGTAAAGGGCATATAAACGAATCCAAACAAAACGGCCACGCATATACGACACAGCTACGAAGATCACACCACAGATCTCACACCACAGATCTCACACCGTTGGAGCTACGGGACTTTTTGAGCTGCAAGGGACAACACGGGTCACCGTATTTCGGATCGCTCGCTTATTGGCGGCCATTTCTTGGCCAGGCCAAATCGGCTCCCGATTTGACTCATCCCGGACTCAATCCTTCATCGCCAAGATCGCAAGTTGAACCTCATACACTCCACGTGTAGTGTAGAAAGGGGTCAAGAAAGGGAAAAAGACCCCGCCCCATTGATGCCAAGGAGAACCCCCTAAAAGTCGATCCGCCGTTGCAGTCCAGGCTAGTATGAGCTGGGGTGAGACCGGTGAAGACCACGCTAACATTGTCCATATCCGGCTCGCCGATAGCTTGATCGGCTGAGGCTTGTTCAAATCAAGTTACCTATCCCGACCTTTCCATATGAGAGAACCTCCCAGGCCAACCTCTTAACATTGGTATCATCAGTTCCAGCTGAACCAACACTGTATTGTACCCAGCTGGAGTCCAACCCATTCACTTATTCTCCTGCCCCTCCTCATTCTCCTCCTCCTGTTTCTCATGCTTCTCTTCGTTCTCCTTGATTCTCTGTCTCCTCTCGGCCCGCTCCTCCCTACCAAGCCGCATCTTATCCCTGTGCCTTGCCCGTATCTGCTCCTGCATTCTTACTACCTCGTTCTCTATTTCATCCCAGCCAGCAAAGTCGGGCTGGTGATAGGGTGAAATGCTGAGACCAAAGGGGTCTCGAGGGTAGACTTGCCGTAAAGGTGATAGTTCCTTTTGTGTGTTTTTTTTGGGTTGTTGTTTCGTTCCAGGGGTCGTCTTCGGCGGATTTTTATCGAGGGCCACCCTTGACCGATCTTGATCAAGGACCAGCCTTGAACGGGAGTACAAGTACATTATACCCTTGAATAGACTCTCCTAGAATAGATATATTAGTATCTCTAGAGATAGAATCGAAATGTAGTACTCCTTTACTTTACCTCAGTTACAGTATTTCTTGCTAGTTACGTGGAAGTTAGAGAGCCCTATCATGGTATTGTAATAACGAAGTATCTGCTAATTAGTTTCTACTTGACTTTAAATGTAGCTTATTTTCCTGAATAGTAGTGAGGGCAAGAGGTGGTTAAGAATTATTCCTTAATACCAGCAATATTGCTGCAGTTTGCCGAAGAATAACAAGATAGAGACCTTAGCAACGGGCCGTGGAACGATGCTTGCAAATAGGTGAGCCATAGCCCTGTTCCCAAGTGTGGGGTCTCGGAGTATGATAATTATCGGTCACCAGTGATAGTTTCTAAATGCGCCTTAATCACGCTCTTGTCAAAGAATAATTGATTCTTAGGCTAAATCACGTTCCCAACGTGAAGGGGAACTACCCCACTTTCCTGATTCTCTCTCTCAGGTCCACGAGACACTGGATCGGCTTGACTTTGACTTTGAGTCCCCTCTTCTCCGATATGAACGGGCAAACCCTGCTCGATATCCTCTCCTACTCCTAATTGACTGTGAGTGCCCGTTTCCCCTTCTCCCACTATTAGACCCTCTGTCACCCCTAACTCAGTTTCCTCAGCTAACTCTTGTGCTGTATAAGAGTGTAGTATTGCCGAATATATAGTATACCCCAATGTCAAAATTCCCGCTATGAGCGACGCAAGCTGATCCCTCTCGGTGATGGTGACGGCCAGGTCTGGTACTATGGCCACCCTATTTAGAATAGTCATCGTGATCATAAACGCCGGGAACAGGGCGCCGATGGACATACCACCCACCACCTTTGCCGCATCCACCATCATAGCCGGATCCCGACGGATTATCCCAACAACGCCCGTTACAAGACCAACCACAATCGCGCCTCCAAAGACGAGGGTCGTCCCGAACGTCACGGCGTTCAAAAATGGCTGGATGATCTCGTACAAGGCGATGAAGAAACTAATACCCACATCCCCTAGACTGAAATGAAACACCACCAACAACAATGAAACATACCCATACCCGGCAAAAAGGAACCTCCGAACCATTTTCGTCGGCCGCCATGGAATATATTCCCTCAGGATATCTTCCGAGATGAGCGAAATCGCCAACACCACACTCACATCCACAAAGATATAACACACCGCCAACGGCCCGGTAATATCCACCACCCGCTGCCCAAAATGTACCACCTCCTCCGGTATCCCCGCCATATCTAACGGCTCATGCTGCGTAAAAGCATCCGTCATCCCCTCCAACTCCACAATCGGGTTCCGCACACAAAAGATCGCCAGCGCGCGGTCCTCTGTCCCAATCATCTTGATCCCCTGCACGAGCAGATCGGTCGCCGCAAACACGGGGTATGCGACAACGGCAATCAGGTCGGCTGATATGCCTGGATGGGTGTGGCCATCGGCATCGCGGGGGCCCGTGAGCCAGTGGAGGAAGACGGAGGCGAAGAGGAAATACCAGGTGCAGATGTTGCCTGGGCCGTAGAGGCCGGACGCGAGGTCGTAGAAGTCGGGGTTGTAGGGGAAGAGGGTGCCGGTGGGTTGGCGGGCGAGGGCGGTGGTGTTTTGGAGATCGGGGTGTGTGTAGTTGCAGAGGGTTTCCATGATGGGCGTCGGGCGGGAGAGTTGGGGAACGGGGAACAGGGAGTGATGCAGCTGAACTGGGTCGTGGTTCGGTTTTGGGTTTTAGACTTGGAGGGTTTGTGGCTATGCCAGCAGCCTGTCGGCGCTACCTCAAGGCTGAATCCAAGGCCCAATCAACCCAAACCCCAAGGAGATAATTCCTCAAATTTTGCAACCCTAATTACACCAGTCGAAGTTCGTTGCTTGATTTGTTCATTCTCAGGCTAGTTTTAGTACAGAATTATCTCTAAATCTTAGCTATTCAATTGGGACGCCTCGCGCAACGCTTAGCGACTCGTTCGTAATTATGTCCTAGTAACTAGAGCATTATGTTCTTCTCGGAAATCTCATAATACCACTCGGCGCTCAACACTCATTTTTTTCCTTTCAGGACTTCGTAACCTGCGTCGTGACCTCCACACTTCATCCCCCAATGATGTGGTCTCCTACTCATAGACGTAGCAGTACTCCCCATCAATGGTCGAAGAAGTGTCCTTGATCGTCCTCGGCTCGCCCAGAACCTCAAAGTCCATCGGTGTGTCGAGTGTTGCCTCCTCACTCGGTGGATCTGTAATTACAAGTTAGTCTCAAACCACAAAATATATCATCACCAAACAGAACTCACCATTCGCCGCTGTCAACGTCCCCCACACCTGGTACGTCCTCTCCTCCAAGTTCTGCCCCTGCCACAACGCCCACACCCGATCCACATGCGCATGATGCAGCCAAAACACCGGATCACTCGGGCTAGCATACACATCCAGCGCATTCAACCCAACCTGCCAATGCCCCGAACCATGAATCCCACCCGGCACACCCCTCGGCGCGTCCATCCCAACACTAAAACACTCCACATCCTCGCACCCATCCACCAACTCCGTCACCGCGCTGGGCCTGGTCCCATACCCAAACTCAGGGCTCAAATCCCTCGTCAAACAACGCGGGTTATACCCCAGCCCGCCCTCCGGCCCTCGCGGCTCGTAACCCACCGGCCCCAACCGCACCTCAAACCTCCCCTCCGCAAAGGGACCCGACGTCACACACCCACCGCCCGTAGCAGGCGGGATATCCTTGCTCAGCCCACCGGGCAGCGAAATCCGCGTGGGGTTTCGGCCAGGCACATACACCCCGTTACCGCCGAGGGAGTATTCCGAGCCGTCAAACACGTCCGCGTTGCGCGGGTCGGCGTATGTCTTTGTCCAGTCCCAGTAGGGGAGCGGTGCGTGGTAGGCGCAGTGCGTGCGGAGGGTGTTTTGGAAGAGGTGGACGAGGTGCCGGTGGAAGGGGAGGAAGAGACCCGAGGCGTGGACGGCAGGGGTTTGGTGGATGTGGGTGACGATGAAGTCGTCATACAAAAAGCGGGCACCTGGGGCGGTGGTTAAGGGGGTGCGGGCAGGGAGGGTGTTGAGGCAGTGGATGGCTGTGATGAAGGCGTGTTTATCTTCTTTAGATAGGGTGCTCCTGGGAGAAGGGGGAAGAGTGTGTTAGTAAAAGTGAGTTTGTGATAGAAAAATGGAAGTACAAACAGAAAACAGGCATAAATACCATTCCTTGCGGCGCTGGATGTTCTTGCTGGTGCAGCCTGTGGTTCGGTTGCTGATAGTTTTGAAGATGTTGTGTTGATACTGCTTATGAAGTTCATCGATCCGCTTTGATGCCTCGATTTCAGGGTCAATATCAATGGGCACGGCGAGTATCTGACACGCCAGGAGCATAAGCCCGGCGGGAATGAACGGGAGCTTCATGGTGGGTGATTTGAGCTCAGACGATGGGATAAATAAGATCAAGGTGTTTACAACTTGAGAAATTGGTTCAGATAAGAATGGTGTGACTTGTGAGAGGGTTAAGGAGGGCATGAAAAGAATAGACGCGGGAGGGCGGTCTCTTTTATATGTCGCAAGGTTCACAGAACCTTACAATAGTTGCACTTAATAAGGTTGTCTCTGGGTCTGCGGGACTGACACCTTCTATGGACTTCCATCTCCACGCACCTCTCATGCATGTTTCTACGTACTGAACGTTACAAAGCCTGCAGGTTGATACAGGTTATAGCATCACGGACCAGCTGTCCAGTACTTTCACGCTCAGCATCGCAGGTAACATGAGAATGGAAACAAATGTAATTATTGTGTCAACCGGCAATTACCTCCATCTCATATTAATTAATACAATCCCATTGAACTCCAGCAAAACCAACCTCCCCATCATGCCAACATATAGCAACCCGAGCCTGTCAATCTAACACTTATGAAAATAGTCACTTCATCCCATAAAGCCCTAAATGATCGGTTGTAGCTCACCACTCACCCGCCTCCTTCTCCCTCGCCAACGCCTCTAATCCGATCCTCAGTTCCTCCCTCTGCTTCCACAAAACCCCAATCCTATCCGACGTAAGATCAATAATCTTCGCCTTATTCAACACTCGTTTTCGTCGCCCGTTCCAGACCGATTGACCCTTCCCCTTCTCGGCCTGCTCCTCTTCCTCGTCCGAACTGTCGCCTTCCCCGTCGCCCAACTCTTCCCCATTCCCATGTCCATTTGCACCCCCTCCCTCATCTTTCCCATCCTTCGACCCGTTACTTGTCCGTCCATTAAACCGCCCTTCCTCATCGACTCCCAATGTGGCTTGCAAGCTCTCAAAGACGGCGCTCAATTTGTCCCGGTACCGTTTCCCGACGCCGTTCTGTGGGCCACGGACGCGGAGGGATTCATCAGGCGCAGACGCGATGTTGTCCTTGCCCCGGCGGGCGGAACCAGCGCGGCCATTCCCGACTTTGTTGCTCTTTGCACGGAGTGGTTTTGTTGAGGGGTTCTTCGGTTTGTGGGTAGGTGGCGGTTTAGAGGCCACCATTTTCGATATTGTTGCCCGCGAGGCCGGAGCGACCAAAGCGTCGCCTAGGGTGATGCTTATTGAGAACTGAGGTGCCGCTAGTTCCCGTAAAGTAGCCGGGGTCAGAGCTCGCTGGTACTTGATTGACGATTGACGTCGACGAGCGGAAACCCGGAGGTTGAATCCGTGACCAGGCCCCTTGGCTTCGCCGAGTTCTCCGCTGTGTTGTTGGGCCTGAAAAAAGGGAGTGTACAGGGGTTTACGCGCTGGCGTTTAGCGGTTGGCTGCCACTCTTGGCCATCGCCCCTTCCCTCAACAACAATTTGTCGCCATTTGTGACAACCCAAAACGGCAACTGCAGGTGACGGGCTCGGCAACCCGCACCTGCCCGTGGCAGCACCTCGATATTTTCATGCCGGGAACCTTCGGCAGATGTCACCTCGCAGGGGCTGCAAAAGCACTGGACTTGTGGGAAGCCAATGAAGATCGCTGCAGGGGTTTGACAGAGGTCGAGATTTCATGATCCCTCCATTTCGGCTTCATCAAACCACCAGCGAATATTTAACTACAACCGCTGCGAGGTGCCTGCAGTGAGAACCGCCCGACGAAAACGAGCCGCGTTGAAGGCTGGGCCGAACATGGCCGTGGCAGGCGAATTCTTCTTCGCGCAGTCATCAACAATCTCTGAGTGGTCTTTCGACTCTTTCCATCTAAACATTTGTTGACGTCCGCTCCTAGCTATTTTCATTAATCAATGCAAAATGGCGACAGGGTTACCGCGGGCCGAGTTGATCACCCCGACTCTCATTAAGGAGTAGCACGATGCGAGATGTTAGATAGAGCATGTGTAGTTGGGATGGTCGGACAGGAATGGATATAACAAAGCTTTGTCCGGGCATAATGGGGCCCAATTAAGAATAATCGAGTGTTAACCAACGTTATCTCCGTAACGCAACCTGAAACTGCTCCTCTTGTAGACCGAATAAGTTATTCCCAAGACATCATCCACCTGCAGCTGGTAGTTAAACCCGAGCCCCGTGGCTATTTCCGTCGTGTTTGCAGTCAGTGGGTCACATTCAGAGGTTGTACGTGCCGGATTTACGGGACTCAACTTTCTCGGGGAATATGACGGAGACATCATTACGCAACCCCTCAGGCGGTATTGTCAATAGAGTAGGCGATACCATCTGGAATAGCATAATAAGACACGCCGATTACCATTAACATTAACCTCTCAGTTAGGTTCTCAACAAACAGTTCTCTAGTCAAACACCAAGAAAACCGAAACCCCCTAACATCAACCCGTCTTGCGCATGGTTTTGCCCCCAATGGCTTCTTACGCCCCAGGCCATGCGGCCTCGCAAACCAAACACCACGAATGGCGCACCGCTGAAAACAGCGCCGCCCACCTGCTCCCGCACCTGGACACTCTGGCACGCACCAAACCAAACCTCAAGCTCCTCGACGTCGGCGCAGGCTCCGGCACCATCTCCGCCGGCCTAGCCGCCCACATCCCGCACGGCACCGTCCTCGCAACCGACATCTCCGACGACATCCTAACCCGCGCGGCCGCCCACGCCACCAGCCTCGGCATCACCAACATTTCCTTCCAGCGCGCATCGCTGCCCAACCTACCTTTCCCCGACGGCACCTTCGACGTCGTCCATGCCCACCAGGTCCTCACCCACCTGTCTGACCCGGCAGGCGCGGTGCGCGAGCTGGTGAGGATGTGCGCGCCCGGTGGGGTGGTTGCGCTGCGCGAGGTGGACATGCACATGTGGTGTTTCTGGCCGGCGGTGGATGCGCTGCAGAAGTTCCAGGGGTTGATGGCGGACGTGTTGGTGGCGAATGGAGGGCAGGATGAGGCCGGACGGAGGTTGGTGTCGTATGCGTTGGCCGCGGGCGTGGAGAGGAAACAGGTGGAGGCTGGATTTGGGACGTGGTGTTATAGTGCGCCGGAGGATCGTAAGGCGTGGGGTTAGTTCTCCTAATTTGGTCCCTTTCTTTCGCTCTTGTTTCCTCGACTTGGGGCCGACTTATCAACTAACTATGGTATTATTAGGCGGATCCATGATTGAAAGACTCAAGACGAGCCAGATGAGGAGTAAAGGCATCGAGTTAGGTATTGTTACGGAAGAAGGCGTCGGGGAGATGATAAAGGCGTGGGAACAATGGATTGAGAATGATGAGGCAACCTTAGGGATTATGAACGGCGAGGTGATTATTAAGAAGTAGGCAACTGCTCAGTTTCATTTTCAGCCATATCTTCGCTTCAAATACGCGTCTAGATCAAGTATCCTGCGGGTCACGATTCATAGTAGTATACCGAGTGTTGTGGGCATATTAACTTCCCTCGTTACTCCCGGGATATCTAAGCCATGAGGGAGCACAAGTTGCTCGCAGACACAAGCTGCAGATTCATGTTACATGACGTACGGACCTATTGAAGTAGTTTCAGCAAATCCTTCATCCTCGACTATTTCGTATCTCGAAATGCTTTTTCACGCTATGTGGTTGATCTTAGAACCCTAATTAGTAGCTGTAACAAGACTTTGGTTGACGGTACATGTTGGGCATCACTTTCCTGTCGTCAACCTGGGCGATCTCCACGAAGGGTACTGTAATTATCAATTACTTATTATCGTTTCAAGTTATCTTGATATGGTAATCACATTTACCTCAACAACACTAGCACTGACGGAGCTTAGGTCACTGATTAGTTGCACTTCCACCCCGGTATCTTCAAGCAATGATCAACTGCCCTCAGCTTCATTCACGTGGTTGACTTCCGAGGCAAGATCCGGTGGATATTGCCCATGGTTGAGAACGTGTTTGTCGTGCTGAGGCACGTGCGAGTCGTGGACGACTTTCTTCCGAAGCCGGCTCTAAATAACTAGTGTCGTACAACGGGATCTCTGGATCTGGCAAATCAGGCGGTTGGCGCGGCAAGGCCAATATCAGCGTTGGCCCTGCGGATTTACCCCGACCCAAGAACGATGCAGATCTTGGGGTTTTGGCGTCCCCCCGACAAGAACAGGAGCGAGCTTGTCCTATTCTCTCTCCGCAACAAGTCGGGTTAGGTTTTGCCGAGGGAGCACAGTCTAGCCAGCGACTCACTGCACATCAAATTCATCAACCTTCAGTCAAATCGCGATGGATTCTAACCATTCTACACTCATTGTAATACCTACCTAGGGTTACGATAGCTTTAGGGCCCTATTTTGGTTGTTTGATATCTCATTTTGAACAGTTGATGTCTTTGTATGTACTCCGGAGTTCTGTTGTTTGTCGCTTCCGTAGGAGAGTGGGGCATCAACGCAGTTTGGGTGTGCCGTCGTTTTCTTGGCTAGGGCATGGGACGGAAGACTGGCGACAGGGTTCGGACAGGTTGGTTTGCCCGCGGCTGACCGCGAGCTGGACTCCACCCTGGACGTCAACCCTGAATGACGCGATGGTTGTTGAAATTCCCATCGGAAAGGTGGGGGCTGCCCGGGCCTAGACCCGCCCAACCACCGGATATGACGGCATGCCACACCTGCATAACGACGTCATGGGCCCCGTGGCTGTTGGGCCCGCTCTGAGACACGCTAGATTTTGCTCCGGCTTGTTGGTCTTGCGGAGTCTCTTGACAGAGGGTGTCTCGGGGCGAAAGGTGCCTTGCGGGACCTCGGAGGATAGCCGGGGGGTTGTGAAATCAACCGGCCGTTGTCTTCTCGCCAGGAAGAGTGCACAAACCCGGTCGGGGAGCGCCGAAACTGAAGAAGTGCGATGTGGTCAGGGTTCTGTGAGGAGGAGAGTCGCAAGCGGCGATTGGACGCCCGGGGCGAGATCAGCGGGATCGGCGGGAGGCCCAGGGCTTGGCGGAATTTGGATCCTGCCACTGTTCTCTGCAGCCAAATATGACCCCGAGGAGAGGATGAATGGATTCTGAAGAAAAATGAAAGCACAAGCTCGGAACACTTTGGTCAGACATCTGCGGGCGAGACTGGGATTTTCCCAGGCAGCCCTTTAAGCTCTTGTGCTGCCTAAATATGGTTGATTGCGGACCGCGTTGCTGGAGAGTTGCGGCTCGCGAGCCGCAAGCTGTGTCGGCGTCGGCGTCAGATCGGGTCGTGCCCAGGTCGCGTGGGGTTCCTGTTGTTCGGTTACAACAACAATCTTATTTACCGTGCCGAGTAACGTTCGCTGTTGACTGCCGTTGGACTCTGGGCTCAACCCGCGAAATCAGAGGGGGTTTATCCTGAGACATGTTCTCGCGGATATCGCTTCGGGTCTTTGCTTCCAGAAACAGGCGACGAGAGCGATGGGCGATGCGTGATTCGTGTGAATGAATTTGGTGGATGTGGCTGCCGCTGGGGCGGTCTGTCGCGCCAGAAAAGGCGCAAATGAGAAGGGCTTTGGGTAGGAAGGCAGGTGGTAAACTGCGGTGGACTTTGGGGTTTCTCTGGGCGGGGGCGCGCTGTGGTTGGTCGAAGCTCAGCCCGTTAGCGGGTTCGGTGGCTCAAGCGTGGTGAACACCAGAGGCGAACGAGGATGGAACAGCCCCAGAACCCGTGAGGGGTTGATGATTTGGGGGCCTCTGAGTTTGCCGCCAATGGATTCATCCATCCGGACTGGGGAGAGATTCCCAGGGCTCGGGACGCCCGCGATGCCCAGCAATCCCGGCCACGCCCGGCTGCCGCCTGAGAAATTGTATGTATTCTGCAGCATTGGGATGCACACACCCCGCCAAGTTTCCACACCTGTCCGGGCATCGAAACACTTCTTAGGTAAGGAAGGCAAGAGCAAGCGCTGGATGCAAAGCTAGGCAGGCAGAACCCGGGCACCCAGATGGTCCAGACTTTCCCACTCTCAGTCCTGCTCCAGAAATCCGATGCACAGCACATTCCCAAATTTTGGGGCTTTCTACACATCTTGCCGACTTGCTTTCCATCTCCGGCAACAAATCAACGCCTTGGAATCCACCGGGCCTGGAAGAAGCGAACTCGGACAGTTTGAACGACGCACCCGCTGAGCTTAAGTTGACGTTGCTGAACTGTGGCTGCTACCTTCTACAAAAAATCCCAATCGGCCGGCAACACGCGGCGCGGTTTGCGTGCGTGCTGTGCCCACAGCTGAAAGAGATCCCGTTCCAGACCGGGGGGACAAAGTTCGGCCCTCCCAGCCGACTGCCGATCCGTTTGCGCTGCGACAACACGGTTTTCCTCGAGCTGCGACAGACACTGCGCCTGGTTCCCGGCCGCTCACATTTCGCCCGACCTTGAGTTCGACCAACGCGGGTCCATCCATCGCCACCGAGATCGCGATCAATCTCTTGCATCACCACTGCCTTCCGCTTTTCCGGCGACAGACTTAACTTGAGCGACCGCGACCAACCGTATCCGACCGTGACCGCGACAGCGACAGCATTAACAGGCAAGACGGCGAACATAACTCCGACAGCTTATCGGCCATCAACCGGCCATCAACCCGCCCATCCTTCATCCGATGCCTCGGCGCTACTGACACCACGTTGGCACCATGGAGAACACACCAGTGGGGGAGGACAACTGGGTCGAGTATGCCGACCGTCAGCTACGCGAGGCCACCAGCCTCGAAGCTCGCAAGGCCGTCCAGAACACGTTCCGGAAGGCGACCCACGCTGAACCTGGCAGTATTAAGGTGTGGATGGCGTTTTGCGAATACTTTTGGAAGCTCTACAGCGACTCCCAATCTGGAAGTGAGGTTGGCTGGTCCCCCGCGGACCAGCGTATCGCGCACGGTACCTTCACTCTAGATGCCGCGCTTAGCTTATGGCAAGAGGGCTACGAGGCCGTCACGTACCGTCTTGCTGACAGCCATGTGCTCTGGGATCGCTGGGTGTCCCTGGAGATGAACCTCCTGCGCCGCACCGCGACCGACGCCGGCATCCGCAGAATCACCCACCTCTTTAAGAACCGCCTGGCCACGCCCCATGCGACCTGGGATGACACGGCGCAGAATTTCTCTAACTTCCTTTCCGACTACAACCGCCGGGCCTACGAGAGCGAGATGCAGGATGTGACCAGAGTAGCGCAGACCGCCAAGCGCCTCTACAACATGCGGGACCCCTGGGAGACCAAACTCACCCAGGCTGCCCGGGAGGGTGATCCTGCAGCGCTGCGAGGGGTCATGTCCGAGTACACCGAGTGGGAAATCCGCCTAATCAAGTCCAAAGATGGCGCGAGAGACCTCCATGACAATTTTCGGATCTGCCTTGCCTTGTTCTCGCGAGCCCTCACTGGGCCCCTCGCTTCGGACGAGAGCACCTGGCTCAACTATTGCGTGCTGATTTCGACGACTCATACCGATACCAAGGCCGGCCGCTACCACCTTCCTCCGAACCTCCTCCCAAGTATGCTCGACGTTCTCCGGTGCGCTGTGTGCCACATCCCTTGGTCTGGCCCCTTGTGGGCCCGCTACATCTTGACGGCGGAGGAGGTGGGCTTAACCTTCCATGAGGTCGAAGGGATCAAGCATGCTGCTACGGACAGTCCGCATCTGGACCGTGATGGGATGATGGGAGTGGTGGAGATGTATTCTGCCTGGTGCGGCTATCTTAAGCGGTCTGCTATGAATCCTTTGGCGAGTGAAGAGGCCGTCGATATTGCCGAGGTCGGTTTGCCCTCGGCCCTTGAAGACGTGACACATTGGGGGAAGCGGAAATATGGGGAGACATACCAGGGGGACCCGCAGTTCCGCCTCGAAAAGATCCTTATCCAGTTCTTGACCGACAGGAAAGATGACGTAGAGGGTGCTCGTAGGGTGTGGGAAGGATTGTCGCGGGTGGAGATGCACGCCAACAGCTACGATTTCTGGATCAGCTGGTATCAATGGGAGATGGTCGTGTTTGCGAGCGCCAGAAGTCGAATCCGCAGCCCCACACCGGCGAGCATCGCGCAGGGGCGGCGTGTACCGACTTTTGCCACCCGTGTCTTCCAGCTAGCGCTCAAATTGCGGACGATTGACTGGCCGGAACGGATCATGGAAGTTTACCTTCGGCATTGTAACGATTACGAGCTGCCCGAAGCACTACGAGAGGCGCAGGATACGCTGTACAAAACACAAAAGGGTGTTGCAAAACGCCGGGAGAAAGAACTGAGACAGGCTGCGCTGGCCGCGCAGGAACAGCAGCAGGCTGCCGCCCAAAACGACCAGCCCATGGCGGATGCCGCAGCTGTGGACGACGCCAATCTCTCGCCTGGGTCAAAGCGGAAGCGCGAGAACACACCTGGAGAGGACGACCACGACGGCATCAAGCGGGCCCGGAGCGAGACATACGGCGACGAGCCGAAGCGAGACCGAGAAAACACGTCGGTGTGGGTGGCAAACCTGCCCAAGGATGCGACTCAAACGAAGTTGAAGCAGTTCTTCCGCGGCTATGGCCACATCAACAACATCGATCTCCAGCAAGATGAGCAGACCGCCACCGCGCTGATCGAGCTTGGTTCTGCTGAGGATGCGAGGTCTGCCTTAGTTCGCGATGCCAAGTACTTTGGCGAGCATGTTGTGCAGGTTACACCCGCCACCGATTGCACATTGTTTGTCACAAACTACCCTCCTGAGGCGGACGAGCAGTACCTGCGCAGTCTCTTCAAAGACTGTGGTCAGATCTTCAGCGTTCGCTTCCCGAGCCTCAAGTATAACACGAAGCGCCGGTTTTGCTATGTCACATTTCGTGAGCGTGCAGCAGCGGCAGCAGCGACAAAATTGGACGGCAAACCACTCGAGTCGGGCAAATACAAGTTGCTCGCAAAGTACTCGGACCCTGCCGCGCGCCAAAACCGGCGTGGCGCGCAGGCAGAGGAACGTGAGCTCCACATCGTCAACCTCCCTCGGAGCACATCAGAAGACGACGTCCACGCCCTGTTTGCCAAAGCCGGCCGCGTCGTGAGTGTACGCGTGCCACGTAACATGGCCGGGCAGTCACACGGCACGGCGTTTGTGGTCATGGACACCAAAGCTGCGGCGCAGGACGCCATCAAGACGCTAGACAAGCTCATATTCGGGAGCCACCCAATCAAAGTCGAGCTGTCACGCCCCCCGATCAACAAAATCACCGCCACCAACCGGGCCACAGGTCCTGACAACAGCACACCCGAAGCTGGCTCTCCGGCCCCTGGAGATGGAGAGGGCTCTTCCTCCCAATCCGGATCTGGAAGCGTCGGATCCGCGCCCGCGGAGATTGCGGCGCGCACCATTGCGCTCCTGAATGTGCCCGACACCATGACAGACGCCCGTCTACGCGCTGTACTAGCAGCCGCACTGCCTTCGGGCGCCGAAGATCTCACCAGGCTAGTGCTCCACCCGCAGCATGGGGGTGCGGTACTCGAATTTGCAAGCGCCTCGGCGGCGGGCAAAGCCGCGCTTACCGTGGACGGGCTGGAGGTGGACGCACCGAGCGGTGGTACCAGGACGCTGCGCACTGGGACGGTGTCGCAGCTCCTTAAAGCCAAAGGGGAAAAAAGGGTAGATCGTGTTGACTCACCTGCTGCCGCTCAGTCGCACAGTGTGTCTGGGAGTGGTGCGGGCGCTTCTCAGGTGGACGGCCAGCCCCCTAAGCAGACGACTAAGAACACCGCCGGACTCATGCCACCTCCACCCGTTATTGTCCGGCGACCGGCTGTGGGAGGTGCGAAATCCGGTGGGCCGAGACGAGCGCTGGGTTTCTTGGGCGGAGTGTCGAAGAAGGCGGGCGAGGGGAAGACGGGCGATGATACAAGTAAGAACCCCGACAACGAAGCTACAATGACCAATGGAGATGGCCCAAAGAGCGACCACGCTCCTGTGACAACGACGAACACGGGTGGGAAGAGTAATGACGATTTCAAGAAGTTGTTCCTGGGCCCGAGCAAGGACACCAAAGTGGAGCAGGACGTGGGTGAGGGCGGGAAAGACGAGAAAGAGGCGGGAAATTCGGAGGTGAAAGTGGTAGTTAATGGTAACAAGGCGGAGTGAGGAGAGTTGACGAGTACATGTATGCACATGGTTGATGGGATAAATCACCCCCCACTTGCTTTACTGCTTACCTAATGCGATGGCCCGGGCCAGAACTGATGCTTGGGGAGCCGAGAAATCGAAGAAAAAATTAAAGGAAAATGGATGTACAATGTCACTTATGGAATGAGGGCGAGCGGTCGAAGAGGCTCATAGTTGGGGTCTCACAATGGCGCGGGGGGGAGGGGGGTATGCGGGGAATGTGTGTAAGGAAAGTACGTATGTATGGGTTTGTATTGGTCCATGTAGGGTAGTAACGAGGCGTTCCCATGAAATGCAAATACCACTCAGCATGAATTACCTACTCCCACATTTTGAAGCCACTGCTCAAAGCACAAATTAAGACTTGTCCAAGCCAGGCAAGGTTAGCAGGCCGGAGTATCGCAAAATTTGAGGTAGGTTTAAATGCTGACATAGTTAATACATCTTTGTGCCTCAGCCATCAGCTATTCATGTTGGAGCATCTCGGGCATCCCGAGGGCTCGGGTCTCATCCCTGTGGACCCTGTCTGATGGCACAGCATGTATATGTTCGATCGGATTAAATCCTCCGCCCACGCCTCCACCACCTCTTAATACCGTTCCTAGACTAGTGCCTCAGACCTGACTCCGACGGCACATTTTGCAAAAAACATTCACGGTAATTACACAGTTCAACACACACGTGTAATCTTCGTGCTCACTGGGCTTTCTTTGTAAAAGTAACTTGACATTCATCCACAACCAACCTGCCCAGCAGGGTTTATTGATTCCTAACTAAACGCCGAGCCGAGTACCAATGCAATCCCTCCATCCTATCTTCGTTTCTATCACAATCATCCCTTGTCCTTGCGCTGTTGCTTTGCTTAGCTTACCGTTTACGTAGCTTAGCGAATAGGGTTCCCCCGGGCATCCAACTGCTGCTCCCGTCTCCGCTCACGCGGCTCCTCCCTCCTCCGCTCACGGGGCTCTTCCCGGCGCGGGGCCGGAGCACCACCGCCGCCACCGTTACCACCACCACCACCGCCCTGGCTCCGGGCCGGGGCCGGGGCCGCCTGCGGTGGTGGACCGCCACGGACGGGCAGCTCAGTAGGCGCGGCAGCACTCGAACTACCACCACCCTCACCGCCCGCGGCCGACCTGCGCATGCGCGTGGGGTTAAACGCCGATCGCGCCTCGCCGTTGATGCTAACAGTTGCCTTCTTCCCGCGGAACCGGTCCTTGATTTCATCCAGCTCCTCACCGTCGACCATCAGGATCGGCAGGCCCTCCAGCTGCTGGCCCACCAGGCCATCGCCAAGGCGCGGGATCCGTGGCAGCGTGGTCAACTGTCGGGGCCCGCCGAGCACGCGGAAGAGCGGCTCGGCGAACTCGCTGCTGATCACCACGGGGTAGACGTGGTTCTCCTCGATACGCGACCAGTGCTCTTCCCAGTGCGCCGCTAGCTGGTTGTCCTGGTCGTCCTCCCAGAGATCGCGCTCATCGGGCTCCGGCTCGGGAGGGGCGGGGCCGTCAGGGTCGTATTGTTCCTGTTGGGCGGCTTGTTGGCGGGGAGGACCGCCTGAGGAAGACGGAGCGCCGGAAGAGCGAGGGGCACCGGAGGAGGGCTGGGGGGCAGCGCGTGAGTTGGCGCTGCTGGGGGCCGGTGCGGGCTGTTGACGACGGGCTGGGGGAGGTGCCTGCTCGTTGCGGCGGGCGGATTCGCCGCCTTGCTGGTTGCGACGGCGGTTGGGATCCATGGTTGTTGGAGGTGGGTGAGAGGAAAGTAAAGAAGAAAGTGTTGGTGTTCACCCCGTTTTCTGTCTGTCTGTGTTGTTGTGTTTTTTTTTTCTCTTTTTATTTCGGTTCAAGCTTGGGCTTCTTGAACGAAATATAAAACGTGCGAAAAGTCAAGTGCGAGGTCGTCGGTCAACGACGGAGTGATTGGCAGGTTGGACTTCGGTGGGTTGAGTTGGGAAGGGCACGGGTCGGAAGTCTTATATAGCGCCTGACCAAACTTGACTTGTCGCGGACCACATTTAAAGACCCTGATATGGAAAAATACCAAGCTAAGGACTTGTGCCACATTGGAAGGCTGAAGGGGCGTTAGACAGGCCCCTTCATCGGCTGAAAAGCCCCGGCCAATGAGACCACGCGACTGGGCAAAAAAACCCGCAAATTCCCACTTTTGGGAACCTAGCCCGCCAACTCAGCCAATCAAATTGCTGACTGAAGGTCGAACTCAAAGTCCTGCACTACCATCTACACCACGCCTTCGAAGGATCAAAACTCCCGGCATCAGCGTTTCAGCAATCCTGCGAGTGCTCACAATCCTGCGAGAACTCACACACCTATAGACCCTCATGTGAAACGATGACATAGATTAGTGTTGCTTCAGCTAGGAATCCTAAATGGCCGTTTCTCTCACGAAACGCTGCTGACTGCGCTGATATTTGTTGGATTAGATCGTTAGTTTTCTCTTGGCTTGATGAGGTCACTTTCAAACTTTGCAACAATGGACTAGTTTAGCGAAGTGGGATCCAAATACGCCCGCTTGGCTATTCCGGTCTTCCTCGCCCGCGTGGCTCGGACTATCGCTACGCCCATCCGCCACAGCGCCGATTCGTCCCAAGTCTTGTCAGATCTTCAACCCGTTGACAGTTGGGCCGGGATTAGACTGATGAATTCTATTTTCAACGTCTGCCTGGTTAGTAAGCCGGCGGTGGCATAGGCGAAAATAGGATTTAGTCTCTCACGCTCTGTCCCTATGTCCGGTTGACTAGGTACATGAAGCTCGTCGTCTGATATGTCTCTTGGCTGATACGCTCCTACTTGGTCAAGACCAAGTAGCGTTCCTTTGCTTGACCCTTACCGCCCGGTATGGTGGCTATGCCGCCACATGCGTACCGTATCGATTGCCGGTTACCGATGGCATTGAGAACGGACGATTATAGACGGAGTAGTTGGTGCCTTGGTGGAGCGGCCTCGTCGAGGCCCGCGGCCCCTACTCACAACCAACGATACAAGGGCCCGAGAAACATAGGGAGAAGGACGCTGGTGCTTCACCCTTTACACCCAACGGTAGTTTCTGATGCGTGGTCCGGTTGAAGGCCCCATTCTCAGCAATCCTTGGTCTGATGGTGCGTCGGGGCCCCTACTACCAACCAATGGCTAGCCCAACAACCCCCGAGGTTAAAGAAAGATGGAAAAAGGTTAGGGTGTTGTAGGTTCCCGGCCATGTTTGTATAAAGTAAGTCAGGCAGCCCTGCTCCGATCGGCCTTCTCGGTGAATGAACATTGACACAATCCCCGTCACTCCCTTACTACCAATACCGCCAAGCGTATTATCTGAAAGCCTCAACACTGGTGTTGCTGGCCTCACCCCAATTCGTTATCGTGTATCCCATCTTCCCCATCCATTGTATTTCTTTGATATAGTTTCATCCCTCGTCCCTCGACAAGATGAGTTCTTCCGGCCCCCCCAAACCTATCTTCGGTATCGAGATCGAGATCTTCGTCAAGGTCAAGCGTGACGTTGAGCGCGATGTGCAAGCACACCGATCGCGCGGCTCGTCGCTGCCGACACACTGGCAGGAATGGAGCTTTTCCTTGACCAACGACCGGCCGAACAGCAGCGATACATTCAACCGGCAAGCCCGGCAGCGCGCCTGCGTTAAGTTGGCCCTCACGTCGCTGATCAATGACGCTTTGGGCCGGAACCACGGGTGGAAATGTGTGGGCGACGCCAGTTTGTCCGAGTGGAAGTTGGAGGATGCCCCTGAATCAGACCTGTGGTGTAAGTTACTTCTTTACGATCAATCCCTGAAAGAAAAGGAAAAGAAAAGAAAAAAAGACAACGTAACGTACTGACACACACCACAGGGGGTATTGAAATCATCTCGCCGCCCATGTCCATCGCGAAGCGGTGGCAGAGCGAGATCCGCGAGGTGTTCGACGCCATCGGCGAGCAGTTTGAGCTGTGGACACACCCGGTCACGTCGTGCCACGTGCATGTGTCGCCTGGCCCGACGTCCAAGACCAAGTACAAGGCGAGCCAGATGGTGCGCATCGCCAAAGGCGCCTTCTACTGGGAGGACGCGCTTCGCAGTTTGCTGCCTCACGACCGGCGGAGGAACGACTACGCCAAGGCCAACCACAAGGCCTTCGCTACCAGTCTTTACAACAACGTCGAGCGAAACGGTTGGAAGCCGGTGTTCAACGCCATCGAGAACGAAATGGACCGTTTTGAGAACCATCGGCAGGGCCAACTCAAGTGCTTCGCCATCAAGATTGCCGGCGGCCATCTCTCGCACCCTAACGCCAAGTACCGCAAGGAGCGCTACCTGTCCATGAACTTCCTACCCTACACCCGTATCGGCACCATCGAGTTCCGCCGGCAGGGCGGTGTCGCCTCGGCCCAGTCCGCCATCCACCGCGTGCTGCTGGCCGTCTCGCTGCACATCTCGGCGCGCAAGTTCGACTTCAACGCCGTCGCGAACAAAAAGTCGTACCCGAAGACCGAAGATCTCATCCAAGAGCTCAAGGCCGTCATCGCGAGCATGCCCAAGACCTGCCACGGCACCAAGTTCGTCGGCTACCTGCGCGAGTGCGTCGAGATGTACGGCCACCGAGAGCCCATGTCTGAACGTGCCGTCAACGCCCGTGAGCGTCGTCTGCACGATACCTCGGGCTCGTCGGTCATGTCCGTGCCCAGCACCGGGCCAGGGCGGGTCTCCACGGGCATGGGCAGCGGAAATACGCCGCGGCGTACTGGGCCACCTCCGGCACGAGGCGGTGGCCGTGGTGGTCGCGGTGGTGGTGGTGGTGGTGGCCGTGGTGGTGGTGGTGGTGGTGGTGGTAGTGGTCCGCGCATCGTCGAGGCCTCGCCTGGCGCGCCGGCACGCCGGACGACGACGGTGGTGCGCGGGCGGGGTGGGAATACATATGAGATTGTGGACGCGCCATACCGGTAAGCGCCATGCATCGGCTGATCTTGTGCTGGTAAGAATGGGCGAAGAAAGAAAGGAGCGAGGAGTAGGGGGCCTAGGGGCTGGGGTTAGGTTATGTAGACAGTCAGGGTTAGGGATGGGGAATCAGGGGCTCGGGGTTGGGTACCCTTTATATCGTTTGTCGGGCTGGACCCGGGGCTGGCGTTTAGCGGCGGGTTGGTTCCTCCATGAAGATAAAGGTTCTTGCATTGTCTTGTACTTCGTTCCTGTTCTAAATGTGAACCTCACCAAGATGTTGTGTTGAGATCCAAAAACGTTGAGGTGAGAGTGAACTGAACGGACGTCGGACGATGCTCACCAATCCAAACGGGGCAAGGGCGCTCGTGGTAAGGATGCCAGCTGTTCTAATTAACTACCTATTCTGGAAGGGACAACCGTAAAAGCTACACACAAGACCCACGTTCCCAATGGTTTATTTCCCACATTTTCCCACGTATTAATGGTCACGCCACCAGAAGAAGAGGTAATTATATGCCCCACGTCCCCCACTCTCTCAAAATTTGCCCTTTTCTGTAATTAAATAAGAAACCCGTGATTACCATTCTCAGCACACTGTGACCCTGACCGCCCCGAATCGGCCAATTCTTGACTATTACTGGTTGCGTAATCACTGGGGCGGCGGGTTGATGGACCCCCCAATGTTTTCCAAGTACGCGATGTTGTTGAACTCGACGTCCAGAGACTGGATTTGCCAGGACCCCGCAGCGTGGGTCGCGCCAATGATGGTCAACCCGCGCACCTGCTGCTGCTTCTCTGGGTCCACGCCAAACGTCGCCTGCCAGATGAGTGCGATCTCGGTGCACGACGTCGGCGTCGAGTGCGTCACCACCAGCGGAAGGTGGTCCGGCTAGATTACCAGTTAGTTAGCCAGTTGGTGCCTTTTCAAGTGATTATTAGGTAGCCCGGCATGGGAGAAGATAACTTACCGTGGCGGTCTCGTAGTCAATAAACGACTTCTTCGTCGGGAACGTGGCCGTACCCAGGGGCTTCCCCGCCAGGCTGTTGATGCTGTCTGACCGATCGATAAAGTTATCGGCGAGGTACTTCCCATTGGCGTCGTCCCAGTGGTCCGCCGAGAGAATCCGCACGTACGCGTCTACCAGGGTCGTCACGTCCTCCGGGAGCAGGCAAGTCGGCGTTGGTGTCGTCGTATCAGCGCACCCATCGTCGCGTGCGACCTTGGGACCCTTGGAGCCCTTAGAGCCCTTTGTGGCGAGAACGTCGGGGGGGCCGCCGGGGGGGCTGTGGGGGGATTTACCCTTGCCTTGGGCTGGCCCATTGTCGGTGCCTTTGCCGTCTCCTTTGCCAGTTCCTTTGCCTTCTCCCTTACCCTTTCCTTTTCCTTTGCCCTTCCCCTTGCCATCTCCAACGAAGGCAAATCCGTCCCCGTCGGAAACGGCAATGGCGTCACGGACAACACGGGCGGGCGACGGCGTCTTACCGCTGTTGCTGCTACGCAGTCCGAGCCCGAGCCCCTTGGTTAAGTTGGAGACAGTATCAGTGGCACCGCCGAGCTGCGGGTTGCGCGCACGCACCGCGTCGCTGACGGTCTTCGCCGCGTCAGCAACGTCGACAGACGGGATGGTGTCTGTGACGTCGGATGCCACGGGGGCAGCGAGGCCGAGGCTCGCGAGAGAAAGAACGGCGAGGGAGTCGACGAGACGCATGTTGACGAGATGTGAAGGAGGTTGTGAGGGGGGGTGAGTTGCGTTAAGGGGTGGTTTTGATGAGGAGTGTTGAGTTGAGAAGGCAATGGTGGATGTTCGGGTTTTGCTGAACCACGACTTCTTTTATGGCAACCTCGCAGCAGTGATGGTTGGCCGTCGGTCGCTGGCACCGGGCTTCCCCCGGTGTGGCTTCCGGTTGGGCGCATGCCTGGGTCGCGGCGAGTACGTAAACATGGCTATTGTGTCGTGGTACAGATGGAACATCAAAATTTATTCGAGTCCGGGCTTTGACGGTCAGGCGTCAGACGCAGTAGCGTCTTCAACAAATAATCAAGATTCGAGTTCTCAGGGGAGGATACCTTGGAATCTGTAGGCAACCGGTTGAGGAAATTGCACACTCATAACCGCCAGAGGTGCTCGAGCGCTAGCATGAGTGCACAACAAAACGGCCCGAGGATCGGTCGTCCAAAGCACAGGAGTCTGGAGGGGCACGCTGAGCTCCCCTTGGGCTCATGGTCTCGAGTCGGGCAAACAAGCACCGCAGGCCGATAGTTTACGTAGTACCGTCATGATCATCCCTAATGTAACTTGCGTTTCTATCTCGTTACCCTGGCCGCCAGCCTGTAGCCAGCGGTAAGAGCTCGTTCTCCGGAACGCCAAGTATCACCCTCAGCTCGTCCACGCGTTCCTAGGCTGATGTTGTGGAACGTGATGTGCTGATCACCGGCTGGGACGATAAACAGCACCCTGGGATCAGGTCTTGTAATAGCTGCAGTGATGTATTTACTGGCAGCTGGTGGGATAATAACGTGGGACCTTGGGAGATTATCTCTTTCGAGACCGTCAATAAAATCTTAGGAAAACATGTGTTTCGGTTTGTCTCTGGAGTTCTGGACTTGGATGCTGCTCCCAGACCACCAGAGCCACATGTTGTTTGATTACGTAATTACGTTAATTAACCAAAGTTGAGCCCATGGCAGTTGCACAACAGCAAATCATCGACGGAGCTTTGCATTCAAGAGTAGAATAGGAGTCTGGTCCAGACAAGCCGTCAATTTTATTTGAGAACTCCAAAGAATCGCACAGAGTCCCCGACCAAACATAAGGTAGGTGTTGCTCCTTCACCGTTTCCCCATACATATCATTATTGAAGCCAGTGTTCCAATGATATGAATAAGTAGCGCCATGGCTTCCGGTCATTAATTGGCGACTGGCGATCGAATGATCTTGTCCCACACAACGCGCGTGAGTATACTCGTACCGCCGACTCTTTGCCGTGTCAGGAATGATCCTAGATGTTGACAGCCAGCAGGTCAACATCGGCTTGTCGAAGTTGGGTGACTCAAACGAGGGACAACTTGAGGCTGGGAATATGCGGGCTCACTATGATCCGTTCAGTCCTCTAAGCCTTGACGACGTGTCAGTGATTCGCGACGATTGACTTGACCAGCCACATCACCTGATCCCCGTCATTGAGCTACGAAAAGGATGTTTAAACGATTTCAGGACTAAACAACCAGTAGTTATAATGATAGGTACCCACTCATTCGCTCCCCTTCCATGGAAATGGCGTGATTGGTGACGCCGTCGTTTGCAGCTGAAAGTCAGACAAGCACTGAGCACCCTGCTTCGGACCTCCGAAGCAGTCGACGCCGGAAAGTCCAAATATTGGAATTGAAGGCATAGGTAACGCCGCCCAAACGGAAACAGGAGTGAAGGGATATTAACTGTCAAAAAGGCTTCTCGATTTGGCTTGAAATTAATACATATCTCATCCTCGATCATCCCATCTCGTTTTCCTTCCCATACTCCCCCTTCCCCTCTAAAATAACTTTCTTTCCCATGCTAGAACATGCCCAACCCTTTCCACGGCAGCGCTACTGGCGGCTTCTGATCCGATCCAATTCCTGAGGACGTGGCTGGTGAGCTCTTTCAACTTGAGCCTCCTGAAGATACATTAGTGATTACTGTGACCGACCGACGTATTTGGGTGCGTGTCAATAACGGTTGGACACGACTCAAAACGTACCATTCAAAACGTTAACCGGGGCATTGGCATCGACTGGAACTGGTACGATGACGTCGTTGTCTTGGGAGAGGGCGGGCATTGCGAAGCTAAGCACCAAGGCGATGAAGGAGGCGGTGAAACGCATATTGGGCGGTGGGTATTAATTAGAAGAACGGAGAAGAGGATGGTCCTCGAAAGTTTTGTTGCGCCTCAGCTGTTGTGTTTGAATGCGATAACTATCGAATTGCAAATTTACAGTGAGGCAACATCATGGGACTCGAGAACTTTAATCCATTATTTCAGATGCGGTGTGATGTGGCTTCGCTGTTTGAAATGAGCTCCTGTTCTTCCCATGTCATGTCTCGGGGGGTTTTCAGGTGCCGTTAGGCCTTACTGGCTGGGGACCTCCTCGGATCACCAAAAGTGATGTACCCGAACCGTGATCTCCAATACCTAATTAGCGAGACAGCATGGCATTGGCAACGGTCAAGGGGTATTTCTGACAATTGGTAATTAATTGCGTGCCCAAAACTGGGAACAAATTCCCAATGCTGCGTTCACGCAATCAGATCCTCTGCGATAAGTCGGCAACCGAAGAATTCTCCGTAGCCGGCTTTGTTTCACATTGGCACATTGGCCATGAGCGATATGCAATGCCCTGGGTGTCTCAGAAAGAAAGCAAAGGTTGTGTGACGGACACAACTGCACTGCCCCTGCGCCATAAGGATCGGACTGAAAAACAGGAATATCAAGCCGAATCATGGTTATCAATCATGATGACATTGAGTTCAACGAAATAGAAACACTGCGGACTATTGGGTTGAGGGTGCAGAACATGGTGAAGCAGGAGACCGCTTGAAACCGTGAGCGACTTTTGTTTTTGTTTGGCGCGAGGCTGCGAACCCAAGTGAGACAGTCACACTTTAGTTTATGGCCAAGATCGACAACGGCATTTGAAGCGAGACGAAGAAGCATACCAACACGATGCCACGAGCTCAGTCGTGAATGAGGATTGATGGACAATAATAATGTATTGGTGTATCCATCGTGAATGCTATAGTAGCGTTTCGTCTGACCATACTTGTAGGTGGTCATCAATGATCGTCCGTGTTCCATCCAACCCACAATCACTCCCCTTCAAAACAGACAGACATGGCGCAGCCCCGTATTCTTTGCCGCCATGTTAACTCCGCTCCCCGTTCGAAAAGAAGTCCCCGATCAGTGGTTGAAACCTCCCATTCCGGCCCAATTCAAGCATCGAGCCTTCGAGGGCAAACTCGATCTCACGCGCTCTTAAGCAGAATCCGAGTCAGACGACTAGTGCACAGCAGCGTTGGAGAGCCTTTCGGCAGTATTCGCCAGGTCGGTCAGGAAGGTGTCTCCCTGCCGGGGAGACAACACGGGGCCCGTGAGGCCGAGGCCGGCCAGGGCCAGGATGATGATGGAGCTGGTGGCACGCATCTTGGGCGTTTTTCTTTGGGGCGGCTGGGGTAATTATGGTGTTAGACAAGCCGGTTTCTGTGGAGGAAAGGGGACGGTGTTCAACTTACATTTAGTGGTGGTGGCGGTGGTTGCGTTGTCTAGGTAGAGTGCGTGGAGGATAATGAGAGGTAGGTAATGGCACAAACAAGAGCTAAACACAGGGGTGAATCGGGTGATCGCCCCGAACAGTCTTAACTCCGCTGTCAACATGGGATCGAGAGGGATGATACCCATCGTCTGCACAAGCGACGAGGGATACACTTACCTATTTGAATGCAAGTTGACAACCGAATGACCTCCTTCAAATAACTATACCGAGGTGCATGAAGCTGTTATGATGAGGAACTGGCCCTGGGCTCTGCAGCAGAACGAAGATCTGCGTTTTGACCATTTTATTATCCGAAAAAATCAAACTTGGAGAGCAGTAAATACATGAAGCAACTCATTTGTCACCCTCCTCGCAGTCTGGCGGCCAGGGTACGGTCAGCATTGGGCGATCGAGGTGACAGCTGCTTGAAAACCCTTGGGGATTGGCATCAGCTTGACTAACCCTAACCCTTTGACAAAACAAACTGTTCAGGGGCTGAGACCATGGCAACATTGCTATGACCCTAACCCTAACCCAGTCGAGCTATCAGAAAAGAACGTCCAGAACAATGCGAGGTGCAAGGAAACCATCGAACTACCAACTACCTCCCCTCGAATTACCCCTGGTTTGTTGAATAATCCATCAACCAACCCCGTCTCACACACGCCGATGCTCTTTCAATCGCCCCCTCAACTTAATTGATCACAACCGCGGCAGCGAGAACACCGAACAGTGATCGACCTCCACCTTCATTCGTCCCATCGCGGGTCAGAGTCTGAATCTCACTCCGACCGGTGACGGCGTCCCGCCGGGGCCGGTCGATGCCCTCACCTTTGCGCTTATTATTCCCCACCCCGGCCTCCTGTCCCGATCTCCTCGACTCCGAATCAAGGGTGCTCTCCGTTAGGGCGTTCGTCTCCGCTGGGACGGTCATTGCCGCTAGGACGGTCATCACCACTAGGACGCTCATCACCACTGGGACGGTCATCACCACTAGGACGCTCATCACCACTGGGACGGTCGTTCCCGCTAGGACGATCATCACCGCTGGGACGGTCATCGCCGCTGGGACGATCATCACCGCTGGGACGGTCATCGCCGCTGGGACGGTCATCACCACTAGGACGGTCATCACCGCTGGGACGGTCGTTGCCGCTGGGACGGTCGTTGCCGCTAGGGCGGTCATCACCACTGGGACGATCATCGCCGCTGGGACGTTCATCTCCGCTGGGACGCTCTCCGCCAGGTTGCAATTGCCGCGGGCGTTGGTCATTCCCGTTGTCGGAAGGCGGGGGGTTGCCAGTGGGGGGACCAGACGGGTGGTGCGGGTCGTTCACGGCAGAGTTATCTTCACCGGGCTGCTCTTGCGGCGGGCGTTCGTCAGCCCCGTTGCCCGGGGGCGGGCCAGGCGTGTATCGGTAGCCCGGGGGCCGTTGGTCGGCCCCGTCGGGGATATATATTTCGCCTGGGGGTCGTTGATCGGCTGCGTCAGAGCCAGCATCGCCCGGCTGCTCTCCCGGCCGTTCATCACCTGCATTGCCCGAGGGTGGAGGGGTGCCAGTTGGCGGGCCCGAGGGCGGGCGGAGAGGGTGGTGCGGGTCGGCCTGGTTAGAGCCATCATCGCCCGGCTGTCCTCCCGGGGGTCCGTCCGAGGGGGGGCCCGACGGGGGGGCTGACGGTGGTCCCGACGGTGGTCCCGACGGTGGTCCCGAAGGGGGGCCCGAGGGAGGACCTGAGGGAGGACCAAGAGGGTGGTGCGGGTCGGCTTGGCCAGAATCACCACCGCCCGGTTGTCCCCCCGGCGGGGCTTGGTCATTGCCCTGACCGGCACCCCCCTCCTCCTGTCTGCGGGTAACGGGAGCAGTATTGGGCGGGGAGACGGAGCCAGGGACACCGGGATGGGGGACGAAGGCGACGGCGCCCTGCGGAGAGTCTACAGGAGTGCCGCGGCGGGTGGGCAGAGCGTTGGCGCCCAAGACGGAGAGTACGGCGATGGAAGTGCTGAAGCGCATCGTGAGGGTTGTTGGCGTGGTTGGTGTGTGTGTGTGTGAGGGGTGATGTGAAATTGAGCTAGAAAAACGAGGTATTGGTGACTGAATCCTGAAAAGGGTCGTGGTGAGCTGTGACCTGAGTGATGCTGAGGAATGAAAGGGAGTTGTTTTCGAGTGGGATGCCGGAGCCTTTTATTCCCATCAACACTCTGCTATTTTCCACTACCGCTCTTCGGAATCTAAAAGTGAGTGACATTGAGAAAAACCTCTCACTCTCAATTGTTGTTGTCCGGTTCACCCCTCAGTAAGGGCCTCATCGCTCACAACTTCAGAGGATCATCGTCAACATGTCTTACTCATTACCAGGCCGGCATCACGGTCTCAAAATGGTTCGCCAGATGTCAAAACCCGAGCGATCTTAGCGTATTTTTAAGTCCCCGGGGCCCGACGTCACAGACATCTGCCGGACTTTGACGGATATACCAGAGTTTTCACAAAATCACAACTTATTGTGTACAGTATTACGTACATCCACAACACGAGAAACTCAGAGAAAGTAACAAAAAGACGCAGTTTCACGGGCACTATTGACGTGACGTTCGGATAATAAATGTAAATGCAGTTCTCAATGGTCGGAGCGGCAATCGCGCAGGCAGGGCCTGTCTCGGAAACAAGGCTTTTTGGGACGTGACAGCCCGCCGCAAAAACCCCGGGAATTGGCATCACTGTACCTAACCCTAACCCTTCCACATACAACAACAACACCTCAGGGGCTTGGTTCAGCAATGCCATATGAGCCTGTAAAGCGCTAGAGCCATGGCACGGTTTGATGACCGCGTTGCATGGTAGAGTGGTGAGGTGTGAATTGGGAGCATGCAACTAACCCGCCTGCCTCGGCCCTCACTGCTCAGGCACCCAACTGATGATTCACCCCGTGTAATCAAGAACTTTGCCTAGGTAGGTCTGCTATTACTTCTCCTCTACCTCTACTATGTACCTCAAGTTAACTTCACACACGCCGATGCTATTTCAATCCATCTGCCAGTCAAATCAGAACCGCAGCAGCCGGAACAGTGGTTGACCACCCCCTTCGTCCGGTTCCGATGAGCCCGGGGCACCCCGCGGGGCTTTGTCACGGCCCTCACACAGTGTTCATTATTCCCTGATTCGCCCTCGCTCCCTTCCTCGCCTGATCCTGGGCCCTCTCCACCGGACGGGACTTGCGACTGCCCATCACCATCGCCCGGTTGCTCTCTCCCTGGGGTTCTTCCGCCTCCACGATCCTGTTGCTGCCCAGCACCAGGCCCGGACACAACTGGCATGGCTCCTCCTCCCCCCCGCCATTTACCCCCTCCTGTCTCCGGGTAATTCGGGCGAGCTTTGCTTGGGTGAGGGGTTAACGGTGTCGGTTTGGGGGACAACAGCGACGGCGACGGCGTCCCGTCGGAGTCTGTCCCTCCGGTACACAGGCTCACATTCACCGTTGCATGGCTGTTCATCCCCCTAATAATCGTCAGCGCCGAGACCAGGATCCACATCGACCTGTCGCCGGGTAACGCGGACGAGATTGGCCGCAGTCAGGGGCGTAGGGGTGCCGGCGTTGCGGACGGCGACGGCGCCTCCTGGAGGTTCCACGGGGTTGTGCAGGCCGCCTCCGGGAGGGTCGCGGCGAGTGGGCAGAGCGCTGACGCCCAAGACGGAGAGTAGGGCGACAGAAATACTGAAGCGCATCTTGGGTGTTGCCGGCGTTGTTGATGCGGGTGTGTGTGTGTGTGTGTGTGTGTGTGTTGGGACGTAAAGTTGTCAGAAATGAGGTACTAATAACTGGATTTTGAAGATGGTTATGGTGGGCTGCAACTTGGAAGGGGAGTTTCTTTAGTGTAGGTGGGATACCCGAGCCTTTTATCCCCATCCACACTTGTCTATTTTCCCTACTGGGCTTAGAAATTCGAAAGTCGAGGGGCTCGAGAAACACCCTCTCAGACTCTCAGGTCGGTGTTAACCGCGTCCAGCCGAATACACGAGGCGTCTTCACAGCTCGGAGGATCATCGTCGGTATGTCTTGCTTGCTATTAATTTGGCTAACATCACGGAATGGTGTGTTGGGTCTTAAAATCTGAGCGACCTTAACGCGTTTTTGAGCGCGGCCATCAGACACCTGCCAGAGTTTGATGGATATATCACAGACATCACGGCTCGTCGTGCACACAAGAAAGCAACAATGCGGCGGGCTTCAAGAGCAGGTGGTGAAGCCTGAATCGGAAATGGAAAGGCGATCGACAATCGTCGGTCACGTAATGGCGCTGTGAAACAGAAGCTGAAGACAGGGGCAGTCCCGACACGCCCAGGCTGTCTTAATTCCACTGATAAAGATTCGCCGGTGCAAAAATCTCCCAGTGTACTCTCACCGTCTTCCCAAGCGGCGAGGGATTCGCCCATCAAATTGCCCGACAAGTCGATAACAACCAACTCACCTGCTTCAAATAACTAGTTAGTTAATAACTAGTTCACCATGCCGTTGCGGGGAACTGGCCCTTCGGCGGAACGCAAACAGGCGTTTTGTCATGTTATTGGGGAAAACTTGGAGAGAGACAGAAAACACAAGACGAGGCCCATTTCTTCGGCGGCCCTACTTATCTTCCCGTCTCTCCCTCTTTGATGCACACAATCAGGTAGCGCGCAGGGTGCAGCGACAGGGTCAGCATCGGGCCCCCATCCGAACCGGGGCCGTTCCGACCCACTTAATCGGAGCGGCGATCGGACCGGGGGCATGGCAAGCCTGTCTCGGAGGAGGGCCATTCCGGGACAGGCCATTCCCACTTTCAGCTGTTTCATATCACTCTAACCCTAACCCTGGCCCTTCAACAAAACAACGCCCCGAACCACACCACGTCTCGGGAGACCTGGGAGGGTGATGGGGGCACTGGAGTGTAAATTGGGAGCATGCAACTAACCGACCTCGAGCCGGCCTAGTTACCTAAGAACCGTGGCAGCGGGGCCAGTCCGGGCTGATCTCCCCCTCATTCCCTTCCTCATCTTCCTTCCCTAGGCTCCACGGACGAAATAATAATGAGATTCGCTGCCCTCGCTACGAATACCCCCATCATCATTGCCCCATTGCTCTTTCGGGGTTTCATCATCAAACGCTACCGTCGCCCCACCCCAGCAATGTCCCAGTGGCAAAGGGGAGGGGCTCAACCTGCCCTCCTCGTTATCCTCCTGTTCCCGGGTTTCGTCACTGCCCTCACCACCACCACCACTGCGCTTATTGTCCCCCGCCACGCCCTCGTCCCCGTCCTTGCCGGATTGTGCTTCCGGTGGTCCGGCATTCTCATTTTCCTCGTTCTCGTTATCGTTGCCTGCCTTAGGGTCTTGTCTCGCGGTGGCGGAGGTGCTGGGGCTCATTCCGGATATGACCGGCGTGGTGTGTAAATGTGTGGGTGAGTATACGTTATGAGTTGAGAAGTAAACCCGTCAAAATGCTGGTAACTTACTGATAATAACTCGACTCTCGGGAAGAATTGCCAGAAGCTGCGACTCGGACAATGCGTTCTAAACGGATGTAAGGGGAGTTTCTTTAGGTGGCATGCTTCGGTCTTTCATTCCCATCAACGCTCCCCTAACGTTACTTTATGTTGGTGACTGGCTGAGCTTGAACATTTGGGAATCAAGGACATCGAAAACGCCCTCGTACACCCAGATTGTTCAGCTAACCGGGTGGGTGTGACCTCCCCTGCTTTAGTTTTTGTTTCACAGTGACAGTGACTCCGTTAACTGACGCGAATAATACAAATGTCAGCGTCAGTTCCTGGCTGCTGTGGAAACTGCTTGGATGCCCCCTTGTTTTTCTTTGCTCCCATTGATTCCCCAGGGCGGCCGGCTACCCCTGCGATTATCTTGTTGTTTCCTTCCTGTGGTCTATTGACTCTACTAAACAGTGCCAGGGGGCCAGAATGGGCAACGAAGCAGTGTGTACCTACCCGGACCCAGAGATAATATTTTGCCGACTAGTGACGTGCTAAGATCGCTCGGATTCTTCAACTCCGGAAAGCCGTGCTGAACCGGTGATGCTCCCATAATAGTAAGACATATTTACGATGATCTTTCGAGTTTCGATATGCCCATTAGAGTGGAAACGGTCAACCCGCACGCTTGGGCTGGGACTTTGGGTCAGCTGAGGAGTCGGACCTGGATAACGACCACACTGTTTTAATTCCGCAACTGAACATTGGCTCGCGACTGACGATTCGAGGATTCACCGCATCGGTCGTCGTCTTCCCGAGTGAGGGGGAATGTGAACGAAAAGTGGGCAAGCAAACCTTAATGATCTCTAAAGGATTACGAGGTAATCAGCTACACGACGCCTGGGAAACTCGTGGGATTAACATGGTGGTAACCCTAACCCGAGCAACACAGCACCACAGCCCGTGGCAAACATCTTGAACATCATGCACGCAAACACGAGGAATGTCCCGAAAGGTAATCGGCTAGGTTGTGAGCAGAACATGGGATGTTGGAAGATGATAGTCCTATGTCAGGCAAAGTTCATGCCCTTTTGTACTCTGCTTAATGACCTTGTTTGCGTTTTGGAGGGTAATATATTTATTCTGGCTCTCCAGTCTGAAACTCTGAAAGTCTGCATTGACACTTAAAAGCTGCTTTAAGTATCTGACAGCAATCACAACGAAGAATCTTGACAGCGCAAGCGGTATGCAACACGCCAGGAAATGTGTCTTGAGATGACATATTCCTCGGCAGTACTCTCTCACTTCCATGTACCCCTTCCTTCATCCCTTCTACGTCTCTCCCAGACTCCGTCCATCATCCATAAAATCTGCACGAATTAATACCCCCCTGCGTCCTGTGACACGCCCATGGCGAGAACCTCAAGTAATATACCCGCAATCATCCGTCAACACCCCCCCAAGCCAATGCTCTCCCAAACCCCGAATGAACCTAGCTAGATGCCCTTCATCCAGCTCCATCCACCCCAAGCTCATATCGCACACGTGGTGCCATGGTCATCATCAACACTCAAAAGGGTTGCAAATCACCCGCCGACGAGCCGGCCCAGCATGCTCAACATGTTCAGCATGTTCAGCAGCCGGGGGCTCGGGTTCGATGATGCTGTCGTTTACGGTGCTGTGGGTGGTGGTGCTGTCGTCACTACCACCGGCCCCAGTAGCCGGGCCAGCCTGTTGGGTGCTTTTGTTGTACGTACAGTCGCGCCAGTCGAAGGGGTTGCACACCTGTCGACGGCCGACTGCAGCGGAGGCTCCAGCTGGGGTTTGGACCGGGAGAGCGAGGCCGGCTGTGGCCAGGGCGAGGAGGGCGAGGGACGTGGCGAAGCGCATGGTGGTTGGTTGTGGTGGGTGTTTGTTGTTGGAGGTTAAGTTGGGGTGTTGGTGTGCTGCCTTTAGTTTGGTGTGGAGAAGATATAAAGATGAGAGGTTGAGGTTTGATGAGCGCAGCAAACTGGGAAAACGTGTTTCTTATAAGTAGCTGGATGCCGTAGCTTCAGTTATTGGGAATTGGGACTGAGCTCAGCAAGCTGAGATGGCGCACGGCAGGGCGACAAACAACAGTACGTTTTTGGACGTTTGTGCGGCCAACATCCACCGGGTGTGTTTGCCTCCAACGTGCTTGACGCTTGCAACGGTGATAACTGTGTGCCCCACAAACCGCAGACCGTGAGACCCGCAAGAAAGGAAGTATGATTCGTGAGTTGCTGCCCTGCCGCTCAGCTTGTCTGTTGGTCTAATGTGGTTGGCTGCCGGACTATGATCGGCGTGTTGGTTTGGAGCCTGGTGAAAAAATAGCATGGTTCAGCAGAGGACTCATAATAGAGGACGCAAATTGATACTGTGCAAAGCTGAGGTATTGGTGTCGTCCCTCTCAGCAACATTCTGTGAGACACGCCGACAGATTACGGAGTGCCTTGAACCCAACGGATGAGTGGACCGGACGACACGGGGGTTCTGGCAATGGACACCCTAGGAGCGCCTGGATCCACCACCATGAAGACTCTACTGTGCAAGAAGGGTCTGACGCCCATCAGTTCGTGATGCTAGATCTGAGTCTTGCGAGCCCCTGCCGCGACCTGCTCTTGTTAACAAATCTGGCACGTTTTCAAGTTCCTCAGGTCCTGGAGGGTCGACGCGACTACGAGATGTGGCTAGGGATTAAGTAACTAGATTTGTTCCAAGGTAAGCTCACTTTGCAACACCGACGTTTGAGCTTGATGAGGACGAATAAATAATTAGCGGTCACTATCGAACATCTCCCATCTTATCGTCCAAAGGTGTGCAGTTTTCAGATCCTGATCACGAACCAAACCATTATAAAAGGTATACATGAACACTTTCTCCTTTCCCCTTTCCCCTGACAACACAACCGACACCATTCGTGGTTCCCTCACAACTATCGTGCTGGCATGTCGCATTCCATCTGTGAGCTCTAACGTCAATGTTGCAACGAAGGCCCTGGCGGGCGATACGTCCAGCCCTCCATACCCGGACCCGAGTCATCGCCGACCGACTGGCGCTAATGCAGCACATCACCCGCAACATTGCCGACCTTGCCAGCAGCACCGCCCGCAGCCGTCCCAGCAGCGGCCCCCTGGGCGATATCGCTACGCTTTCCCACCCGACCGAGAACATCGCCGACCTTGCCCGCAGCACTGCCAGCAGCCGATCCAGCAGCGGCGCCTTGGGCGATATCCCCTCGCTTATGAGGCACGGCACCTGTGACACCGCCGACACCACCCGCCGCATTACCCTCCGCCGCACCGGCAGCTGCCCCCGTGGCGCCATCAACAGCTTTGCCCGCGGCATCACCCGCCGCCGAGCCGGCAGCGTTGCCATCGGCGGTATCCCCACGCTTGCCCACCGCGTCACTCGCGGCGTTGCCGGGGACGTTGAACGGGTTGGTGGGATCGTCGAGGTCGACAGCGTGGACGGCCTTGGTGCCGGGGACAACTGGCTTACCGACGGAGTTGGGAATTTCATCTCGGTCGCCCTGGCCGGGAACTTGAATGGCACCGCCACGCTTGCCAAGCAAGGTATTCGCAGCATTCACAGCATCCCCAGCATTGTTTGCCACGTGCGTGGCATCATCCACGGTTGGGGCAACGCCGGCAAGGGGTTGACCCTCAGCCCGGCGTCCACGACCCGCTGCGTTGGCCGCGTTGTTGACAGCATTGATGGGGACGACCGGCTTGGCGATGGGGTTGGCGATTTCGTCGTTCAGGTTGTCGGGGACGGCGAGACGGTTGGCGTTGTGGAGGGGGTGGCCCGGGACAGCATTCTTCCCAGGGATGTTAGTAGGGAGGGCGAGGCTGAGCCCGGCGAGGGAAAGGAGGAGGGCCCCGCGCATGTTGGGCGGTATGCCGTTGAGAATTCGGCCGAGAAATGAGGGTAGATAGATGGAGAGGTCGGGTTTGTTGACCTGGCCCTTAGGATTTGTAAAGAGAGTGTGAAGAGACCTTGAGAAATGGGAGTCAACGAGACTGGGGAAAAGTTCGTGCTTTTAACACTCTCCCATCTTCACATCAATCACCTTTCATCGACGCCAGCTGTGACCGCCTCGCTAGCTCCATGATGGCCTTGTAAAGTGAATCGCCTGTGTCTCAGTCAACCTCAAGGTTTAGCTCCCGTGATGGGACTAGGTCCTGTTGATTGCAGTGAGACCCGTGAGGGTGACTCCACACCCCTTTGCGAACTGATTCGTTTCCCCTGGCGATTTGTCTGAGTGGTGGAAATCAACAATCTTGTCAAGCTAGGATCGTCAGGCCCGATCCCCGATTCAAAAGATTCTCCCCGGGTTTCGCCCCATGTCACGGTCAAAACCAGAAGCCCTTTCACTCTCATCACCGCCATTGATCGCTGTGGCATAATTAACCGCTGTTCGGCCCGTGCTGCTTTTCTAAGTGTGAGACACCACCGCGCTAAAGACATTTGGATCGACATTCGCCCCCAAATCTAGGGATGCGGAACCGGGCATCAACGCTCAGAGTCAAGCTGAAAGATGCATCGCAATTTGTTGACTTCACAGGTCGTCACTCGTCACAGTCGTCAACAGCAGCGAAGCGCAATGTCGGCGTGGTCGGCATCTTCCGCATGAGGCTCAAAAATCTGTGACGAACCACATGTCTCGTCACGTCAGACCAAAAAGCGAGACGGACTTTCATAATGACACCAAGAACTCCAAATGACAGCGACAAAAAATTATTGTACGTGAAAGAAGATAATTATTAACGTAAAAAATGATCCGCCCTTATTTTCAAAACCCCCCCAATCAAGGTCAAGGTCACCTATACTGCTGCTGATACTGTTGTTGCTGCTGCTGCTGCTGCTGCTGCTGCCACGACGATGGCGACGAAGGTAACTCAGACGAAAGCTCATACCCACCCAACTCCCCCGTCCGCGGCGGTTCGTGCGCTAACTCCGCCGGCGGCATACCCGGGCCCATCTCCACCCTCCCCGAGTAATACGGCGGGCCGTCCTTGTGGTCGCTGTACGGTTGTTGTTCCCAGGCGCCTTGCCCGTCTGGTCCGGCTGCGGCTGTGCTTGGGGATGTCGCAGTCGCGGCCGCCGCAGCTTGTTTGGCTTTGCGTAGCTTGAAGAGGAGGAACACGACGGCGATTAGGGCGATGACTAGGGCGGCGACGCCGACGCCGATGCCGGCTTGCGCGCCCGTGGAGAGCCCTGGGGAGGGGGAATCGGGTTCGCTAGTGGGTTGTGATGTTGACGATTCGGTGGGTGAGCTAGAGGTGGGGTTGCCGGTCGAGGTGGTGGGCTCGCCGGTGGATGTGCCGGTTGATGTTGCGGACGAGGTTGAACTCGAGCTGCTGGATGAGGTTGTCCGCTGCGCCACGCTGGTGAATCGGCCCAGTGCACTGTCGTATCGGGCGGCGATCTGCGGGTTTGAAGGGAGGACGTCGAACCGGTCAACGCCATCGTCGCAGCAGAAAGCCCGGTACCCATCGCAGCAGTATGAGGTGTCGGTGTGCGTGACATTGGAACACGAGACCAGATCTGTTCCGCCGGTTTGCGCGACTGTAAAGTAATTACGTCAGGTTAGCCACCATTCTTGGCTGGTCACTCTTCAAAACTACGCCTTGCCGCCCTTCGTCGCTGTCGCCAATTCGGAATCCCGGGAGTGAAACATACACATGCAATAATTCGGACACTCCCCCGCTGTCCAAGCTTTATCTGTACACGACCCGCGAATTGTTCCCCCGCCGGCACTCAAACACAGGCCATTCGTCAAACACACCGTGCCCGAGCCGGCCCCGCAACACGGGCTGTTCTCAGCGTCGGGGTTGCAAGGCGCATCTGGGGCCGCGATACGTCCGTTGGGGTAGTAGCACGTGCTGCCGGCCGCGGCACAGAGTTGTGGGAGGATGAGAGCGGCGGCCGCGCCTAGGAGCTTCATCGAGCTGAAGTAACCCATAATGGCGGGGCGTGGGATCCGAGAGCAAGGTGGTGAGTGTGAGCGGCGGGCGCGACTGACGGTCGTCGTGCGTGGTTCCGTCGTCGGAATCGTGAATTTGTGCCCGTGTTGGGTTTGGGAAAATCGGACCCGGCGCAGTGCGGCACGAGCAGGGAGAAAAAAAAAACTCAACGGTGACCCTCGTGGCGGGCGATCACATCGTTTTGGCTCATTTTGGGGCGTATCCGTGGCTGCTTGGCGGCTCACTTCTCGTGCTGCCCGACCCGAATCCCACGCCTTATCCATGCCCCTTCCCTGTCACGACATTGGTCCGGGCCGCGAAGTTAATTTTCGCTTGCCCTGCGGCCTCGGCTGACTGCAGCATGGCAGCGGACAAATCACAGGGGAATTGGCCGAACTCTCGCCCTGTTGGGCTCATGCAGGTCCACGGCACAGTCAGCATTGGCCAATCCTGCTTCCTAGCGTGGTTAGCCCAAATCTTGGAATGACGCGACTGCGGAACGGGATCTCGTCGAAACTCATCTCGTCGTTCGGTTGAGAAATGAAGATGATATAAAATCCAAAGCCAAGCTAGGTAGAACCTATCCTGAGTCAGAGCTGTACCGTTCTCCGTCTCTCCAGCGTCATGGCGCCCATGAAGCGCCTACTTCGGACATGGAGAATCCTGCATAATTACGCAGCAGCTTGCCTCCATATTATGCCCTGCGAGCAATCCCGCCGTCGCATGCGGGATGTGAGATAATTCCCAGGAAAACCAGCTACCCGGAACGTAGTGTCGGAGATAGCGCCATCCTTTCGTCGGTTTATGCATAGAATTGACATCGAAATCGGCCAAAGTCGACCTTCAAAACTGCGGGCCGCGGGTGGCTGCCGTGGCTGTCCTTTGTGGTGGGTGGGAAGGTGAGGCCGAGATTTGCCCCCGTGCTCCAGTTTCCCCGATGGTCACCCGCATATCCATCCATTTTGACTACACTCCATTGACATTGGGACGGTTGTGATCTTTGTCCGGTTGCAGCTCTTGAAGGAGGGGATTTCCGTTGTGCGAGTACCGAAACCCGCCACGATTCTGTTGGTTTTGTAACTTCTGCGTCTAAGAGTGGGGCATCATGTTCGTTTTCTGGCTGGGGCGTTCGTTCATGGTGCAACCAACAGCCCAACAACATGAACTGCCAAACCCAACAGCATGATTCCTGCCCAAAGAGGCAAAATACCTCGGGCGATACAATACGATCCAGCCCACAACCTGAATCCGGTGCAGACTGGTTTCTCGAGCAGTGGTTGCAAGACACCACTTCGCTCGACCCTAATTGTAGCACAACCACCAAGCGCCGGAGACGACGCAAGTACAGCGAGATATCCACATCTCCAGATTCTCCACCACCTCACGGCTAGGCGCTGTCCCCCGCCAAGCGGCATGGGGCTTCCGAGGATGGTGTCCGGGACGTAGAGAACACACCCACGGCCAAATTGGCCGTCTCTAATGCGCCCTCCTTGACAGGAAACACAACTCTCACGCTCACGAGGGCACGACCCGACCTCAGGTCAAGAGCATCGGGATCAGTGCGGTCTTCCTCCGTCGGCGGCCCAAACGCCGTCAGATCACACACCTCCAGGACATCCAGGGCGTCCGGCGTCTCTAACAGCACAGCGCAGCGGTCGGGGTCGCGTTCTACTAGCCCGGCTAAGACGACCACCGCGCTGAGCAATCTCGACAAACCCGTGCGCTTCCCGGCCATGGCAGAAAATGCATTAAGCCAGTTGTCGGTTGATGTGCGCGGCCTGTACAAGCGCGTCCGAAATATCACTGTACACCACGAAGCGTTTATGCCTCTCTCAATTCGAGAAGATATTGATAGTGCTGCCGGCTGCCGCCACCGAAAGACATGGTTTTACAGGGACGCGGGAATAGCTGAGGTGGGAAGCCGCCGGTTGGACCGTGACAATGACCATGTGGATGATCTCGGCGATAATCACGGCGAAAATCACGGGTATGGCCTCGGCGATGACCACCGGGATCACAATGCGGATGACCACGGGGTTGGCCACGTGGTTGACCTTGGGGACGACCATGGGGACGACTACGGAGATGACCACCAGGATGACCACATGGATGGTAACCACGACGACGACGACGGCGATGACGACGATGACGACGACGACGACGACGACAAGCCACCTGGACCGTCATACCCTGAGCGACGGCAACGGCGTCAGCCGAGCCCCCGCATGGCCGCCCTTACCGAATTGGACATGCTCGTCGACCTTATCGCTGCGGCAAACAGCTGCCGCGTACTCGGCCGACAAGAGGCCACATGGAACATGGAGGTCCACAACCCGCTCTTCCGCCCTGCCCTCGACCGGCCAGACTGCGCCCACGTACTGGTCGAGGCCGTCACTCACGCATCCATCGCACCACCCTTCCTCCCGCGTTGGAAGCAGCCCGCAGTCGCATTAGACGGGACGGAAGCCCGCAGCGAGACGGTCGACTCTAAGAGACTCGACTTTGTCCTGGCATTGTTTGTAGACCCGGGTTTCCCGAGGGAGCAGTATGGTTGGCCCGGGCGACAGCGGGAGACGGACTCGGAGCTGGCGGAGGGAATTCGCGAGGCTGTGGCGGGCATGCCGATATCCTTGGGGGTGAACCAACTGGCGTATGCGCCGCTGCGGTACTCACCCATTGCGATCGGGGTCGAGTCCAAGACGGGCATGAGCAATCTCGAGGAAGGACGGCGACAGCTTGGGGTTTGTACGGCGGCCTGGCACCGGCGGATGCACGCTCTCATGGAGCAAAGGACTCATATGCAAGGGAAAAATATTGTGACGTTGCCGTTGCTGCATATTGTAGAGCACGAGTGGAGGTTGAGTTTCGCCGTCGACGCTGGGGATGCGATTGTGCGTGTTTTCCCCCATTTTTTCTCGCTCGCCCTACCCTAATATTCTTGTTCATTGTATCGTGGACTGACAACGTAACCGTCATCAGGATATCATTACTGACATGTACATAGGCGACACTAGGACCATCGCCGGTATGTACATGATCACCGCGGTTCTTCGGCAGCTCGCTGGATGGATGGCTGGGAATTTCCGTAAATGGATGAGGATGCTATTTGCTCCAACTTCTCCGTCGGCAGGTACGCTTTGACAGTACGCCGCGAGCGTAACTCGCCTCCCCATATCGATACCCCATTGGCATGTAAGTCATAGAGAGGGACAGGGCAAGGTTCCCGCCTCAGGAAGAGCCAACACTGGAAAAGCGCACGGGCTGCAATTGTGACGGTAGTTAAGAGCATGGTAGATTCGCAGGGCCGCTATGGAACACTTCGATTTCTCTACCATGATGATAAACATTGTGAGAAGTGCCTCCAACTTATACTACCGTGGAGTGCCATCTCTATCCTTATGGTTGCACACAACGACCCGCACCAAGAACGGTCAGCAAGGTGAAAACCTTTATCCTCTCCTTATTCAGGCCACTCTGGCGATAGCCATTGGGGTATTATGTGTAAGATCTAGATTGTTTCGATATACAACCACGTATTGGTAAAAGTATTCAAATTAGGATAAAACCGCTTGAAACCACACTCCCTACTCAACTGGCGTGTTACCTGCACCTCTCCGCTTCTGCGCGGCCCAATACTCTTGGAACCCCGGAACCAGCCCTGGCTGGTTAATGCCCGGTGCTCGAAACACCGCTGACAGCGCAGCATTCGCGCTTGCTGCAGTGGACGGGGTGCTCGAAACCGCCCCAGCGGAAATAAAGCTGCCCTGTGGTGACTTGCTCATGGTACTGAGAACAGGACTGGCGAGAGAGGTGGTGGGGGAATCGATGGTGGTTGCGAGCGATAGGGCGGGAACAGCTGTGGTAGAAATAGGCGGGGATGCGGCTAACATCGGCGTGGAGGACGGGCTAGTAGCGGGTAAGGCATCGGTATCCTTGATCGCATCGGGGTTGCTGTTATTTCCTCCCCAGGGCCGCCATGATACCAGCTTTCCAAGTGCGGATGGTGCTCGAGGCGTATTACGGTCTCCTTCTTGTTCGTCTTCCCGGCCGCGCAAGGGGTTAGATGTAGCACGACTACTGCGGCGCGACTTGGGCGCGGAGAGGCTTTGGGCGATGCTATCTCGAAGGATCACACTGCCACGTTTGCCCCCAGCGCTGCCGCTAGTTAAAGTGGGTCGAGCCGTGACAGCACTGAGGTTAGTGCCCGCCGTGGTCATGCCGATGTGTTGCAGAGACAACTGGCTAGGCCGTGCTCTGAGAGTGTGAATATCAAGCCCGTTGGATAGGGACATGATGGATTCGTGTGAGATGACTCTTTGTAAACCCCGTGGTCGTTGTTCGACGCTCGAATCAAACTCGGAGGCGGTGGGCGAGCCCTGGTCTTCGCTAGGTACGTCTGTGTGATCGTCATAGTCGGTGTAGGTGGATAGCGGCGCGGGCGAAACGCTCGGAACATCGTCGGTAGTGTACGGGACAGGGCTGAGACTTGTTGTGGGTTGCCCAGCCATGAGAAGACGGGTGAAAGGGTGTTGGCGCTGGGCGTGAGAGGGAGATGAGTGCGATGATGTGTAGGGCAGGTCCGCGCCAAACATGGCGGTCTCCGATATGCTCCGAAGTGAGAACTCGGACACCTTCTTCTTGTGGGCGTATCGCCAGCTAGGTGAGGTCGGATCCACGCTCGTGTTGGGAGAAGCGGGAGATGGGAGATTGGGGACCCTATCGAAGACAGAGTCTCGGTTCGTCGACCTTGGCGAACTAGGAGCGGAGGATGGAGCAAATTCAGGTTCGTGGTCGGAATGCCCAGACCAATGGGCAAGGTGTCGTGCTGGAGAGTCCACCGAACCGGCGGCCGCAGCCCGTTGGAACCGGCCGGTGCTCATGATCGGAGACGAAGGGGCCGAGAGCTGAGGCGGCGTGAAGACGCCTGGTGTGAGGCCTACCCTTCGCTTTTTGGGCTTCCGCGTCTCTGCCTTGTGGCTCACGTGGTAGTGGTGATGGACATGCAACTCCTGCGACACTCGCGGGGCTTGTGGTGGCGTGGGCGGTTCTTTGTTGGCGAGCTCGGCCTGCAAGGTTGTAGGCTGGCTGCCTGGTTCGTGGCCGTCCGCTGGTTGGTGGTACATGAGCTGTTCCCTGAGCATTTGGATTTCGTCGTTGGAGCTGATGAGCATCTCACGCAGTTCTGCCATCCCCACTTGCAGATTCGCATTATCCTGGAGCAAATCGCGGACGAAATGCGACACCACGTTTCCGCCGCTCCTGCTATCCGTCATCGACTTCGCAGCAGCGGCACCTTTTAGCCTACCAGCAGCCGTGTTCAACTCCTTCTCCATGACACGCTGCCGTTCCATCCGGCTGACGGCCTCGACATGTCGCTCGCGTTCCTCTCTAGACTCCTTTTCCATGCGCTCCAGTTGCGTTTGTAGGTCGTTGAGCCCCTTCTCGGCTTGCCGCCAACGGTACATGGTTGTGCGGGCTTCTTCTTCGGTTCTCGTGATTGTTGTTCGTAATACGACCTGTTCCTCCTCGAGCACTGCAATCTGCCGCTCAAGAGTGAGCGCTCTCTCAGTGGCGTTTTCCAACCGGCGGACTTCCTGTTGCGACCCAAGCAATGACGCTTCCAGAAGGCCGATTTTCGCCTCGGCATCTTTGACGGTATCGTTGATTTGCTCCAACTCATCTCGTAGCGTGTGGTTTTCGTCGGTTACAAGTTTATTGCGGGTTTCGAGTTCTTTGTTCTCGCGCTCCAGTTCCTCGACTCGGGCGGTAAACTCGGACCTGTCTCGTTCAGCCGATGCCATGTAGGCTTCATGGCGGGCTAGGAGGGACTGCGAGGCGGGTGTTAGTGATGGGAAGTCATTGTTGAAACGCAAACTGTCGTGCGTAGGGCACTACCGAGAAAAGGGATATCAGGAATATCGGGAAGGAATGCGACGGGGATGCACTAACCTGCCCCATTCTCGCCGCTGTGTGGACATCGCGCTCAACGCTCGACAGAACAGAGCAATTATGCACAAGAAAGGCACAATCCTCCCTGCCGCAGCAGCAATGAAGCTGCTCGGGCTCGCCACCGTCACCACCAGCAACCCCCATTGTGCGTGGCGGTGATACTACATCCGTCGTTTGGGTATGTGCCATCCCTATCGAAAGGGGCGAATACCAAGTCGGGCGGCAGGTGGGCGAAGGGGCATGTTAGTTGTCAGGTGCAGATGATTGAAAGTGTCAACAAGTTTGGGTTGAGGGCGGTTATCAACGGCAGCCTCCGTGCAGTACCGCGCGCGAAGAGCCGTGCGATTGTTCGAGTGCGTGTGAGGGATAGAACAGATATCGTTCGGTCACAGGGGCGAGATCTCGAATCCCGGACTGCAATTGAGACAACGATTCGGAGGGTGGAGTTCGCCGCCTGGGGAAAGAGTGGAGCGGTTTGCTTGGATAACGTTAACGATAAGTTGTCGCAGGGCTGAACGTTCACCGCCAGGAAGCCGCTAACAATAATTTCGAACTGGGTTTGTCAGGCGTCGCGAGGGATCCCAATGGGGACCCTTTGAGTCCTTGGTGGGAGGCCGCAAATGGGGAAAATGAAGCATGGCGAAGAAAGCGAAGCGCCGCGTCGCACACCAAGCCGCCGGGTTGTTGGAGAAGGGAAAAAGCATTGGAATGCGGCTGGCAAAACTGCCCAACAGGAAACCCGGGAATGATGAGAGACCGGCCCGCTGCTGTGGCCGCTGTGGGGTTCCTTTGTTTCGCGGTCGCAAACGCGCACTAGACATGGACCCCGCTCCAGGGGCACGGGATTGGCGCACAGACCATGGCACTGCAGGTCCCAGGAATGACGGAATCGCAGCCCCAAATGCCCTGAAACGAAAACACTACCTCAGAAGGTGCACTGCTGCAGAAAAGAGTAACGGTGATTTTTGCCTGTGTTTTGTGTTGTTACGGCCTCCACAAAAGCACCCGGCTTCTCCAAGAACATTGAATTTAGTTGCGGGTACATTCCTGTCTAATTCCACGCAGTTCCAGACCGCTAATGTGTCCCCAGATTGTGCCTGTTTTGTGGGAGATGAGAGATGAGATGAACCCGCGAGACCACCTCCAAAGCGTGTGCACGAGATGGTTCATCGTGACCTCGGCCTTGGATCTGCCGACCCTCCGACCCGAGCTCCGATAACCTAGCGAACTCCAAGGAATCCAACGAGCGTAGGGTTTGTTTTGGCCCCCAGCCCAACGCGATTCCTGCCAACCGACGCTGCGTCTTCCTCAAATCATGACGGCCCGACCCGCATCGCCTGGCATGCGCCTCGGGCGCGGCGGAAGCAAGTTGCGACGGGCATTGGCTGTTGAGTTACCGGCAGCGGGAGTACCACCATTGGCACCTCCTCCGCCGTTGGCACCACCTCCACCTTGACCACCACCACCTCCACCCTGTCCACCACCACCCTGTCCACCACCACCCTGTCCACCACCACCCTGTCCACCGCCTCCTTGACCTCCTCCACCTTGACCACCACCTCCTTGACCACCACCGCCTCCTTGACCACCACCTCCTTGACCACCACCTCCTTGACCACCACCTCCTTGACCACCACCTCCTCGACCACCACCTCCTCCACCTTGGCCACCACCTCCACCTTGGCCTCCTCCTCCGCCATTACCACCACCCCCGGAACCACCCCCTTGCGACTGCGGGTCACGTTTGTCGACAAGAGCATCCGTACCATCGGCGGGATTGCTAGCCGCGGGCAGGGCTGCAGCCGAGGCAAGGCCGAGGAAGGCAACGAGGGCAACAGCAGGCCTCATATTGACGAACAGGTCCTTTATTTTGGCAATGGTAGTTTGTGTGGGAGACGGCGCTCGAAATCGCTATGTTGACCGGCCACGGTTTCCGTGAGAAACCAGGAACTTAAGTGTGAAGGAGTGAAAGAGCTTTACCAGAAAGCCCGTGTGATAAAGAGAGTGGTAAGAAAAGAAAGTGAGTCGATGCCGATGATAATTTCTGGGAAACGAATGCCATCGTCGACTGCTTCTTATATCCCTCGAGTGTTGCGGGGCAGTTGGATCGCACAAAACCCTATTTGCCCTGAGTGCGTCAAGCTTCTGACACGACCACATTCCATCATGCTGTTTGGTGGTTGTCGCTTCCGATAAAGTGAGACCTTCATGTGACGGAGTTGAATCGAGTTTCCATCTTGTGGTGATACGTATAAGGATTCTATCTAGAACGTTCGGTAACGATTTGAAACACACTTGCTGAGTAGGTAGCGTACGTTGTCCTCCACAATCACCACGGCGAACCAGGACTCGAAGTTAATTGTTGAAGGTTGGGTTGAAACTTTTTGATCCTTCGTCCCAGTCGATGGTTGCAACAAGGTTTCGCGCAAGTATCGCAAAGTGGACAACTTTGGGCCCACAGCTTGGCCTGGGCTCACTCAACCAGAGTTGGGAAAATGCTGGGACCGAGATCGAAGGAAATATTCCGGGTAACCTCCTTCAAATCCTCTAACTCTCGGAGAGCCGGCCCCGGAATCATCGTTGAGATGACCTCGGCCGGTGTGATTAGCATTTTAATTGGCATTTTAGCCAAGGTCCCTTGTTTTGTCATTAATTATGAGGGGCCTTGGCAAGGACATGGCCGGTGCCGGTCTCAGACATAGTTTTAGAGAGTGGAAGAAGGAGTTGAGGTGAACCAGTGATTGGTGAACTAGTTCTCGGTCCCGATGAGATCGGACGGAAGCCGAGCCGTGTTAGAGATGTCACCGGCCGTTGCCAGTTTTGCGGCGATGTCCAGGACCGTGTTCAACGTCATATCTGACAGTAAGCAATGAAGTCCCGAAAACATAATTACTCTACCATCACTCACCACAGATTCTACTGATTAAACCATTTTCCTGTATTGATCTGAATATTCAGGACCTCCCCCCCGAAAACGATTCGCCTCGACTTCGACCAGTCCATCGATTGATCAGTCACACTGCGAACATTATTATTATTATTCTTCTTCTTCTTCTTCTTCTTCTTCTTCTTCGTTTTCTTTTTCGATTTTTTATTTTTCTTCTTTTTCTTCTTCTTCTGCTGCCGCTGCTGCTTCTGTTGCTGTTGCTGCTGTCGTCGTTATCGTCGTCGCCGTCGGCGTTGTTGTTAGTTGTGATGTCGATGTCGTTGACGAGGCTCGAGGAAAGCAGAGACAACCTTTGCTCGGCGAAGTGGCTCCATTGGACGGAAAGAACATGTCACTACAATTGCCTACCTACCGCGGCATCAAAGGAAGGGAAATTACAAAGCTTTCACGGATAATGTGGTAACAACACCGTTCTCGCTCAGATTCAGGAAGTTTCATTCTAGTTATGGTACAGTTCTGCTCCGGCCCATAGATCCTTCCTTCCGTATCTGCCATAACGATACAGGATCAATCACTTCATGGGGCAAGCCCAACTGAGAAATAGCGTCGCCGTGGGAGCCGATGATACAGCGACACAGCGGTTCACTTTCAAACCGAAGTGAGTATGGAGTATACATAGAGGCGACCCTTTCCTAAGCCTGGATTACACCAGACCCCAGGTTCATGACCCATGTACTACGCCAGATAATCGAAGGCTTCTCAATATCACGGCGGTATATAAATGCGCATGCTTCTCCCTTCCCACCGTTCCATAAGACCATCGTCTGCAGCTTTGGCATGTAAAGTGCAGCTACCCCAGCATCTTTCAAGAGGTCGCAAACGTCCCTCCAGTCTACCGTTGGAGTGAGTGTTCGCGACGTGAGGACCAGGGATCGCAGGCGGTTCCAACGCCATAGTGGCTGACGCGCTTGGAAAAAATGCTGAGCATCGACCATGAATGAGACAGAAATTTGTTCGAGGTCGAGGCTTCTATATGCAAAAGCCGCACTGACCGTAGGATTCGCGATCCGGATAGGGTCGGCCTGAAGAATCGACGCTCCTTGGAAGAGCTTGATAAAGCCGTCGTTGTAATCTTCGAAGATTGACAGTCTCTTGAGCGCTTTTGGTAAATGCGCCTGGATCATACTCCGATATTTTACAGTTATAAACGTTAATAGCCGGAATCTTTCCATCTGGGAGGCGTATAGTGCGGTTATCGGGTTGGGAGTGAGGGGTTGGTGGTGGGGTTACTCGATATTGAGGTAATTAATTACTTGCCCTCGTCAAAACACTGTTGTTCCATTCTATCCCAACATTGCCATGGCTCGTAGACCATACATTCCAGTCGAGGAAGCTTATCCAATAGAAGCCTCAGAGCTCTGTTGAAAATCCGGCGGCGGCATTGTCGGCGTAATACAAGCTTCGTGACGACGTGAAGTATAGGGAGTTCTTCTTTGAAACTCAACCAAACCCACCCGTAAAGTCGTTGCACAGCTAATTGGGTAGGAGAGGCGACCTGTTGGCCGTCGACCCAGCCATGTCTTGGATCGTGTATACGCTCCTGCGCTTGGTTTTCCGATTCAAAAATGACATTTCCATCTTCATCCTCGGTTCCGAAATAACTGCCCTTGAACCAGTGTTCCGCATCGCTAGGGGAATGTGTGCTAAGCTCCAAAGTCAGACCATCGCCGGTTGCGTCCCAGGTGGCTAAATAGTAAACAGTTTCGAGATCGCGCGACTGATGATGGAGTTATTGCTTGAACTCCACGATGCCGACTCGGGCCATTGGCAACTGCGACAGGTGTATGATCGGAGCTCTATGTTCAGCCAGATGTGCCTCACAAGCCTCTTCCGTCGACTGACCATGTGTTTCAAGTCATCCAGGCAGGATGGCCGCAGTCTCAGTCGACTGAAGTTCGTCTTCTCGATGACGTCCATCCATTCTTTGCAGACTGAAGCATAAGAAGCCAGGCCACCTTTTCCTGTGCAAGTACTTCCAGGATCATGAGGCGTATCTCCGCTGGAAAGGAGGACCAGTGTAACATATTCGCCATAATCAAGGTAGCTCGGGAATTAATGACAATGGAGATGCAAAGATTCTGACAGTACGCTCCGTGTTGCACTGGTGCCTTTTATTAGCTGTGAGGCAGGTATGACCTTCATGTATGTGATCGTACAGGCACATAGCTGGGTCTGGCGACGACGGGAGAAGGGAACTAGGGGCTTTATATAGGAAATTGAGAATGTTTTCATCCGGTGGTCGGACATGGGTCTGATCTACTCGGACCCGGCGCATGAGGTCATCGGCCTGCGAGGTCCAACCTTATCGTGAGTCAGGGGCTGACGCAGCAATTCACTCAGCAATCAGATATTATCAGAATGCGGCAGTCTCGACCGTGGCACATCTATTCCACAACCGTATCGAGCAGGCGCGATGGAGGTATCCCGTTATACTCATCAAGTGACTCAGCGATACAAAAATCTGGAGAATGCTTTTACAAAAGCCTGTATGTAAGAAATTAAATCATTTAATTCTTGGTTATTTGCAAACTTTCCAATAGAAACAACATTGGCATCGTCGCGCTGCTCGTCCAAAATGCCTTTTAATCTCGGCACTTGTTGTGCTTTTCCTTCTCGGCGGCGAATCAAGGACGGCAGAAGTCCTTATGGACAACCGACCACCCCGACGAAAACGTCAACTCACTTATTACCAAGACCCTCTACGCCGTCGCCAGCACCAAACACACCAAACACCTTGCCAGCCATCGTATCTTCCCCGTTTGCAGTCCCACTTCTATCACCTTTCTCAGCATCCTCTTCCCGCAACCCGTCCCCTGACCGCCGAACGGTCAGCGCCCCAGCGTATCGCCGTCCATCATCCACCCTTGCGCCATCGCCTCGTTATCTTGGCCGTGATAGATCTCGGTATTCTTCCTTTGATACGTCGCCGTTAGCGGCGAGCAGCCCGGGCCTCGTCTACCACCAGGACATCATTCTAGTCGCTTGCGAGATCTGGGAGCATGCATACAACCAAGTCAAATGCGACGAGTCATTGCAACCTCTAGTTAGCAACTACGAAAAGCTCTTTGCCGCCGCAACAAAGGGCAAAACGACTACACATCGGCGGCCGTCCTTCGTGCAACTGGACCCTGCGAGCGACGACGACGAACGGAGTAGCATCGGCGAGCATGGCTTTACAAGACTGGCACAGGAGCACGTGGAGATGGTCAGGAAAGAGTCAGCACACCAGGGTATCGTGTCTTCGGCTATACAATTCATCCAGAAGACTCGGGATGTCGTCGGTTTGGCCCTGTCTGCATCGCCACCTGCGTCTCTTGCTTGGACCGGAATTTGCACCATTGTGCTGCCGGTAAGCCTAGTTAGTATATTGCTCCTGGTTGTATCACCCACTAAAGTGTGCAGGTGATTGTGAATCATGCTGAGCAAATCGCCGCCCGAGAATCCGGATTCGCCTATGTCATGTCACGATTTACGTGGTATGGTCAAGTTCTCGATCTCCTCAACCGCGAGTACTGGAAAAGCCCGCAGAGTTTCTCCGCTTTGCGGCATTCTATATACGACGAAATCGTGGCGTTGTACAAGCTTCTGATCGAGTATCACTTGCGAGCGTATTACACCTACTGCCGACCGCTCACCACATTATCGAGGGACATTCTCAAGCTTGATGATTGGGAATGCATGCTTTCGGAGATCAAAGAGAGCGAAAAACGTCTTGAAGAGTACATGACTCTCAACTACGAACAACATCTGCTAGACAAGCTCCACACGCTTTCCGAAGATGCGCTGCACAAACAACGCATAGAAACGCTCCTCAAGTTCAAATTTCCGGACGATCTCCCCTACGCTGTGTACCAGGCGTACCTCGACAGCATCGATTCTCCTCAAGACGGCACGGGGGCTGGGGTTCTCACACACCCTTCCTTCGTTGCCTGGGCCGCTAACTCTTCTGGTGCCTTTATTCTGGAAGGGATTCCTGGCTCGGGAAAATCGGTCTTGTCCAAGTGTTTACTAACCGAGCTCCGGAAATGGAGAAACACGACAGTATGTGGGTTCTTCTTCAAGGATAACGGTAAAGGACAAAATGCCTCTACCACGGCTCTTTGCAGAGTTTTGGACGAACTGTTCCGTGAGCAACCACATCTCGTGGACGGCGTAAGCTACAGGATCGACCACCTGCTCCCAGAAGAAGTGCGATGCAACTTTGACCTACTCTGGGATGTTTTGGAAGAGGCAACGCAGGATTGTGATCCCGGAAGCGTCACTGTTGTTCTGGACGCATTTGACGAGTGTGACCTGGACTCGGGAACAAAGCTGTGCCAGAAGATCACCCACTATCTCGCCAACCCAGAGGCCCGAATCAAGTTCTTCTTAACCCTGCGCCCACCCGTGTCGGCCTCTCCGTTAATGAGCTCCCCGCATGCTACCATTCTGAGGTTAGAAGAAGACCCCCACTGCCTCCGGCATATCAGCAAGGATATCGAACAAGTGGTTGTCGCCCGTTTCGACGGATTTGCCCTGCGATGTATCCAGGATCCGGCATTAAGACAGGAGCTCTTGGAGATGATTCGGCCCAAAGAAGACCGAACATACCTGTATGTCAAACTATTGTTTGACTATCTGGATCTGAAGCTGCGGGACGGCATACCCAGGGTACCACGTGGCTGGATCGAGGTATTCAAGAAACTACCCGCCACTGTCAAGGAAGCGTATGTTGGGATTCTCAGTCGGGTCCGCGAATCACAGCGAGACGACGTCAAACGATTATTCCAACTTGTGCTTGCTGCTACACGACCATTAACTCTTCAGGAGATCAACGTGGCGCTGAACATCCGCGACCTTCCCAACGGTAGCAAGCATGGCTTGGGCCTCCAGGACGAGGGCTGTTTTCGCAGCTGGATTCTCGACGCCTGCAAGTACTTCTTGGACGTGTACAATGGCAGAGTTTATTTTATCCATCAAACAGCCAAAGACTTTCTGCTCGCAGGCTCTGGTGACAACGGTCATCGGAAACCGGACTGGCTGGGGGAAGTCACCATGCAGGGCTGTCACAAGATCATGGCAGAGAGTTGCATCTTGTATCTTTCATTGCCTCTGAGTGTGCCGTCTAGGTTCAAGGGAGTCGACAACCCATCGGAGAGCACTGTTGAGTACCATCGATGGGACTACGCAGAGCTCACCTTCGCGAATTACGCACATTTCTTTTGGCACCACCACGTGCACCAGGTGGTCGCTGGCGATCAACCAGATGTTAACCAACTTAACTTGAGGATCACGGAAGACCTCCGGAAGTGGTACCAGGGCATGCTCCTGTATGTCCACCTTGGTTTACCTGTATTAACGGGAAATCGGGAGGTTTTAGAGACTGCACTTGCGCCAAGTTCCGCGAAGCAGCCCTGGGGGGCCGATTGTTTTGAGAATGCGCCATAGCAAAGCCATGATCTGACGGTCGTGGCCATTACAACACATCATCTTGCCCTCACGGACCGTTTTCGAACCCCGATTCCAAGGATGCCCCAAATCCAAGTCAACGTCCCCGACATCTTGCAAAGATTGGCGGCACTGGTTCGGGCAGTCGCAACATTCCACGCCGTTCGATCGTTGACGCGCTACCAACCACATTCCCCGTTGCCAGCAGAATGGTTCACTGTGCGGTTTTTCAATAAAACCAGTGGTCAACACCACAATGAGAAAGGTCGCCAGCTGCAGTCGCACGACGGGGACACCCTGAGCTACGTTATTACCAACCGAACGGAGATACACCCGGCGTATGTTCACATGTTGAGCCTCAACAGCTCGTGGAGGATCAACACACTCTTATGGAATGTCCGCGTCCCCCCACGACAGCAAAGAACCGGCGACCTGACGATGTTGTTACCGCCGAAGGTCAGGGAAGATGATCCGCAAGATGCGGAAGACATAATCATTGTGATATTTTGTGTGGGGGAGCAGTTTTCAGAGCAGATGGTTTCGTCGACGGAGTGGTTGAGGAGTCTTTACGTTCCGCCGGTACTCTTGGACCCAGGGGCAAAGGCCGGAGAGGTTCCAGTGTGGCCATTTTTTGTGCCGCCGCCCAACTGGGTGATTAAACACATTAGTGTTCGCACGGTCCCGCGGGTATGAGGGACACCGGGATGGATGGGAAAGGAAACGAAGTGATTGGGTGAACGGGCGAGCGGTCGGCCGATGGGCTGGGTTTTGGAACAGGACGGCCACGCACCAGCCTGCCCGTTGTCAAAACCGGTTGCTAGGCTACGGGTCAGCATAATAAGGGGTCATATGAATGTGCTTAAGGAGGGGTAAAAGATGAGGTCGCCGAAAGGGCATAATGTAGCATCTAAGCCTCGCTTAACAGCATCAGCATGTTTTCATTAATCAAGGTAAGAAGAATGAGGTAGATAGTTAATATTGAGTTGGACTGTGAGATAGTAAATAAAGACAGAGGGAACATCCCCCACTCAGTTATAGAAGTTTCTCTACTTACCTCCTCGCCTACAGTAATTATCGAAATGAGCCATGAGAAAGCACGCGGAGAAGGCAGAAGTCGTCAAGAATCTGCGGGGCGCCGCATTGCCCTGGATGATTTGATCTAGGGTCGCCAATAAACGGGGGATATCTCAACCTTGTTGTTTCTCCGACTTTGAGAAAGCAATAATTACAGTAGGATTTGGCCCATGACTGAGCGTGGAGAAGATCAGATTTTGTTTGCGGTTTGGCGGCCCCCTTAGGCCCCCTAACTGCTCAGAAGGCTTGTGTTGCAGGTTTGAGGGCGGGGAACCGCAGGATGTGAACAATAATGAAGGTTAAAACATGTTGTTGTGGTAGACCGTAGAATCGGGGCCGCTGTGTCAGCAACAACACTGATTCCACGTGTTGAGGTGGATCTCTCTCTGCCACATGGCGAGTTGTGGAAAAAAGACAGACAAGAACATGCAGCCCCCTGATTCAGATCACGCATCCCAAAAAGGCCGTCACTCTGCAGGCGCATGAATTCAAGCGCTTTCACTCCGATCCGAAATGTTAATCCATCTTCCCTTGTGACATCGCTAGACCCGTTGTTGCGACCAGCCCGACCAACCCGAAGACCTTCTTCCGGGGTTGCACAGCACAGGTGCATTGGGCACTCGCCTCGCCCTGCGTCGCTGCATCACAGTGCATCGGGTCGTGGTCGTCGTGTGGCGTTTTGTGTGCTCAGCACATTCGCTGCATTGGTGCTTCGGAACTCTCGTTGAGTCTTGCGCGCCAACCAGGGCTCACAGTTGCCTGTCACGGTTTTTTAGGTTGCCTCTGGCAGGTTCTTCCAGTGATGCCATCTCCTGGACCATCATCCTTCTGCCCAGCCGACATGGCCTGATCGACTTGCTGGGCATGCCGGCACGTGGTGTGATTGGCCTGTAATGCTAGCGAATAGGGTGCTGCGTTTGCCGCTGAAGAGCTGGAGAACCCCTGTGACGAGCACACTTTTGGCTGCTTCGGTTGGGCCCGGAGCTCCGAAGGATTACCGAATCTGGAAGGTGGGGATGCACATCATTCGTTGAGTGAACGATTGGAGCGCGGCCAAAGAAACAAAGAAAGGGGGACTGAGAGCTCCATCTTGTGATCATCTCAAGTGGGAGAAGGAGCTTGTTGACCACGTTCATGCGTTAATGGTTGTGGTTCCCGAGGAGGGGATCGTGGTGGCTTTTGTGGGTGGTTTGTGGGTGGTCTTGATGTGCGGTCCAGGTGGGGGCATGTCATGCGTTGATGGTTCGATGCTTTGTTCGGTTCGAGTCTTGGGACCTTCGGTTCATGAACAAGGCCGTTGATTTTTGCAGATCTCGGTCCGAATCTGGGCTTTTGCTGTTAGTCTGGGGTTCTTGCGTTGTTTGTTGCGCCTACCAGCATGCCCATTGATGTGATGAGATGAAATGTCTCGGGTGCGGTGACAGGGCTAAAAAAGCGTGATGGCCAACGTTCTTTCAATGGCCTTGTGATGGAGATGGAGGCAGTTGTGGGAAGGTATATAAATCTTGCCCTTTCCCCATACAAACCCTCGCCCACCACTCTTCCACAAACCACAGTTTCAACATCGATATCCCAAACACATCGATACCGGGCTTCGTCAAGCGATTCCAAGTCTCCAAACATAAAATAACATCACCTTCGCGCAACCAAACCTAATTACAAACAACAATCCATCATGTTGTTTCTCAACACCAAATTTCTGGCCCTTGCGGCCCTGGCTACCACAGCCCTCTCGGCCCCTACCACACCATTATCTGCGCGCGCCGACTATTCTCCCGTAACAGACGACGATTACTGCGGCGAGGCTGCGGTCCTCCATTACGCCTACGGCAACTCGGCCCCACTCGCCTCCGACTGCACGGCCCTTTACCAAAAGAACCCCGGTCCGGGCCGATGGGCGATCTCGTCCGCCGAAACACAATCCCGGAAGGCGTCGGCCGACGGATGGACACGCTTGGCGAGCAGCGGGACCTGCGCCTTTGAGGTGCGGCTCGCGCAGCCCGACGTGGTGGACTATCAGTTTGGAACGAATGATCTACGGTTCTACATTCGCGGGTATGCGGGTGCCGGGCAGGCGCAAGATGGGCGGGTGGCTGCCTCAAGCACGGTTTTGTGTGGTCGGGATCAGGGAGGGCAGGCTGCGGTGGAGTGGAGGGTAGCACATGCTTAAGTGATGAGGGATATCCATTGACGGGAGGAAGGAACGGGTTGGGGGGTCATCATTTTTTCCATTGCCTTGCTTTACATTTACATTTCCACATTTCCACATTTCCCTTTTTTTTCTCTTTTTAATCATCTTTCATTTTCAGCGGTGTTTTGCCTGGGGAATTCGGAGGTGGAAGTCGCACACAAACAATGGAGCGGGGAGTCCTGGGCGGAGTGTTTTGGGGGATTTTCCGGCCGAAGATCTTTGGGAGTTGAGGGGCTGGTGACCCTGCACGGTTCTTGGGGCGTTTCCTGGTAAACAATTTAAATCTCACGATTTCCCTCCCCTTCAACCGACCCCACTTGCATTCGATGACACGCAGAGAATATGCATCTCATCTTTTGGTGCTGACGCCAGACTTTCATGTGAGCCTCGCTGCCCCACCTAGGGAATGGACGAGACCACATCTTTTCTGTTCTTAAAGGCCCTTAAACTGGGTCAAGAAGTGGACGAGGTGAATGCACCTGACGGGCAGATAGCGCTAACGGTAATTAGGCGACAACATGCGATATCCCTGGGCAGTGTCAGCGTTGTACTCGAGTACGAGGGATTGGTGGCGGTTCGCTCCTCTGGGAATAATGGCAAAATTCCCAAAGCGAACATTCTCCGCTAGTCCTAGCACTTGTAAATAGTGACAACCTTGTCGCGAAGCATAGTCGGTGAGGAAATATCGCCGAGCCATTCTCCGGTCAGATACGGATACAACCTTTTTTCCCCATTATCAACAACTTATTTAGAGGACACGCTGCCCATTTCCAGTCTCTCACCTCTCAACCACAACTGAACGACAACTCGCTGTGGATATCAGTATCTTCCAAAAATTATAATTACCACTTCATCATGCAACTCACTACCATCACTCTGGCCACCCTTGGCCTAGTCTCCTCGGCAACAGCATTCGCTCTTCCTAACCCATTCCCGAAATACACGCTCATCGAGGACCGCAGCTGTATCAATGGCCGGTGGAACTGCAGCGGAGCAACCCTCAAAATCTGCAGCGGCGGAACCTGGGTCACGTCGGCTGTCTGCTCGTCTTGGCAGTGCTGTTCCGTAACGAATGGCGGCACCAATGCGCACTGCACGTGTTAAGGGATTTCGTTTTGGTTGATGGATTGTAAGTTTCTCATCGTATTATTCACAAGGAATGTTCGGGGTTCGTTGAACAAGGCTCTAACACACTTCAAAGCTATAGGCCTTAGGGGTGTCACAGTAACCTTTGGATACAGGACAGGATCGGCGAGTTCAGCCCTGGATAAGGAAGTTGGAGAAGCAAAATGTGGTGGTTACTTGGTTTCTGAGTCTCGGTTAGGAAGTATGTTTCGATGGATGCAGGATGCAGATTCCTTAGCAAGGCTCTGCGTTGCCTAGTTCGTATTGTCAACCGATAATAACTCTTTCAATTGGATGTTGCGATTCCGTGCTCCAATGACAACTCCCAACCCTTCCCTTCCAACTCTTGGTTACACTTACAGTGCGTCGCCTATTGTGTGATCCATCCCTGTTACATAAACCCACCGATATTCAGCCTCAAGGGATTCTTGGCCTGTTTCCCAAGGTTCAGCACTGTGGACTGTTCACCGCCAAAGACGGCAAGCAAGATGACTGCAGGCGTTTGGGAAGGCTTGAGGCCGTGCGCCGCGATTTGGATCGCGGGGTTTGCACATGTTGAGACCTTGAATGTGGGGTTGAGATGGGAGGGCCCACAACAAATAACACTTGGGGGCCGCGTCTTGAACTCTTCCAGACGCGAACTCGCAGCCGTTCCCGGTTGTCTTCCTCTTATGAACGCACACAGGGGTAATTAACCCTGGCGGTCCCGAGTTCATGCGATAGAATCCTGCGATGCATGTGAAATACGCGGTAAAACCGTAAAATCATCCACACGAGTGGTTGTTCGCTTATCATATCCACAGTTGGCCGTTCGTTGCTGTAACATTCCGAAAAACGGCGAGTAGAAAAGACCAACGGGAGTAAAGCCAAGAGAACTCTGGGTAAAAGGCTGACAAAGAGGCAAAAGACAGTTTGGTTAACAAAGATTAATTAGTATAAAGAGGTTGCCTTCCCCTTCTCTTGATCGCAACATTACTCTAGCACTCAACAACTCAACACTTCTCAGAGCCATCGACTTCCTCAAACCCACACCCTCATCATAATTACCTAGTCACCCCCTCCAAAACCGCCAAAATGCAACTCACCACCATCACCCTCACCCTCCTCGGCCTCGCCGCCACCGCCCTCGCCGTATCTGCCACCCAAACCAGCCGTGCCCTACCACCAGTCAGCACCAGCCTTCCCTGCACAAACGGCTACTGGTCTTGCAGCGGCAGCAACCTCCGGGTCTGCTCCAACGGCAACTGGGTCCTATCCGCGGTCTGCTCCTCGGCCGGCTGCTGCTCGGTTACGGACGGCGGGTTGAATGCGCACTGCACCTGCTAGAGGATGTGGTGATGGTATGAGGGTGAGTACTTCTGGAGTTGTTGCAGATTGGGGATTCAAAGTGCGGTTGTTGACTGTTTGATTTGTAGCTTTGATGTCTACTAAACATTTAGGGGACGGGGATATTAAATATGGGTTTCTATTCTTCTTTTATGTTATCCTCCCTTGCCTTTCTTGGTCGTATTGGGCAACTTGATCGTCGTAAGCAAAGCTCGACAATGGACAGTGGGAGATAACAAATTTGAAACAGAAGATCATAGGATACTAGGTGGGTCCTATAGGTGGTTTCAGCAATCCCGTTAGGATCCCATCTCTTAATGATCATGGTGTTCTTCAAGATCTCGATTCTCGATGCCCCACATATCTCGATGTTACATGTCGCCTTGATTGCTTGTGCCTACCTCCCAAGATGAATGAAATTTGTCAGGAGCTTGCTGGATATGGCAGTCCAAGCTGTAATCTACTTGTCAGTGAAGACCCATTTGTGTTCCGGTTTGTTTTGGACTGTGGAGGGAAACATCGTTAGCGGACTAACCACAAGCGCCTTTCAGGCCTGATAGCCATTTTCCTTGTTGGTTCGAATTTCCTCCAGCGCTTGATAAAACCCAACCAAGATGCCCGATTATGGTCCCGTGTCAGGTCAGTAACCGCAGGCGGCCGCAGTGGGTGCTGGTTTGGGCTTCCAAGACTTGCAAGCGCCAGAGCCCTATTGTTTGCCAACATTCCCACCTTAGCCACCAGGGGCGATACACATATTAACTGCGCTTCGGGGTTTCTTGGGAGTTTGAGTGTTTTTGAAAGCACCGAAATTCCGGGTAAAAGCGGCGTGAAAGGCTGGCGCCTTCAGTGACAACCTATCTGCGGCCATGACTCGCAAGGGGTAATTATTAATAGAAGCCGTTGGCTGTGTGATTTTGATTTTGTGGAACACATTGCTATTAGGATGGAATGAATGGCCCTTAGTTATGGGGCCCAATGCGAAGGTCTCGGGTGATCGAATCATTGGCTAGTTTCTTCATGTTTGCCCTCGGGGTCCTAAAGCGTGGGTCTACATTCCATTTTTCTCTTCCACCTTGGGATGCAGAGGGTGCTGGGGCGGGATTGTGTTTGTTCAGGCCTAAGCGCCCACAGGAGAAATTGTTGACTGCAACACTTCCGTAGTTGGCCAGGGCCCAGCTGTGGTTTGCTCGTGACTTCCCAAAGGAGACCCGGAAAGGCTTGGGGGAAGGGGCGACTGGAACAGCTTTGGCAAGTAACGGAAGCGGCAGAATACGGGAGGTACCTACTTAGGTAGGGAAGAAAGAACCGAAGTAATTAACTGCTGGGGTATAATAAGAACCTAGTAGGTATCTACTTATAAAGCGAGGTGGCCTCCTTCCTGTCAGACTGCTATCAGGGCGTCACTCTCAAAACCACATCCACAAACATTATAAGTCATTCACTGTTACAATTGGCTCTCAACCTCTTTCATCACAATATCCAAAAGATCCTAAAATGCAGCTCCTCACGACCACCATCGCCCTGCTCGGTCTTGCATCGTCGGCTCAGAGTCTAGCCGTCCCCTCGGCTAACCCTTCTCACGTCTCCCCGCGTAACGCTGCGGACACTCCCTTCCCGCCGCCTCCAACTCAGCCGTGTACGAATAGTCACTGGAACTGTGACGGCCTCGCGCTCTGGGTGTGCCGAAATGGCAACTGGGTGTTGTCTGCGCTGTGTTCCGAGTCGAAATGCTGCTCAGTCACTGATGGAGGGTTGAATGCGCACTGTAACTGTTAGGAGTTACCAGGCGGTGAGATAAGGGAGATTGAAGGTAAGTGTGTAGATCCTGATTTGATCTAACTGCATTTTCATTGTTACCCTGAGCCTACAGTCGCTTACAATGCGGGTTTTATCTGTTAGTGCGGGAGGATATGAGGACTGTGGCGGGTACTTGGAGGGCTTTCTGCTCTTTTTTTTCTTTCTTTTTCTTCTTTTTAGCAGGGCGCTAGATGATGGGAACTCCAGCATGAAACTGGATCGGAAGGAGTCACTAAGGGAAGAAGGATTTTCAAGTAGCTGACCTTTGCAATTAAGAATGTATCGAGAATGGAAGAAGAAGGGTGATCTAAGTCCGACAAATCTTGATAATAATTCATCAACAATATATGTCCGACATAGCCCCGTACATTAACATTCACATGCAGTTTAATTTATCATCCTTAACGCTAAAGGCCCGGCCATTACCCTCCCTTATTTACTACACTGACTGCGCCTAATAATCTGGCGCTGGTAACTGCACGAGATCTGGCAGGCAGCAGCTGGCTCGCTGTTCGTCCCCACCGTCGGAAAGGACAGCCAGTTTTTCAATCAATGGCTCATTATCGAGGTAGCTGCTCGAGCCAGGTGCCTGTGAATCTCTTGTTTCACAGTTGATATAAGTGAGGGCCTCCTTAGGGGCAAAAAGCGGAAACACCAGTTACAAATCGCAGAAATAATTGGCGGTAAACGGAATGCAGCAAGTTGCAGCTTTTGCCGGTCTGAGTCACTCGGCAACATGTGCATGTTATGACGCCAAGCGTCGTTTGCCGAGAGTTGCGAACCAAGAAACTGAAAAAAAACCAAAAAAAAAACCATTTGGATTCAAGGAGCCATATTGAATCCAAACGCTACCCCCATCTTCCTCTTCCCAGTTCCCAGACTCACCAAAACGATTTACCTCAACCCCTAACCAACGAGCCAGCCATGTCCACCCAACCCACCCCACAACCTCCCCTCGGCCCCGAGGCCATCGCCTCCTGGAATGCCAACGCAGCTTACTGGGACGCAGCCATCACCAAAGACGGCAACAAATACTGGCGCCGACTGCAAGAGCCCTGCCTCACCCGTTTCCTCGGTCCCTTCCTCTCCTCCGGCGGACGCGTACTTGACTTGGCCACGGGCAATGGCCTCTGCGCGCGCTGGTTAGCTGATAAGCTGCAGGAATCGGGGGGTGAACCCGGCGAGGTCGTGGCTGCGGATGCTAGTGAAGGTATGTTGGAGGTTGCGAAGGGGTATGGGGATCGGGAGGGACGGATTAAGTTTCGAAGGGTGGATGTGACGAGTGAGGAGGAACTGAGAGGGTTGCAGGAGGAAGAGGGGAGGTTTGGGGTGGTGTTGATGAATATGGCGATTATGGATGTGGCGGAGTTGGGACCGCTTGCGAAGGCGTTGAGGGAGTTGTTGGTGCCTGGTGGGGTGTAAGTCATCTCCTGTCCCTTTCACCTTTTTTCACGGGAGGTGATGATAGGGGTTGATGATAAGGGTTTGCTGTGCTGAAGTGTGTGTGATACCTTAGGTTTGTTGCCACGTTGTTGCACCCTGTCTTCTTCACATCGAACGCATCTCGCATTGTTGAGGTCTCGTATAACCCGATGACCGGTGACCAAGAGATCGTCCGCGGTAAACTCGTGAAGGAGTATATGTCTGTGCCACCGGCAAAGGGAATTGCGATTCCGGGGCAGCCGGCGAAACAGGTGAGTACTAACGAATATGGGATGAGTCCATGGCAGTGGGCAAGGTGCTAAACCTGATAGCTTTACATCCATCGCCCGATCCAAGACGTGTTCTCGCCCTTCTTCAAAGCTGGTCTGGTGATGGACGCCATGGAGGAGCTCGCTTTTACTACCGAGGCCGCTGAGCCGAACCGCATTGAGTCCACCGCAAACTACACGCAGCTACCGGCCATCCTAGCGTTCCGGATGAGGTTGCCTAAGAATTAGCTAGAGGAAGGGAATATCTGAGCGATAATTCAAGGGGAGGAGAGTAGCCAATAACGCAGAAAGGAGAAGCCATAGTTAAAATTGTATCCTAGGTCACCGCCCAAGAAAGCCCTACCGAGACCTTTGACCCTTAATTAATTACTGCAAGTTCACAAACAACCCCCCATCCACCAACAACTGCGCCCCCGTCACATACCCACTCAACTCCTCACTCGCCAAAAAAACCGCCGGCCCCGCCAAATCCCTTGGTTCACCCGTCCTCCCCAACGGTATCCTCCCCTCCATATACTCCCTCTTCCCCTCATCCTTCAAATCCTCCTCGTTCAACTGCGTCCGAATCGTCCCCGGCAACAGCGCATTACACCGTATCCCATACTTCCCCAGCGCCACAGCCGTACTTTGCATTAGACTCAACACCCCGGCTTTTGTAGGCGTGTAATGTGTCTGCTCGCCACCGCCGACAAGCGCGGAGATGGAAGAGATCCCGATGATGGAGCCACCGGGGGGTGAGTTGCCGCGGGCCATCTGGCGGGCAGCGGCCTGGACGAGGTAAAAAGCGCCGTCGAGGTTGGTGCGGACGGTGGTGGAGAAGAGGTCCGGGGAGAGGTCGAGGAAGGAGGCGAAGGTGCAGATGCCGGCGTTGGAGACGCAGATGTCGAGGCGGGAGGAGGAGAAGGTTTCAAGAGCGAATGCGACGAGGGCTGGGCCGGTCGCGGGGTCGCGGATATCGCCGGGGAGGTGGGCGAGGCGGCCGACGGAGTTGGGGGGGTTGGCGTTGGAGCGGAGGGCCGCGGCTTCGGTGAGGAGGGAGGTGAGGTGGGGCTTGTCGCGGTCGAGGTCGAGGTGGTTGACCGCGACGTCGCAGCCTTGAGCGAGGAAGGCGAGAGCGATGGCCCGGCCGATGCCGGTAGTGCCGCCCGAGATGATGGCGGTTTTGCCCAGGAGGAGATTAGTGGCGGGCATTTTGGAGTATTTTTTGGTGGGACAAAATTTCCCTGGGGTTCGTGATGAATTTTTGGTGTTGAGTGAGTGGTTTGAGGAATTGGCCCAACGTTCAATTAATTTGTCAAGAGACAGTTGGCCGACGGCCACTAGACTAAATGGAACGTATAAAAGGAAGACTAATTGAATATAAATGAACACATATATTCCTGCCTAATATCAAAAAACACGCATCTAATAATTCAGTCACACCTCATCGTATGCTCGTCCAATGTTGGGGGTTTGCAGGGGGCCAACTCCAAGACCCACATCGCATGAGGTTGAATGCCCCTGCTGCGCGGAGCAAACGCGGGGTCATTCGCCCCACACCTCGGGCTAAATTACAGCGAGGCCGGTCCCCACACTCCCCACACTTTAGTGGGCGCCGCTGTGACCGTTACAGAGGATCAAGTTAGCTCCAGAGGGACTCACGGTCGAGAAATTGCTCGGGCCGACCATCAGGGAACTCGCCATCGTCATCACTCTCCGTGTGCAGAACCGACAACGCAGCCCAAGCAGCCTCTACCTCCGGGCCGAAATCCATCCTCCTCCCCAACCCATCCATGTCCAATAACGCAAACTCCCTCTGCAAGTTCCGCAGCCCATCTGCCATAACTTTCCGCTCTGCCGTCCACACGTCGTGAATGCCGTACATCGGTCCCAACCAGGGCCGCTCATTGACGGGACATTGCGCCCACTCACCCCGGAGACGGCCGAATTTATGAGAAACGTTTTGCGGTGGCGGGGGTGTCCTGTCCGAGTTGAGGTAGTCGCGGACAATGTTGGCCGTGCAGGTTGATACCATGGAGATGGTGCAGTGGCCGAACCCTCGCTGCTCGACTATGCCGGCGCCCTCGAACTTGAGCGCCATTTTGACGGCGGCGTGCAGAGGCGTGACGGGGTCGTTCGAGTTGGAGAGGAAAAGCAGCGGGTGGGCGGTCTTGATGCGGTCAGAGGGTTTGGGCGCCCACGGGGTCTCGGGCGGTCCGACGGGCCACGGTTTGCGGGACGGGTGGTTTGGGACGGGGGTTAGTTTGTCGGAGCCGGACGTCGACGGGACCTGCCAGTTGTTGCACTGGATCATAATGCTCGCCCAGATGTCGGCGAACCGGGAGGTGTTTCTCATGGCAGTGAGGGAGTCGGCCCAGACTTCAGGGGCCCAGTCCTCCTGTGGAAGTAAGTGTGTGTTAGCCCAGGTTGGGGGTTGAGCGGTCTTGGGGGATTATCTCTGCTTGCTTACCCTGACTGTCTTGTCGCCGCACATGATGGCGCGTTGGGCATCCGTAAGCCAGTCCATTATTTCCGGCGACGTCTCGACCGCACACATAGCCTTGGGGTCCGGGAAAATAAGGCTCAACCCCTGGAAATTCTTTTCTAACACCATATTCAACAACACCGCGACGCTCGGAAAGGACTGCATCGGCGTGTACAGCCCCCGAAACACCAGCATCTTGAACAGGCTCGCCTGCAGTAGCACCGGATAATAGTGCTGCGGATGCGTGAACGTGATGAAGTCCTTTTCCAGCATCTCCATCACCTTATCATACCTCTTCTTCACATCTATCATCTTATCCCCTTCCCGATACAGCGCACACCTTTTCTTTGCCGAGGCGCAATACCCCCAGAAAGGTATCAGCACGGAGTCCGCATCCAACAAACTCTCCCGCCACAGCATCTCCTCGTACAACTCCGCATCAACCACCCCGTCCACTATCACCCTCCCCACTCGCTCAGGAAACATCCGCGCAAACGTCGCGCCCAAATACGTCCCATACGAAAACCCCCAATACACCAGCTTCCCCTTCAACTCCCTCTCCTCCCCACCTTCCTTCTCCACCCACTCATCCCACGCATCCACAATACTCACCATATCCCGCGCCACATGCTCTGTGCCCGTCCACGCCAACCCACTGTCCCCAGCCAGGTGCTCATCCCGCTCGCGACACATGGCGTTGACGGCTGTCTGGCTGGCCCGCACGCGCGCGACGGTGGACAGGTCGTCGGCGTGCATCAGGCCGAGCGCGGCGTTGGTGTTTTCCCATTCTAGACGGCGCAGTAGGCCGGGGAGGGTAGGTTGGGCGCACCGGTCGGAGTCGCTGGAACCGCCGGAGCTGTCGGTGGAAGAAGTCTTATTCAGGCAGGAATCGGGCGGGGGTTTGACCCAGCAGTCGGCCGTGGGGGTGGTGAATGGGACGCCGCGGGGGTCGAAGCCGAGGATGGGCTGGTCAGGACCGAGGACGGCTTGGAGGGCGGCGCCGGCGCGCAGGACGAGACCGGTGCCTGAGCCGCCGGGTCCGCCGGGGTTGACGAGCAAGGGGGATTTTGGTTTGGAGGAGGAGGGGTCGGTTTGGTTTTGGTTTTGCGCTGCCGGGAGGAGGAGCAGGGCGATGTGCACTTTCGGGACGTTCGGGGATGAGTTTAGTGGGCGGTCATAATCCATCGGCACGGTCAGGCGGGCGCAGAGAAAGGTAGCGTCTAGGTCTGTGTGGCAGGGATGCCATTCGAGGTTGGTAGAGGGCGTGATCTGGGAGAGTTAGCGTTGCGCCCCGACGATGATCAGCTGGTCAGAGAAACATTGAGATAAAAATGAGCGACAGACATGTTCCCATGGCTTATCTGAGAGCGCGATAGCATTCGTACTCTGTTCCTCTTTACCGGGCCTTGGTGATCGTTGGCTTTCGAACATAGGGCTTAGTGGTCTGATGTACAAGCAGACTTCGTAGTAGAGGAAAACGATGAGAACCAAGCCCCATCGCCATCTCGACGGCCGTCGGGGTATTTCCAGGGCTGACCCGCCTGCCAATGGCGAGAGTTCGGTTTGTTCTTCGTCCTTCATGCCGTGCAGGGCTTCGATTCGAGGTCCGGGTGGGTGTTTGGGAGACAGTGAGAGTTCTGGATGAAAGAGCGCAAAGCGAAAAGGGGAGCGAAGGGAGAAGAGTTGATGGCATCCTGTGGGATGCAAAGACCTTTTGCAATCCGTTCGTGCACTCAGCTGTTAGTTCGTATCGAGCGGGAAAACCGCCTTGCCAAGCCACTGCACCTCAAGCGCAGACGCAGCCGAAGGGCGGGGAACTGATCCTCCTTGTCAATGGATGGTGACGCGGACCTGTGCCGCGTACCTGGTTGCCTTCGGGATATTTGCCGATCATGACTATCCAGGCGACAGTCCGTTTACGTTGATCTTGATGTTGCACGTTGAGCTTCAAGAGAAATGTTAGCTTCGTCCATTTCTTCAAAGCGGGACCACAGAAACCCGCTGGGATTGTCGCTGCAGCTCGGATTGTCGCCGCGTGGGCTTCGCCCGCCTAAATATTTTGTTCCTTGCAAGTTGACCAAGAAACCAGCCGCCCAAAATATGAACAAGATATCGTCACCGTCATACCGCTATTTTCCCGACCACTAAAATATACACCCAGTGCCTGAACCTGATATCTTACCCTAGGAACTTAGTTTCGCCCTGCTGAAAAAGCCAGTCCCGATTGGCATCCACCATAAAATCCGTGATATTAAACTCCCCTTGCACGACGCCCGCGCCAGCATCCACCCCACTGCCTGTAGCTTCTGCTCCAGCCCCGGCCCCGGCCCCGGCCCCGGCTGCCGAAGTGCCCGGCCCAGCCGGTAGCCGTGGCACATTGAAAAAGTCAAACACATCAAGATACTCCAGCTCATTCGGTGCCGGCGTTCTCGACGCAGGTGTAGCGCTCGCTAAGCGGCTTTGCCATCCTCCACCACCACCACCTGCTCCCCCTCCTGGTCCCGTTCCATTCCCGCTCCCATTCATCACTGGCGTAGCGTGTCTCGGCTGGCGACTGATCAAAAAGTCCAAATCAAACGCCGTTCTCCGCATATCCGCGAGAATCCTGACGCTGCCCGGGACCTCGCTAGCCCCGCGTTGCTCACTATCCCGATGTTCATCCAGGACCCGGCTCAACAGACTACAATAACGGGCCGCAACGGGCCAGTACCGGCCCATTTCCCGCAGCGTGTCCACAAACGCGCCAATCTGCCCTCCCTGTAGCTTCCGCTCGACAGTGCTCCCGTGTACGAGCAGGACGCGCGCGGCAACCCAGAGGGTAAAAGCAAAAGGGGGGCCGAGTTTTGATAGGAGGTTTTGGGCGACGACGAATTCGCAGAGGGCAGCGATGTTTTCCACAGCCGCGTGGCAGCGCTGGGATGCCGAGTAGGACGGCGTGAAGATCGGGGACCGCGTGGTTGGGTAGGCGGCCGACGAGTGCAGGCGTATGACGGCAGTGTGGTAGGTCGCATGCAGCATCACCCAGCCGCAGTTAAGCGTCTTGGCCGAGGCTGGCTGGAAGAGCTTGGCCATGTTCCCGTATTCCCCGGGGAGGTTGAACTTCCACGCTGCGAGGGTGTTGTCCAGCTCCTTGTAGCGCATTTGCCAGGTCTCGACATCTGACAACGCGCTGATGTCGACGGGCTGCTTGAGGAACTTGTGAATCTTGGAAAGTGTGCCTAAAATCTCGATGTAATAGCTAAAGGCGCCGAGGTTTTCAGGTTTGTCGATTTCGGGTTCTGATCCCCCGCCGGCATTGCTATCGCCGGGCTTTATATCGTCGGCCCGAAACCAGCGGGTATCCACCTTTTGGTTCTTCATCCACAGGTCGTCCCGACACGGCAGTGATCGATCAATCTCGCAATCGTCGATCCCAAAGTCAAAGGCCGTGGCGATTGTGGCATATCGGTCCAGCAAATACACCATCCAAAAGAGTCGCCGCCGGGATTCCTCCTCAATGAAGTCTCTCGGCTCAGGCAATATCATGGCCCGCAACGTGTAAATAGATGTGTAGTTGGGCGCTACCGAGAACGAGTTGCTTTCCACCGCCAACCCGAGTGTGACCACGGCACGAGTGATAAGCGCCATGATGTTCCACCCGGGAGGGCCATTGCTGCTTCCGCACAGGTCCAAAGCCAGGATGACCAGCGCTTGGAGAGACTTAACTGACAAGTGCTCCATCCCATACAAAAGCACCCGCTGTTTTGAAGCGTCATGAAACCGTTGCCGACTGTCTTCTGTTAATCTAACATCCGTGGAGTAGCGTAGTGCCGTAGCAACGATGGCGTGTAACAAAATTTTGTCCTCCTCGTCGATCATAGACGGTCCGAATAACGAGTCGAGGGTGGTTTTGCGGTGGAGGATGGGACACCAGGTATTGACGTGCTTGAAATAAAGGTCCACCAGGGCATACAGCAGATCATATGGAGGTAGCTCCTGTTCTGCTGATAGCTGTCCCGAATGTTGAGTCGTGACTGATGGCGACTGCAGTTGTGCGGAATGGGGCGGTCCATAGTATTCCTGGGCCGCAGCGCTGGGCGGCATGGCCCCTGACAGGTGGCTTGGGGGTGATATGGCGCTGGCGGAGGGGAAGCTATCATGCACTTGTCCGACGGTCACTCCGAAATCGATTGACCGCGACGGCTTTTGCAAGAACAACGCGGTCTCGGCCTGTGGGGTTCGCATTGTGTCGTGGGTCGGCCGACCGAATATCGATGGTATCACTTCTCGTGGGGTGCCATGGTCGCTTGGCATGCTCGCGTTGCTATCCCTCACGCTCGCGGCACCCTGATGTGTCAGACCCGTCGGCCCCGTGCCATGCCCGCTTGTTGGGCTGTTGTTCGTGGTCAACGACTGCAAGATCTCAGAGTGTACGCGGAGCTTTTCCTCGAGCTTGTCAAGTCGTTGCTCGAGCTCGCGACCGTAACCGGCGCGGAGGCCCGGCTTTTTTCTCTCTTTGTACTCGCATAACGCGCCGTTGCGGCTACACCAGCCGCATGATGGTTGGCCCCGGTCGCATTTGACCTGTAGTGTACAGAGCCGCCAAGCAGTCAGCCAAAGATCCGGCGGGTAGTTTCGAGGACGACGACACGAGGGTGAAAATTGGAACCTACCTTGCGCTGCTTGCACAACTCGCACCTGGGCGGCGTCAGCATCCATACTGCGCAAGCCAAACCAGGTGGAACGCCCGAGGCGGGCCAGAATAGACATCTACTTACGACACCGAGATAGGCCGCTTGCGCTTCCCGAGACGAGCTACCTCCGGATCATCGTCGGGGTCAAGATCATCAACACTATTTTGGCCGTCATCGCTATCTTGTGGGTCAACCAGAGAATGGCGGTGTTGATGATGGTGATGCGCCGCATGTGGGGAGGCCGAGTGCGGTGACGACCGCAAGGCGCCGTTGAACGATGCGGAGCCTTGCGCTTGCATCGTGGGGTCGGGGTACCCAGCGAAGGGTCCAAGTGGGCGAGGAACGGGTTCGGGCTGATCGCCAGCGACCCGCGACGGCGGCCGCTGAACTCACTCGCTGGCAATGTCTCGACAATTGGTGTGGAGCGATGCGATACGCGAAGCAGGTTGCACGGCCGAAAATCGTAAATCGTGGCCGAACCGAGCCCGAGCTTGGCTCCCACCCGTCCTTGGCCGCTTTCCTCGGGTGTTCGAAGCGCCGGCCTGCACAGGCAGGCATGCACGTGCCAAATGCCGGCCGCACAACTGCGCAGAGGCAATTCAGCGTCGATCCAGGGTCCAAGCCGAGTTTCGTTACTGAGCGATGGTGAGATGCCGCGCGCAACGTGGAGGTGGGTTCGCGGGAAGGGGGGCGAGGAAAAGATGAAAGAGTGGTTCGGGGTAATGTTGCGTAGAGAGCGAAGGCAAGGTTCAGGAACCTGCCGTGGGGAGCCCCGAAGCTGTTTTAATCGCGGCACCTGAGCTCCCGACTCAAATGGTCCGAAGCCCGCCGAACGGCCCGTGCTGCCCCTGGTCCAGGGCCCGGAGTGTGGGGAAGCCTGCCAGATGAGGGACAAACAAGGCAGGCGCCAGGGGGCCAGTTCAATTTGGAAGTCGCCCGTAGCGAGCGCCAGGGAACGCCCTTTGTTCTCATCAACATCCATTGGGTGACAGTCCAAAAAATGTACTGAGGCCAATGCGCTACATATCCGTCGGAGAAATAACGCCCATTGCGTTATAATTATTCCTGATTACCTTTTCTCCTTTTTTCTCTTCTGTTACGCCGTGTAGAACACCTCTTCCACAGCCCTCCACCATGGGGGCTCGCCCGACTCGCTGTCCTTGGCCCCGGGCACCAGGGACTCTTGCATCCCATCTGTCATCCGCCACCACTCGCGGACCTTTGGATTTTGCCGCATATTCTCCATGTCCGCGTCAAAGTCGCTGCCGACGTATTTGAAGCTCGCAAATAGGATACCTGTCTCCGGGTCATGGAAAATGCTGTCTGCGCTCGCCAGTCAGATCGGGAACTTCCAGGTTGGTACGGAAGAGACTTATTGACCGCGTACAATCCTGGATGTTACAGTCCTTGATCTGCTGGAGCACCTCGGGCCATACCGCTGCGTGAACCTCCTTGTACTGGGCGACGAACTCAGGCTTGAGTTTTATGATCTGCGCAAACCGGCGGCCCGCGTATCGGACGGGCGTGCTGTCCGCGGAGCCTTTTGGGGAAGACCACAACTGAGACATGATAGGGCGAAAGAGGTTGAACAGGCAAACAAGTTCGCTACAGGTTGTGTCGCGGTGGAACATGGGAACCTTCTTGATATAAAGCTGGCTCCCCACATCACATTTGGTTTGTGGGGCTGGCTCATTCGGGCCAGCTAATCCCGAATACCAACTCAGCGTGGATCGAGAGCCACAAAGCGATAACATGGAGTCGAGTCAAACCATGGCTCGTGGATGGAGGTTTTCGGCATTTTATCCCCTTCTTGGGGGTAAAATAGCCTGAAGTGAGGCGGTTCCCCTCTTCAATGGCATGTCAGGCATGTGCTTGCTCCTTAGCGGGGAAAACGAGGAGAGGCACCCTGGGCCAAGTCGGGTTGCCATTCGCGACAACACGAAGAGCCGAGGCGCATCTTTGGCAACATTCCGTGGCACCCTGCGGGGTTAAACACATGGTGGGGTTTGGAATACGCGCCGGATGGTATGCGGGAGTTGAGGGGGCGACTTGAATGGACTCGTTCCCCTGAAGGCTTGCATCACGTCGTCAGTCTCCATCATCGGCATATCAAGGCCCGAGATTTCGTCGCTTCTTCCGAAAGCCCCACCAACAGCATCAACCCAAAGCTCCAAAACCACCCCTCGTTCACTTCTCTCTTGAACCACTGGTCCTCCTCCTCCGAGATCATGCCTGGTTCCTAAATACCGAATCCAATCAAATAATTACGCCCCCTACACACAAGCTCCGCCTCAACGATTCTATTCCCGGTACGTAGGACGTTGTAGAACCAAGAGAACATGGCGGCTAGAGGGTTTCCCACAATCAAGACCATCCGGTCCTTCGTTATTGGCGGGGTTGGGTCGGGTAAGTCATGCTGTCACATGCGAAATTCCAGTCAGCTAACAGAGACAAGGTGGTGACTACCACAATGTAAAAGGGGGGCATTGGTAACTCATCACGATCCCATGGTTCATGGTAACAATCCACTAATAGTGTAGGTTAATCGATTCGCCGATCTCAACGCCCTGCTCCCAATGGGAAAAGTACCGAGCTTCCCGCACAAGTTGGGGCATCAACGTTCTGGGTTCCTTCTTTGTTGAGATCGAGGCCAGCGATGGTACGATTGGGTTTGCCACTGGGTTCGGAGGTAGGTCACAGACAGACCTTGAACACAAATGGGAATGAATGCACGGCTAACTCAAATAGGACCCCCGGCATGCTGGCTTGTCCACCAGCACTTTGAGCGCTTCCTCATCGGCGCTGACCCCCGCAACACGAACCACCTCTTCGAACAAATGTACCGCGCCTCCATGTTTTACGGCCGCAAGGGCCTCCCGGTCGCCGTCATCTCAGTCATCGACTTGGCTCTCTGGGATTTGCTGGGCAAGATCCGTGGCGAGCCCGTCTACAAACTAATCGGCGGTAACACGAAGGACCGCATCAACTTCTACTGCACCGGCCCCGAGCCAACCGCAGCGAAAGCCATGGGGTTCTGGGGCGCCAAGGTGCCTCTCCCATACTGTCCCGAAGAAGGCCACGCCGGTCTCAAAAAGAATGTCGAGTTCCTCCGCAAACATCGGGAGTCTGTCGGTCCGGATTTCCCGCTCATGGTCGACTGCTACATGTCACTAAATGTGCCTTACACCATCGAGATCGCCAAGGCTTGTGAGGACCTCAACATCAACTGGTGGGAAGAGTGTCTCACTCCCGACGACACCGACGGCTTCGAGCAAATTAAGCGCGCCCACCCTACCATCAAGTTCACGACCGGCGAGCACGAATACTCTCGCTACGGTTTCCGCAAGCTTATCGAAGGCCGCAACCTCGACATCATCCAGCCTGACGTGATGTGGCTCGGCGGCCTGACCGAGCTTCTGAGGGTTTCGGCCATGGCGGCGGCGTATGATATCCCCGTCGTGCCACACGCGAGTGGGCCATACAGCTACCACTTTGTTATCAGCCAACCGAACACGCCGTTCCAGGAGTACTTGGCCAATTCGCCCGACGGCAAGAGTGTGTTACCGGTGTTCGGAGATTTATTCCTCGACGAGCCGATCCCGACAAAGGGGTTCCTGACCGCGTCCGAACTGGATAGACCTGGCTTTGGCTTGACGCTGAACCCGGCGGCTCGGGCGAAGCTGATTCCAGGGGCTGCGTTGCTAACGTTGCCGAAGAACACGCTACCCTCGCCGGAGGAGGGGAAACCGGCCGAGGAAAAGAAGTGAACCATGAGTAAAGCAGACAAGATAGAGGGTTCTAGGTTAATTAGGCGACCTTGGTAGCGCATAATACGAGTAGACTACGAACATGGTTGTGACGCAGTTGGTTACCAATAGTATGACTTCGGGTTGGCTCCAGTAGAATTCTTAGTTCTAGCTAACCTCCATTGCCTCATGTCTTTGTCAATAGTGCATTCTGGTATCTTCCGTTGACTTTATGTGGTCTCTAAGCTGCGAAATAGTGGTTCCGTGGATATCATACAAGTATCATTCCTATGCAAGTCTTTTTATAATCTTCGCATTGTTGGCCTGGCCACTCCTGATATCTTCAACGTTCAATCAGCCACAACCCTTAGCCTATGTACTGCTTATTATCAGCGAAGAATTGTAGCGAAGAATTGTAAAAATTACTTCCTCTTAGAAGGCATGCGTCTCATGTCCTCGTTGTCTCACCCCCCTTTTTGCTCCATGTCGTTGCGTTACTGCGCTTTTTTTTGGTTTCTTGCCTTTTTGAGAGAAAGAAAAAGAAAATAGCAACAAAAATTAAAACCATAGCGCCTTCCATTTCATGTTAGCCTAGCCGACTGATGGAAGGTGGAGTTGGAAAAACCAAAAACAAATCTTTGTTCTCCGGTACGGGGAATCGAACCCCGAGCTTCGCGGTGAAAACGCGATATGTTAACCGTTACACTATACCGGATGCCGGATAATCACCGGGGAATAGTTTTACTGAACTCGACTTTCATGCCATATTCGAGGGCAGGTGGGACATTGAGTTACAGGCGTTCAGACTTCAGAAGTTCACACAATATAGGTAATTACCTATGAACATTTCCATGTTTACATCCTCCTATTTACCCAGCTACATCTTAACCCGGTCTTGTTTCCATCCCCCACAACTCATTTACCAATCCCTTCCGCTTAACCCCCTTATGCCGCAAGCGACTGCTTGACATAATCCAAAAGCAAAGGGCCAACCTTCGACGCGATGATCTTGTCGCCCTCGAGGTTGGGGTGCACGCCGTCACGTAGGTCGGAGGTCGGGAAGCCGGTGTTGCAGTCGGCGATGACGATGGGCGACTCCTCCGAGTTGAGACCGGCGACCCAGTCCGGGATGCGGGCGTTGAGAGCCTGAATTCCTGCGTTGGAGCCTACACCGAGGGGGATGACGAGGTCGACCTGGGGGATTGTTAGTCATTGTCCTTCGTGTGCTTTTTTGGTTTTTGCTTTCGTTTGGTCTTATTGACATGAGGATAATGATATGTTAAGGGGGCACTGACAATGATCTTAGTCTTAGGGTTCGACGCGCGGATGATCTGCACCATTTTGGTGTAAGCCGCAATAATGTCGTCTGTCCCATGGCCCCGGAACACGTCGTTCGTGCCAAGCATGAACATAACGATATCCGCCGGGGTGCTCTGGAGCCAATTGGTCAGGTAGTTGTTGGCGATGTCAATGGCGAGCCAACCGGAGTGGCCCTCATGGTGCTGGTCCCAATTGGCGGTGGCTGGCTGGCAGTTCTGGGGGTTGCTGTTCTGTGATCCCACATACTGGACCTGATCGGCGTACCCGGCTTCGGCGAGCTGATCCCAGACCAGGGCACGCCAGCAAGTGATCTCGGTGATGCTGTCGCCAAGGGGCACTGGGTCCACGTCAGTACCTGACTTTACCCCTTGATACGAGCGATTTGGGTGGGTAAGGAGGCGTACTGATCTTCAGCTTCCCGGCTTGACGCGCCACCAGCCCCGCGATTGTGAAGCCTGCCAGGCCAAGGGCGGAGACCACGGTAGAGAAGTGCATGGCGGCGAGTTAGGTATGTGTACGTGGTGTAGCTTGTCGATGGTACGATGACATTAAGGTGAGCTGGGAGAATCCAGGCCGAACTTCACGGAGACAAACCTCCCTACTTATCCCTTCTGTGGAGTGATGGTAAACGTGGCACCGGATATATCGACCACTGCCCCCCTTTACCTCCGCACAGCCAAATTGCTTCCGCCAGCCCGGTACGTTGCGCTGCAGTCTGTTACTTGACCGGGTGAGTAAGTTCACAATATATGCTCCATTGCCTTTTGTCGAGTGTGGTCAAATTATTATCCAGCCAATGTTTAACGTCGTGGTCCCACACAGATTCTAGGATGCTGAGTGCAGCCTCCAGTTCACTTGACCTTCAACCCGGACGCTCAACTTTTCAACATGGTTAAAGAGAAACCAGTACCTATTGGGAATGTATCATGTTCCGTGTCGGTTTTCACATCGCTGGACACTGTTAAGAAACATGCTAATTGGAGCTGCTTTGTCGGCCGCAGCCGAGAATAAATGAATCAATAACCACAGGGGGTGGGGTATTAATTCCGCCGGTTGTATCGAACAGCGTGTGGAGGTGACGGAGCGGTATCACTGAGATCTTAGCGGCCGGGAATTATCTAGTCCTCTTATGTAGTACACGGACTGTGGCTCACCTCTATAGCAACCCATGACGCAAACACGTTGGAGTATGAATGATCTGAGACAGGAACGGAATAACTTCTGGGAACCTAACAATTAACCTTTTGCTCCTAACACCCGTCTCGCTACTCCTACCTGGGACACACGTGGTGCGATGGAGGACTTAGCGTTAGTTCGGGAATTTGACCAGCGTCTCCGCCATATGGGTAATTTCTTCTTGGTTGACAAAATGGCCCCGGCAATCGGCATCGGAGAGTTTAGACTTGCCGCGCGAGAATGTGACATCAAGTACCAATATTCCCCATTGTCTGCGTTTTCGACAGTAGAAACCCTCCATTTGACATTTAGACATCCTAACCTGGTAATAATCACAACCGGCATGGAATGCTACCGTACCACCCGTTCGAGCGGCGCGGGCTCAGACCGGGGTGGTTAAGAAACGAGAGGAGAAAACCCGGCGCGAAATCATACCGAAATAGGCAACGGATATGAATCGCCGTATAGTGTCCGATTACTTGGCATACTGGCCACAACTAACGACAAGCGAGCCGCCGGGATAATCAAGTATCTAAATCTCCTAAATCTCCGGATACACATCTCTGAAAACAATTGTCAGCACCCTGATCAGGCTACGGGTACCTACCACACCCAGGGGGTTCCTGGTCCAAACCCAGACTCTCATTCCGGATATCTTCGACCCTAAACTCGAATTTGAGGGATCAGAAACCAAAACTTACATGCGCCTCCGCAACGGCACCTCCGTCCTCACTTTGCGGAGCAGCTCATGGTCGATCTCCGCCGTGGCGATCTCTGGTTCGTCGGCGGTGTCTCCCAGCTCGGCGAGCACTACCCCCCACGGGTCCACTATCATACTGTGACCGTAGCTGACACGTTTCTCGTTGTGTTGGCCGACCTATCACATATTAAACATACCCGTTAGCCAGCAGTCGAGGGGTGCTTAAGACCAGGATTGTTGACAGCTTACCTGTGCAGCGGCAATGACATACGACTGCGTCTCAATAGCGCGCGCTCGGAGTAGCACTTCCCAATGAGCTTTACCGGTTGGAACGGTGAAGGCAGATGGGTATGTGATGATATCAGCACCCTGTCGTTTCAGGGCAATGCCGATTTCGGGGAACCGAAGCTGTTGAGCTGTAAGTAAGAAGGGGCAAGACGAGACTAGGTGAGAGAAAGAAGGGCTTACATCAAAACATATTGTCGCGCCGACCTTTCCAACTGGGGTATCGAACGGTGGGAGTATTTCGGCCCCCTCTTCGACGGAACTGAAAGGGCAGGTGAGCGATAATGACAAGGTCAACGTTTAATCACATGCCAGAAAGAAACCTACTTGCTTTCCTTCAACACGGGCCCATCCTTGATCTCCACATCAAAGAGGTGGATTTTCTGATACCGCTGTGTGATCTCGCCCAGCTCATTGATCCACAACAATGTATTCTTGACCTTGGCCGCGTTCAGCCCCGGTTCGTGAACACCGACGTGGATGGGCAACTTCTCTCGACGTGCTTCTTCGCGAAGGCCGAGAACAAACTCGCTCCTGTCGATAGGTCTCACGAGGCTGACGGTTTCGGGCCCAGAGCTGGCGATGTAGTCGCTTGCCTCGGGGAGGAAGAGAGCCTGGTGGGGAGCATGAGTGGAAGCGTGGATGAGGGCAAGAGGAAGAAAGGAGACGAGGAAGGGGGAAGCAAAGGACGGGAACTGAATGGCACAGGAAACCAGCAGTGAGAGCAAGGTAAACTGAACAAACCTTCGCCCCAGACTGCACTGCTTTTCTGACAAGTACCCGACACTGTGCTAGGTTGTGAGCCATGCTGGCCGTCGAGGTCAGTTGGCCAACCGCCTGTTCATTACATTTAAAAGTTAGACCACGATTCCATACGGAGGTGGCGGGTGATGAAGAAAAGGTGCAAGTTTAAATAATTCTGATAGGCTATTAACGCTGCATGAGGTGACTAGGTGAACTAGGCGTGGCATAAGGGAGACTTGTTGAGTCAAAAAAACGTACGACTCGGGCCATCATGTCTGGCAAGTCAGCGCGTTCTGCCTCAAATCTAAGATGTATGGGAATTTCTCCGCTATTCGAGCAACTTGGGCTATTGGGACTGGGAATGGAGTCCCAATCGTGAAATCCTTCTGTTATCTGATAGGCGCCTGCTGCGGAAAGAGCTGATGCGGAGGTTGGAGTTCAAGGCCCCCGCAGACGGCTCGGAGTCGGATCCATCCACGGCGGGGAGATGCAGCTGCTAGCACGAAATTTCCACTTGAATCGGTGGAGCGCTACTCGGGCGCCTGTTTCTTTTGGACTTTCTGACCATCACAAGAACAATACTAACTGCTGCGGGTATTATTGATTCGGCTTCCATCCTCCAATTTTCCCAATTTTGCGAGGGACGAACCTCCGAGTGAGGGTTGAGACGTACAACCCCCCGAACTTTCGCATTCGTCGCAATCTTGACGATACTTGCCTTTTCGTTTTCTTTCTATTTTTCTTTCTTTTTTTCGTTTTGATTCTCACGGTTACATCTCGGTTTTACGGGGGTAAACGTCATCAAGGTCGAACTGGTGTCGTGGTGCCTCTGAGCAACATTTCAGCTCAGCCCTCATGCGTCCGCCATACAGTTAACAGCTCAAGGCGACTGGATACATGTATTGTGATAGGAAACGTCGAATTAGGGCAGAGACTGAAGGCAACCCTCCTTCGCGTCGAGATCAGTTGGGACTTTCTAGCTCTAGCATGCTCCGGGCTCAAAGTCGTTAAAATTCGCCTGGAGATTCCGGGAATATCGCCCCTCTCACCCGTCATACCGAAAAGCCCTTGTCTAAACTTGCGACCAAAATTGATATGCAACCAATGTCTCGGAGTAGCATATCTTTTTAAAATGCCTCAATCACCGCCTCCGACAGCATAGCATGATCTTCTAGCTTGCGACCCTACAAGTCCATGACGCATGGTCGTTACAGAACTGGGCCTCGACGTCCGACTACGCCGCATGCTTCGATCTCCCAAGGCTGCACAGGCAAGCAAACCGATTGGGTACCCACCCCGCTCGCCTTATCATCGATTCCCGCATGCATGCCGTGCCCCCGAGCAGTCGGGACATCTGGACTCGGGTGTAACCCTCCGGCATTTGAGGCGGCTACCATCCGATGGGGTTGGTTAAAGGGCCATAGAGCCTTGCGTTGGGCCATTGGTAGTTGGGTTGGGTGAGGTGGACGTGGCCCCAGTGTTGTGGGCGGTTGGTTTCATGAAACATACCTAAGTGGTATGTACCCTGCGGGGTGTTAAGCGCACGGCAGCAACTGCGGGAAGGCAGTCCCGTGGCAACAGCGCTTAAGGGAGATGCGTCTCGGGGTTGGGTCATGCACATCGGAGAAGGCAAAACGCCGAGCTGTTGATGTTGCACAAGGCAGCCGGATCTCCGGCTGGTTACAAAACATGAGGTTGGAAGGTTGATGGGGTCCGGATGAGCAGGCATCATTACCATCTTGAGAGAATTTAGGGGGCATGACGATGCATACTACTGTGGCAGTGTTTATCGCAGGTAGCCTTGCGCCTGTTGTAATTAAGAGGGGGAAAGTTGCATGGGCGTCATCAGATGTAATTCTTAAACCATGGTCACTCTCCTGGTGCTTCGGCATCAGGAACAACTTGCGATACAGGTAGGGTTAGACGGGCAATGTCTCGGGGAAGCAGAGAAGTGCAGTTTCACGAATCCACGATAACCTGAAATCTCGCAACAAACCCCCCTGGGGATTCCATCCAGAATCCCTTTTTCTCCCTCCCTTCTCAATCATGGCTGGGCCAAAAAGACCGCTAGCCAGAATCTAGAAATCCGTTTGCTCCCCCGCCACGCCAATTGCCCTGCGCCGCAGATCGTAGGGCGAGGAACGGGAAACGGTGCGGATGTGGGTCGTTGTCTTGCAGACAATACTAAGAGCGCAGTAACGAACAATACCAACCGCGGGAAGGGGGCCACTTCCCACAGCCGACGAACGAATGCAGAAAGCCGCGCTTAGCAACTTGAATAACCTGCCACGAACCAACCACTCATTGTCACCCTGCGAGGCAAAAAAAAAAAAAAATAGCTAGGTTACAAATCATGTATCAGGTTGTTCTTTGAGGAGAGCGGAGGAACCTTTCGCAAAAGTGAGTCGGGCCCCAGGGGTGGTCTGGTCTTGGAGTTCTTCCTGGTTCTTGTCATTTTGGTTCTTTATTAGGTCTTCGGTCCATTGGAAGTTGAGATTGTTCTTTCTAGAAAATAGGGGGACACTTCCACAGCCCTCGGGCACTCCATCCTCGACACGGGGCACATCAATTTCGTAGTATTGTGGTTCTCATATTGTGGCATCATTACTGAATCTCATTTTTGGTGATTGTTTTGGTTCAACACACAGGTTTCAACTAACTTATATTCGTCCAAGTGTTTTTGTTTCTTTTGCCTCACGAACATCGTCACCACTTCAAGCTTCCCATTTACTACCACGGCAAAGACAACTACGGCTCAGACAACCCAATCACATAGTCACCGCCACACTTACACGGGGCTCTAAGATCAAAGTTTCAGGTCTCAGCCTATTTTTCTTATCCCTTCCCATTCTCCAAGTATCAGCCACCACAGCAAACACCATCGCCATGTCAACAATCACCATACCCCCAGGCCCAGGATCCCGGGCTAACACCTCCTTCGACCCTCAAACCCAAAGCCTCACCCTATTCCTCCACGACGGCATCACCCCTATCACATTCCCCGCCTCCGCCGTCACCCGAACCTACCAGCAAGCAACCTCCCTCAGCATCCTCTACGGCACCCAAATCGGCGCTTGCCTGGCCATGCTCGCCGTGGTCCTCGGCATGACGCCGCAGGCGCGGTTCCGCCGCGCCCCCACGCTGCTGGGCATCGCTGCGCTAGTGCTTAATGCGGCCAGGATGCTGCTTTTGGCGTTGTTTTTCACGACGACGTGGGTGGACTTTTACGTTATTATCTCGGGCGATGCGAGCGTGGTCCCGAGGGAGGATTTTATTCTCAGCGTGGCTGGCACGGCGCTATCGGTGCCTGTGACGGTCGTGGTATTGTCGGGTCTGTGTGTGCAGGCATGGTCTATGTTAAGGCTGTGGCCGATGTGGTGGAAGGTCCCTGCTGTGATGGGGTCATTGGCGCTGGGGCTGCTGACGGCGGCGTTTAATCTGGTTACGACGGTGTTGCAGATCAACGCAATTTTTCATGCGGATAGTAGCAAGATTGCGGTTTGGACACGGCAAGCTTACCTGGTGCTGGCAACGACGTCAATTTGCTGGTTTTGCTTCCTGTTCAATGTGCGGTTGGTGATGCACATGTGGACGAACAGGAGCGTGCTGCCGAGTTTGAACGGACTCAAGGCGATAGATGTCTTAGTCATGACCAACGGCATCTTGATGTTCGTTCCGGGTAAGCATTTTTGTTTTCTCGTTGCCCTGTTGGTAACAAGCAACTGACAGACAGCTCCAGTCATATTCTCCGCCCTCGAATTCTTCAACTGGCAGCAGTTTGAACTCGCCTCGGTCACTCAGACAACTGTCGTCATCATCCTCCCACTTGGAACCCTCATCGCCCAACGACTCGCCAACCCTGTCTGGTTTGGGACCAATGACGAAGTTAACCGCAACCCCAACGCCAGCCCTCTCGGCGATACCAACGGTACGGGCGCCACCTTGACCTCAACCTCCTCCAATAATGGAAAGATCAGCCTGTCGCGCAGTGCAGTATTGACTCACATTGAGGTGATGACCGAAGATTCGGGCATAACGGATAAAAACAAGGTATTCCGTGATGATGGCCGCGACGTGGCGTCAGCCCAAGAGATGGAGGTGCTAGATCTAGAGCGCGGCGTAAGGGTGGATTACGGAATTGAATTAAGGGAAGAACGGGTGCAGAGTACGGGCAGTTCGTAGGCAGAGCTGCTGTATGAGAGCGCCGTGGAGAGCAAGGAGGTGGTCTAAAATGCTTGGAGGATGATGAAACGAGAGGAGTTTTGCTCTGGGAGGGAAGGATCAGCCACACCTGACCATGGTAAGACGGTTCAACAGAGGAGCTTTTGCGTTTCGTTATCGGGCGCGACCGCAGGGTAGATGAAGCCCACATTCGCCTTGATTTCTTCTTTCATCTGTATTTACTTTCAGTCTTTGTTGGCACTTTGTAATTATTTTGCGGGAGGATACCCGGGGTCTCTACTCCATTCGTGTGATACAACACCCCTGACTGAAGTCCCATACGTATTCGCCTTCGCACCTTCCCCCGTCGCCCGTGTCCCTACCTGCCTCAAAATTTGTTCAGGAAAGAAGTACATAGGGTAGGAACGTGCGCCCCAGCATCGACACCATCTAGATATCTTACCCACGATTAGCATGGATGACGATGCGAAGGCTGGGCGCTGTATACGAATGACGTTCACACTGACAACACGCCCTCAGAAAAGCTACGAAAATCCAGCCATGGACCACAGCCCTGAAGGAGAAACAGCTAGGAATACTGGAATATCTCACGGGACGCCTCGAGATGTCAGCAATTCCGGGCCCCTCATTCCCGCACTGGTATCAAAGTTCGAGCAGCTCGATGCCCTCAGTGGCGTCGAAAGAAGGCTAAATCTACCACGACAGCGAGCAGCCACCCTGACCCTCCGAAACGATTACCACCGGAATATCAATGGGATAGCTGACGGCCAGATTGGGGCGACGTCAAACATTCTACGGCAATGCCTCGCTCTCACCGATGACTACAACCCCCGCGTTCAACCTGAGCAAAGTCTCACGGGCGGCTTCGAGGATTAGGTGCCTCTAAAGCCGCGGAGCAGGGCCATCTCCGATGGACCACAGGAATACTCGACAGCTTTGAAACTGAGTGTTTGTAATCCTAATCAGGACTCTGGTTTGGATCATGTTCGCATAGCCGAACGGAGGAGGCTTTTTGAGCGGCTCTCGGGTGAGTAATAAGTCATTTCATGGTACTTCCTACGGCGCATGGGTACCCGGACGGACGATAAAGCTAACAATGCGCGAGTTGAAGACGGCGATGCAGCATCATCCAACTCACAAGCCGACGATGCGAGGTCCATACGTGGAAAGGAGACCGTTCCCGACCCCGAACCCCCACGAACCCCTCAGCCATCACACGATTTCCTGCCGGGTGCATCGTATCTTTGGCCAACAACGACGGAAAGGAAACACCGTAGCGTAGCGGACCTTAGACGTGTGTTCGAGCGAGACGGCTCATCCGAAACAACCGGAATAGAAGAAGGCCGGACGTGTTCATATGCTGCGGTCCCGATCCCACGCACAGATCACAGCCGTGGCGTCTCGAGTTGGCAACCCCCGACTCGGATTCCGATCCCGAGTCCCCAAAGGGCACGGGGGTCCCCGGTACAAGGCGAAGGTAACGACTTCAACGCTAACTTCCTGGAAAAGCTGTCACGTACCATAGTTTCGACAAGAAAATACCGGCCGAACTCCGAACTTGAGAAGCCGGGAATTGCGGGAGGCTTCTCGGATTCTGATCCTTCGAACCTAGCTCTAGTTCCAGATACAACAACAGCCGAGGAGTACGAGGTTTCCCACCGGGAAAGAACCGTTACACCGCCGTCCATACAGCATATGGGAAAGGTGGACATTTCTTCCTTCCAAAATTCGACAGTTCGACGAAGCAAAAGATCACTGAAGTCGCGGCCGAGCTTACCATTATTGGTGCCAACCAACGTCCCGGGCAGCACGCCGAACTCTTGCTACAGATGTTCGTCCAAGATCAGCCTGGTCGAGGATCAAGAAAGACGGGAAGCGATTCCGCTCCATCGAGCGGATGTCTTTCTTAGACCGGGCCCAAACTTCGATTTGCGATCCGAGTTTGTGGGTGCCAACGGAAAAAGGTCACCGGTAAAAGAGAAGATTGTCTTTGACCGAATGCGGGAGTCGGGTGTTGGGCAAGTCGACCCTTGGTCTGGCAATGCGGATCTTCGTGACAGAACGCTGAGGTCGCTGGACTTTCAGAGCGAACACGGAACAGTCCGGCGGTCAAGGATCCCGGTGCCGAAGAGATACAGCACCCTTCCACGCAATACGAGTTCGTACTTCAAGGCAGCACTCCGAAAGATTTCTGGCTCGAGAAAGAATGTGGCCCGTGAAGCGTCACAACCAACAGTAGTGCCGCAAGTTCGAGCCATCCCACACCCTGATGTCCTCCAGAAAACCGCCAAACTAGCACCGCGTCCGCTAGATTTGACATCAAACGTGTTCAACCTCGCTACTATCCGTTCATCACGAAAGCAAGAGAACAGACAATCGCTTTTCCAAGGCGGCGGACCGCACGACACAACTGAATGCCTCGGCTCTGATCACCGCAGTGTCAAGATCTGTACGCGCCTCGCCGGATATGATCAAAACACAACCGTCACTAAACCTCTAATATCCGCCGAGCCTTACCATAACAAGAGCAATTTTTCTCACACTCGTCCAACGAACAACTCACAGGACAAGGCACAATACCCGAGCATGTCATGGAGCCGGAGGACAGCCGCTGCGGCGCTGGATCTCCTCGGTAGACGACACACTGATCGCAAGATCAGTGGTTCGTCATGGACGAGAATGTCGCACGCCGCAAATGCCGCAGCTACTCATGCTGGAGGACAAGAGAAGGAGGAGGTGGGCGGAGCCGGAGACATCCTCAATGTCGGACTAAGCCTGGGTAAACTAGCCAAGACAAGGCATATCACACAATGCGCCAGAGAGGGCACAGTACCAGCACTGCGCGTCGTGACGCCGAACTGTAATCCGTACTATGGTAAATTGGAGCATCCGCGTCCTGTGATGGGGTCAGAGGCGAAGGCATTACAAAGGTTGGGGGCTTCGGGCGATCTGGGTGTTGGACTAGATAATAATTAGGCCGGGAGATGTGTGTTCAAAAAGGGAGTGACGTTGGATTATGAAATGTGGTCGAAGGGGTGGCCATAAAGACGAGGGCTGGTATCATTGGTACTTTTGTTGGTTATTCATTCAACTTTTAGGTATAGGGTGATTAGGGTGGATAGCAAACATGATAAACATACGCCATGGGTTATAATATACCACTCCGTGCACTAGTACACTCGGGCACTCTCTGGAACCGGAATCCCGGGTCGTCTGGGGAAACATGGATGCTAGACCCCAGTCACGTTTTACTTCCGTTCCAGCCCCCTCCATGAATCTGTGGAATCTGTGCTTTTGGAACATGTGCCTATGACAAACAGTTGGGTTTCGAATTGTTTCTACTATGAAGTACACAACACAGTACCTAACAAGAACACCGACCCCGACCCCCGGTTCTCCTCTCTTGACCCCTGACCGACCCTCTACCTGGTCCTCTCCTCTCCTCTACCCCCTCCACCCTTCCTCCACCAATCCCATCCCCCGTCCAATCTTCCTCACCAAAGCCTTCTTCAAATACCACTCCCTCGCCAACCCTCTTGTCATGCGCGCAAAAGTCTGCGGCGCAATCCGGCCCCTCTCCACCGCGCGTCCCAGCACAAACACCGCGTCGGCCAGGGCACGTTCCTCGGCGACGAGCTCGTACAGTTGATTCCCGACTACTGTCGGTGCGACGAGGAGCTCGTCGATGTCGGGGGCTGGGTGGCCGGCGGAGTTCTCGATCACGCTGTCGGCTTGGCGGAGGGAGTCTTGGAGGATGGAGCTGTTGGAGGTGAGCAGGGCGGTGAGTTGGGTGAGTTGGGCGGATTCGGCCTGGAGGTTGGTCATGGCTTGGAGCATGGCGGCGCGCTGGGCGTGGAGGCCTTGGAGGGAGGCGTTGTTTTGAGCGTGGGCTTTTTGGCGGTGGGCGTGGAGGGTTTGGGCGAGTTGGTGGAGGAGGTGGTCTTTCTCTGGGTTTGGTGGGATGGGTGGTGGTGGGGCAGTGGATGGGGAGGGGATCGTGAGAGTGAGGTCGTCGTCCATTAGGTCTGGAGGGGGAGGCTTCGGTTGCGGTTGCGGCTGCGGCTGCGGCTGGAACTGGGCCTGCACAGGGGGTGGAGGGTGCCGGTGTTGGTGTTGCCATGTCGGCGGGGGTGGTGTGTTGGTGTCGAATGGCCGGTGATGTGCAGGTGTTGAGACGCGGGGATCAATGGGCTGGAACGCCGAGTGTCGGGGGTCTTGCGGTCCCGGAAGGTAAGCCGGCCCTGGTGGGGGTTGTTGATACTGTGGAGGCTGCGGGTGAGGATGATGCTGTGCCGGGGGTGGCACCACCTGCCCGGTACCCGGGACGGGTCCTGCTGCTGCTTGTGGTGGTAGCGGCGGCGCTGTCTCATACCGGGACGGACCTGCACTAGTGACATTCGGGTGTGGTGGTGTCATCCGATCGGGCTGTGGACGGCCCGGAGGCCCACCAAGTTTCGGCGGGGGAGGTGGAACTGAGGTTCCGCTTTGTTGAGCTCGCTGAACTGGAGCCGGAGAGCGTTGTTGTGCTGGCGCCGGCTGCGGCCCGGGTTTGGGCGGTGGCGGTGGGGGTCTGGCATCCTCTACGCTGGACGATGATGGCCGGGCCGCTGGCTGCGAGGCAAGATCGGGGGGCAGAGGGGGGACAGGAGGTGGTGTCTGTGTCTGCTGTGCGGGTGGGGGTGGTGGTGCTTGCTGCTGGGCGACCACAGGGGGTTCCTTCGCGAAGATGTCTTGAAGGATCGCAAGGAAATCGAGAATCGTCGACTTCTGCAAAGCGGGTGTCAATATCACATTCCTCCTAGCCACAATGTCAACCTGAGCTTACATCCCAAAAAGTCGACCATCCGACAAGATAAGGGTGGTAGACTTGGCCCTGCGGGTCAACGTGTTGACCCGGGCGGACCATCATCGTGTCGGTCGGTGTCACGTACACCAGCGGGGGCTCGCGAGGGTAGGCATGGGGCACCCATATTGAGACGGGGAAACGATACGTCGCGCCGCGGAAGAGCACTGGTATGGTACCGGAGAGATGCACAAGCAGTGCCGAACTTCCGTTGGGGAAAGCTGCACAGGAAAGGAAGGCAAACACATCTGTTAGCGCGCTGTTGGATTCGAGATGCACCATGGGGGCCAGGCACAGGTAAACAGGAACAAGTGGGGGCTGCATACTGTGGACGTCGGTCCGGGGGGACAGAGACGGGTATTGCGAAAGCCCCTGGGCCACATCGTTGTAGGTTCGGTTGACGTCGTGGTATTCCTAGAGCAAGGGGGGAAAGGCGCAGAGTGGTTAGCAAATGATGGAGGACTGCCCAGGGCCGGACTTGGAGTTGACCCAGGGTGTTTTGTCGGGCTGCGACGGTCTCGCAGCTCGGGTACCACAGAAAGATATTGCTTACACTTGTCAGGACACTGTAGAGCCAGTTGAGCACATGTTGTTGCACTACCATGGTCGAGTCGTTCTCGGGGAGCAACGTCGGAGTTGTCCCATAAGCAACGGAGCTCCAAAGTTCGGGTTGAATGCGGGGAGGTCCTGGCTCGTTATCGTTGGCGAGAAGATGCTCGTTTCCAGCGCCAAGCCTTCCATCGCGTGCCTTAGCGCGCTGGTGACGAGGCGCCTTGGAGGGGCAGTTGGCCCAAGCTCCCTGCTGCCGCACAGTGGCACAAGCGCTGTGAATCCAAATCGAGCCTTCAGGGGAAACCCGACTGTTTTCCAATCATCGTTGCAGGTGGCCATTCGAGTGTGCTTCGATTGCCTGCCGCCGGAAACCCAGCTCAAAGGCTCAGAGTCGGCTAATCGCGGATCCAATCGCACGGCACGCTCCAGAGGAACGGTGCGATTGTGAATGCACGCCACCTGCAATCCTTCCGCAGGGGAGTGAATCTTCTTTTTTTTCCCTGTCGCTGTTCTTGTTCACCTTCCCTGGCATGTTCTTCCTTTTTTCCGCTGTGAATCTTATCCTCACCTAGCCTGGGAACCACAGGACCTTGGGACCTTCCACGCCCTGTGGGAGGATACCTGCCGGCCCCTTAAAGGCTCGCTTAGTCCTTGGTGTTTGGTGTTTGGTGTTTCGCTCAATGTGTGTCCGGCCCGCTCACGGGCAACCTTGAAATCCCGGGTCGCCCCGAAAAGTTTGCCCAACAAACCTCGGAAGGCGGCGACCAGCCGGAAGACCCGGCCATGTCGCAAAAAGCCCAGAAGATGTCACGTCAGGCTCATGCACATCGGCCCTGGCCGCATTCGGGGCCCTACGAACCTTTTTGGGTTTCTCGGGTCCCTGACGGCCCAGGCAAGCCAGGGCACAACAAAAGGTCCTGCAAGTTGGCCAACAGCGATTTTCTCTCGATGCCCCACTCGGCTACAGAGGCAGCCGATCTCCAGCCGCTAGTGGATTTCCAGAATCCGATGCCGCAGCCGCTTTGGGCCGTGCGTTACATTGATGCTCTCAAAGGCGGTTTTTGATGAGTCCTTTTCACTGTGTCATGTGTGCTGGGCACACGCGAGCACAGGCACGGGGTGACAAGAACAGGCAAGACAGGGGCGAATGGATAATGTATTTTTTTTCTGACGGCATTCGGTCTTCCGTCTCTCACATTCCATGTTTGAGGGATGGTGATGACAAAGGGGGCCCACTCCTCCATCGGCCTTCGACTCATCTGAAGAATCCGCAAGGGTTCTCTTTCCTAAAATGTGCACTTCTCTGAACTTGTCTGTTCCTTTTTTTTCCTCTTTCACCCCCCTTCCAAAGCCTAATACTTCACCACCCTTACCTTACCTACATGCCCACGACATTCCTAGGATCCCGCACGGCTGAGGAGTATTACAGAGGATCATCTGTATACTCCTTGCGTCAGGACCTTTTCGTTTAAAACCCGGCGCATCACCACCTCTCACAAGCCTCCCCCCGCCACATTTCTTGAGTTTTACTGAGTCTTGTTTCTTCTCAACAATTCCCCATTGGTCAGCTGTTGGGGGGAACGAGACGGCATTGGCGCTATTCCTCCAGTACCGCCAACTACTATTTCGACTCCTACCTCTGTCTTTACAGCTACCGAAACAGCTATGCTGCCTCCCATCCCCGTCCTGGCCGACTATGGGATCTCGCCTACCCATGGCTTCCTCCCCGACGTCCTCCCCCTGACTCGGCTGCCGGACCCCTACTATAACAAGTGGGAGGCCGTCATTGCCAACCTGCAGGGCCTCATTCTCAGCAAGCGGCTACGTGGCGTCGTCGATCGCCTACCCGTGCTCTCCACCATCGGTCTGGAACATGACGCAGAATGGCGCAGAGCCTACGTCCTGCTGTGCTTCATGGCCCACGGCTACATCTGGAGCGGTGACAGCCCCAGTGACCGTCTGCCACCCTCCATCTCGGTGCCCCTGCTCGAGATCTCAGAGCACCTTGAGGTGCCCCCCGTTGCCACGTACGCTGCTGTGTGCTTGTGGAACTTCAAGCCGCTGTTCATGGACGAAGGCATCGACCATCTCGAGAACTTGGCCTCGCTCGTCACTTTCACTGGTGGGATCGACGAGGCTTGGTTTTACCTGGTCTCAGTCGCCATCGAAGCCCGCGGCGGACCCATCATCCCGCTCATGTTGACCGCCATCGCAGCGGCCCGGGAGAATGACTCGGCTGTTGTCACAAGCTGCCTGGCCACCTTCGCCGAGCGCATTGACGACCTCTCGACGCTACTATCCCGCATGCATGAAAGCTGCGACCCCCACATCTTTTACCATCGTATCCGCCCCTTCTTGGCCGGAAGTAAGAACATGGCCGATGCGGGCCTCCCCAACGGCGTCATCTATGAAGACGGCTCCGGCACGGAAACCTACCGTCAGTATGCCGGTGGCAGCAACGCTCAGAGCAGCATATTCCAATTCTTCGATGTGGTCCTCGGCATTGAACACCGGCCCACGGGTGAGAAGAAGCCAACGGCGGAATCACAAAACGAGCGCCATGCTCGTGGCCGCGCCCCGCCATCAAACCATAACTTCATCATGGAGATGCGCAAGTACATGCCAGGTGCGCACGCGCGTTTCCTCGGCGATGTCCAGGCTGTCGCCAACATCCGCGACTATGTCGAGCAGCACCGCGACAACCGCCCGCTCGTCGTCGCCTACGACGCGTGCTTGTCCATGCTGCGCAGCCTCCGCGATCGCCACATCGCGATCGTTTCGCGCTACATCGTCATCCCGTCCCGCGAGGTCCGCGCGCGCAGCCGTAGCCCTGAGGCCACTCGCAGCGGCATTGCCAAAGTGAACCTCGCCACAGCCTCGCGTCAGCCGGCCCAGCGGCCCCGACCGACGGGGATTGCTTACCATCCGGACGATAACACCCCGTCGCAGCAGGACGGATCCGCGCCCGCTAAAAAGAACCTCACCGGCACAGGTGGCACAGCACTCATTTCGTTCCTGAAACAAGCGCGCGACGAGACCGGCGAGCCGGCCATCCAGGATTGGACCAAGCGCTTCATGACCCGGCAGCCCCGCGTTGAAGGCCAAAATGATTTCTTTGCCGGCAAGCCGGAGGATGGGGCCGGCAGTGAGGTGTCTGTTACGGCGACCGAGGAGGTGACCGTGCAGGGTCTGGCGGGAAGCTGGACGATGGACGATGATGTCGGTGGGATTTGCAATTACTAGAAACGGTCGGTGATCCCTTGTTTTCGGATTGTGGTGGTGGCTCTTTGTCAATATTTCACGAATGTGCCGTCAGCGGACTTTTGCGATGGCGGGGTAGATTTTGGGAAACCCGCCGACGACACAGAGCGGGCGCCTTTGATGAAGTCCCATTTTGATGTCTTATCCAAGACATGTCGTTGGATTGTCTCGGGTGTTGGTTGACGATGCTGCATGCGAAAGATAGAGCAGCTCCTGCAGCGTTTATCGATTGGTTGTCTTGCCGCGTCTTTGTCGCACAGCGAGACAGCGCCAGGGTCGCACGGTGCATGGGGTTGGATGGAATGCAAGCGAGCCGGCCATGAGCGTAATGGTTAGCGAGTTTCAGTAAAATAGTTTTTTTTGTAAAGTTAGTGTTGGGTATCGTGTGTTGACGATGTTTAGACACAATTCCACTCACAGTTTCATGGCCCTTATTGTCGATTCATCTTTCATCGTGTTGCCATTCATGACACAATCGCACCGTATTATTTCCGATCTCCCTTGTCTTAAACACTTTCCGCCCAACTCGAAAAAGCACCAAAGTGTCTTGAGAATCCCCTCCCTGCAAGTCAGTCATCAAAATATGTACTCATCCCTTAACGTCTAAGCAAGAACACACCCCGTCATCACCTCATAACTTAAGGAAACTCATCCCTCACCCGGGCTGCCGTACAAATAACCCCCACCATACCCATCACCATCCCCATCACCATAATATCCATACCCATCCCCAACTTTACTCCCAAACAACCCACCCCCATACCCCCCAAACTCAACCCGTCCCCCACCCCCCTCCCAAAACCCCCGCCAATACCACTCCCTCTGCGTCCGCAGCGCCCGTTCTTCCTCCTCTTTCCTCGCCTTCTTCTTCTCCCTCCGCTTCTGCTTCAGATACCTCTCCATCTTCTTTGGTGTCGTACCGCTGAGGTAGAAGCCGAGTTTTGCCCAGATGGAGAGAGAGTCGGGTTTGACGCGGTAGTCTTGTTTTGTTCTTTTGGGGGGTTTGGGCGGGGTTGGTGTGGCGGGCTGGGAGGAGGGGTCTGGGGGGAGGAGGTCGGTAGGGAGGTTGGTGGGTGTGTGAGGTGTGTGAGGTGTGTGAGGTGTGTGAGGTGTGTGAGGTGTGTGAGGTGAGTGAGGTGAGTGAGGTGAGTGGTGGAGGTGGAAAGGGGGGTAGATGGGAATTTGACCGCCGTCGCTGCATTGGTAGGCGTGGTGTGATGGGGGGTTGGCACGGGTGGAAAGGCCCGCGAGGCTGGGAGGGTTGGTGTGGGCG